>NC_140250.1:10987854-11390831 GCF_949987555.1 Borostomias antarcticus
CTGTGCAGAACCATGCCATTACAGACGGTTACTAAACGAACTCTGGGAGTCATATTTCATCAACACCACCCGGCAGATACGAGTCGGGGCGGTGTCAAAATCTAAATCAGTATTCCGTTAACGGCTCACTTGTGCCTCATTAACGGAGGGGCTCCACGTTGCCATGGCTACCCGATGGAGAGGGCATTAGGGGTCCACAGTGTCAGCCTCCCCCTCCACTCCAACTGTCTTCTCAGACAGACGAGGGCTTTTACCTCACACCTTGACTGGCAGACGCGTATGTGGGGGGGGGGGGGGGGGGTTGGGGCTGGGGGACCGCAGAGAGTGTAACACCAGGGGTACTCAAGTAGGTAATAGGAGGCCTGTATCTGAGTGAAAACACGGCAGTGAGGGCTGGGGGCCGTAGAGAGCGTAACATCAGAGCCACTTCAGTAGCTGGGAGTAGACTTACATCACTCTACAGAAAAATATTTGTACGCCGCAAAGCAGCGTGCTATTAAATAACCGCTACGGTGCCTGGTCTGCGTCGGCTGTAATGCTGCTCTACTCTACAGTGTGGTGCATTAAGCGGCTGCCATGTTTCCTATGCAGGTAAGAGAGACCCTTTCTCTAATGGCACTTCAGCGCACACCCTTGGCAGCTTGAAAACGAGCCCATTAAGTAGAACACTTTAATGTATAATTATGCACTTGTTCCAGTGGAGCTGTCGCCACTCTGAGGGTTAAATCATTGCGACTCCGAATAGATGAGCAACAACAACAAAAAACTATCCTTTTCAAAAGCCTATCAAAACAATTAAGGGAGGAGATCACTTTTGAAATGAACACATCAAAGCAGATGTTTAATCGCTAAGCGAGGCCATTCAGAAGGGGGCCATGTCTAAACAAAGCCACAAAGAGCGAGACGCTTAGCACTGACACTGGTTGTCTTGACGTGGGGTTTTTGAAGGTTTGGTCTTTGAGTCAAGGCTTTTTAAATATTCCTGTGTGGAATTAAATATCAAAAGAGATGATCGAAACAAATGCATTTAGAATGTTCCTTCTCTCACAAAAATAAAGGATTGAGAGTATTAAAACACGAATCCATTCTGAAATAATTACAAACTGAAAGTAATTACACGTACCTTAATCTCTATAGCACTTTGGCACACTGACCAATAATGTCATGTCTACAATATTACTATACCTTTGAGTTAATATCTGCATGTACACTTTACTGTACCTAGCTGACAAAAAAAGAGTTACAAATCATCACATATCTCAAGCAGACCGTTTCAATGCCCAAACCTGCCTAGTTACATCAGTTAGCTCCTGATCGACTGCATTGGCTCTACAAATAATAAAATGAACGCAATCAAAAACGGCGCAATGCACACAGATCCATTAGAAGCATTTACAGTATGCTTGTTGTTAATGCTGGTAGAACTATTGGGGATCTAGAGCAGTGTTATAGTTGCTAGCGTGGCCTTCTCTTGTCACTTTCCCCTTAATATCCAGTACAAAGGATTGCCAGTTTAAAGAACATCAAGCACTCCAGACGTGACAACCATACTCTTTCCTCATAAACAGACAGAGAAGATACCCTGACTAAAAATGTTTGAGGATTAGAACTGTCACAAAATCACAGATTAGGGCTGTCAGTCATTTCTCAGTCAAGTCCTAATCTTTGGCACTGCACATATAGCACTAGATTTATGCCTGTATTGAAATCAAAATATTGTTAAAGAGTTTGAAGGATTCCTTCAAAATGAAACTGAGCTGCAGTTTACCTGTGTTCATTTCATCAAATATGTGAGAAATTAGTTCAAATACATGTTAAATGAGTCCCATAGTATTGTCTTTCTATTAAGCTGTTGGATGAAACGTCATCTAATATCATAAAAAGATAATGGGCCTCATTCACCAATATCTTCCTAAGTTCTGTTCAAAATCAAATCTGATTTTGAACAGAATCAATCAATCAGTAAACATAGCGAGACAGGACAGTGCAAACTACAATGTTGAAGTAATAGAATACAATGTACAATAGCCTACAGTCTACAATGTTTGTTTGGCATGCTCAAACGAACATCTAAAGACCGGACTCCGCGTGTCATATGTAGCAGCGTCAGTAATGGGATGATATTACTACTTGTTCAGTGAAGGCTGTATCATACAGTTGGACCCGGCGCATCAGGGATATTATTGGAAAGACAGCACTCTTGCTTTGTAAACTAATGAAAACAAGTATTAAAATATTTGAAATTATACAAATATTATTGTATATGCAATCCTATAATGTTGTACAACTGTCGATTTGAAGTAAACACAATCACAAATCATTTTAAATCAACATGTCTTTCGCACAAATAGTCCGTAGCCTACTTAAGACTGCTCTTCCCTGTTTGTCGATTCTGTTCTTAGTCATATGTGAGAACATTGGTGAATGACACAATCTTCTAGGAAACGGTGTAAATGGAATTTAAGAAGATAATGCTTCCTAATAAATTTGTAACTTTGTTCATGAATGAGGCCCAATGTACGGTGCCCGTCTGAAATCGTGTATCCAGTGGATGGTGGCTGTGCTTACTTGTAGCCTGCTGGGGGGGGCGGCAGTACTTATTAATTTGCTCTACTCTCTCGAGTCAAGTCTCTCTCAGCATTGTCATAGCCTCCAGGCATTCATATTTTAGGACAACTCCTTTCTGCAGCTAGGCAGTTGGGGGTTCTCACTAGCACATTCATAAGAAATGCATGACGATCACACAGTATTAGCAAACAGGAAAATAAGCTCTATTTCTCTTTCAGACAGTGTCTGCATAGTGACATTAGTCACAACAGTAGCGGAGCTTTGCATGTGTCTACAGTAGCTCATCACACTTTTATGTAGTCTGTATGAGGGCTTGCAGACCAAACTATCCATGATAGTGTCCATGATGTCTGTTTCGCTACTAACTGATTCTGGTGTTCGCGGTGACCAGCAGACCCCGCCCTTTATGGGGCTCCTGGTCTGTGGGGCTCCTGGTCTGTGGGGCTCCCGGTCTGTGGGGCTCCCGGTCTGTGGGGCTCCTGGTCTGTGGGGCTCCTGGTCTGTGGGGCTCCTGGTCTATGGGGCTCCTGGTCTGTGGGGCTCCTGGTCTGTGGGGCTCCCGGTCTGTCGTTCTGCCGCCTGGCTCCCTCAGGGGCCACACCACAGTCTCTCACTGGGGTTTCAGTGTTGCTAGGCTACCTCACTTTCACTTTGTTTTCTGTTCGAAAATCTACTGTTCAAAAAAGACCCGTGGACCTGAATACTGACAGCACTAACAGCCTTTTCTGCTTTCACAATAGGTCCTTTACTTTTGACTCTCAAACACAACAAAGTGCGGCCGTCTGTCTTCCATCTCTACACAGATGCGCTTATGACTTTCAATCATGCTATTTCTGTTTCTCAGTAGCTGGAGTGATGGCCCTGCTGATGCACACGCTTTGTGATATGGTCTCTTCCCTTTTATGTGTTGTGAATCACTGCCGAGGAGTGAATATGTTTGATGCCTTAGCAGCAAGAAAAAACAAGTGCATTTATTTTGTTGTGATTATTATTCCTGTTTTGCCTTCTCCCACTTCCAGTGTGTCCGTTGGACATATTCCACGCTCACGCCAGGTGACATCACAGGCCCTGTAGGTTAAAGAGTGAACAGGCAAGCTGCCCCCCCACCTCTCTAACTCAGCCTGCTCTGTCTCCTGATTGGCTCTGGGGGATGACAGCACTTCTGTGGAGGGAGAGAGGCTTGATCCCCAGGCTCAGGGACGGCGCACCGTGACCTTTCGACCCCGGCCGCGTGGCCGCCTGATTTCCCCAGAGGCCCGGGTCACCAGAACACAACTGCAACCCCTCTGGTGACCCCTGGTCTCCTCCAACGCCCAATGACCTCACTCCTCTCCGTCTGGGCCGGCCAACAATGAATACTAGGATAGCCAAAGACAGACAATGCTTGTCTAGACTCACATTTGTGTGTTTGGATTATTTGTCTTGTCTTGGCAACAATACTGTAGTTAATGATCTCTGTTCTGTCTGGTCACTCTAGTTCTTTTATCGAGGCATATTTGGAATATCCTGCTGTTTTGTGCTGTCCTTAGCCGCCCTTCTGATTAGTCGTTCTTTATTTGTTCCTTTCATTGGACATCAGCCTACAGATTCATGTCCTTAGCATTCAGATTAGCGTTGGCCCATCTGACGATCTGCATCAGTGTAGGCAAAGCTATTTCCCCCGTCTTTATGCCAAGTAAACGCGTTATAAAGGCACCCATAAATATTTCCACTGCACCTCTGCTCGTGGCAAAGGGTTATTATGGCCATGCGGCACTCTGAGGGCATGCTAACATGCTGTTTTCTCTTGTTATTAGCAGCTAGAGAGAAAATGGCTAATTTCCTAACACAGCTAATTACTCCTTGTCAAAACATCAATTTCAAAGGCAAGCTGCAGTAAGCCGCCTTGTAGACTATATGTGTTTCCATTTACAGCCACTGAGGAGGTACTTAGTTCTCCAAATGAAGGCCGCATAGCAATAATGCCTAACTCAGCTCATCAACTGCTACAGGGAGTAGAGGTTTTTGTTCTAACCTACAGTAGCACTAACGTCATTGATTTCATCACTAGTTGTTTGTCAGGACCTTGATTGGCTGAATTAGGCATGCTGGTGCGTCAGCGACCGCGTTGGAATGTAACCCGACACACCCCACCATCTACCGGGTTCATTCTTCTCTATCTCTCCCTCTCTGCTTCACAGCTCTTCTGTCTGTAACAGCAAGTCAATAACGTGTTATGTAACTTCATAAAGCTGAGGATGGGAAAAACAACATGGCGTCGCCACACTTCATCAATTCCAGTGAGACCGGCAGCCGTTGCCAGCTTCCTGGTCTGACAGCCAACCATCTCCCACTGCAGGCACAGCGACACTAAGAGACACTCCATCACGCCGGACAGACCGGCTCGCTGCCGACACACGTGCGCATTTCATTTCCTCTTCCTTGTCCCCTGAAAGGAGAATAAAGAGCGAGAGCGTGTGTACTTTACCACCTATCTACGCACACATCCGTCTGTCTTTCCAGGCAATCGGCCGCATTCTCCAAAACAGCGCTCGCTCTCGCCCAGGGGTCTGTCTCTGGTGTGTGGCGCCGTCATGCCCGGCATTATGAAGATGGACGACGCTGTCAGGGCGGGGCGGCGTGGCGGCCGCGCTGGCGTTTTTCCTACTCTGTTATCATTATCAGGGCTGATGTTATTGTTACAGTGTTCCATTCCGAAGCAGGGAGAAGACGACATGTCCTGCTGACAACCGCAAAACAAGCAGAAAGGTCTGAACAGAGAACGGGCGGGTGTCCTGCACTGGGTATAATGATGATGTGGAGGGTACAATACAAACACGCCTTAGAAAGGTATGAGGGCATTGTGTTTGGCCACACACGATGGCTAGTGCGGCAACGACAACAAGAAACGGACCGACTGGTCTTAAAGGTACTGGAAACTAGGATCATGTGTTCTAGTGTTTTCTAACTGTGCTGTTATCACAGAAGGTACAGTGGTTCTACTGGTTCCTAACTGTGTTATCACAGAAGGTTCAGTGGTTCTACTGTTTCCTAACTGTGCTGTTATCACAGAAGGTACAGTGGTTCTACTGTTCCCTAACTGTGCTGTTATCACAGAAGGTTCAGTGGTTCTACTGGTTCCTAACGGTGCTGTTATCACAGAAGGTACAGTGGTTCTACTGTTTCCTAACTGTGCTGTTATCACAGAAGGTTCAGTGGTTCTACTGGTTCCTAACTGTGCTGTTATCACAGAAGGTTCAGTGGTTCTACTGGTTCCAAACTGTGCTGTTATCACAGAAGGTACAGTGGTTCTACTGGTTCCTAACTGTGCTGTTATCACAGAAGGTACAGTGGCGCTGAAAGCCTTGTCTGTCTCTAAGGCACCTACAGTATACATGCAGTATCTCCATTAGCGTTTCTAGCACAGTACTGAGGGCAGATGCAGTAGAACCGGCTGCAGTGGTGGTAGTATTGTAGCACTACTAGCAGTAGTAAACTGGTAGAACACACTGGCGAAAGCATCAGTGTCTGAATGACTGTACATATTCAGACCTTCTCTGACTAGACATGCATGCTAATGTTTTCCCCTGTCTCTCTCTCTCTCTCTCTCTCTCTCTCTCTCTCTCTCTCTCTTTCCCTCCCTCCCTCCCTCTCTCCTCTTCCTGGCTGTCCTTTAGGATGCTGAAGCAGGTGTGATAAATGCTACCGTTTAAATCAAAGCTCTCCCCTCTCCCCCCTGCTCACTCTGGGGAGAGGGAGGATGTCTCGGCGCAGATTGATATCAGGGGGCCCAGCCATATCCTGCGAGGGCTGACTGATGGTCTGTCTGGATAAAAAATGAACTTTATTCCCAGCGCACCAGCTATGATTCATGTCCCCCCCCCCCCCACTACGACCCTCATCCCTCTCCCCAGCCCCACACACCTACCTCTCCCTGAAAACATGCAGCCTACATCTCGGAAACGTACTGCCGCCTGCCCACACCAGAAAATCACTTTACTGTAATGTGTGTGTGTGTGTGTGTGTGTGTGTACAGTATGTCTGAGGGAGAGTTATGTTATGTACTGTAGCATCCCAAGCTACTATTAAATTTCCATTAACCAGATTGAGGTGAATGAAATATTCAATAACCTCTCAACCATTTTGGCTTTTCTGAGGGGTGGGTTTTTCAGGCACCATCTTGAACCGAAAGGAATATAAAAGCACCTCTCTTCCACCATGGAGATGGGCGTAGGGGGGTGAAGCACTGCTGTGGTGTCATACGTGTTTTGAGTCTCTCCGTCACAGTTGGAACACTGTTTCAACGCCATCTTATTCCAGGCAGTCTGTGAGGACAGTGTGAGCACACTTTGACTCACACATGTTGCAGACAGCTTTAACCAGTTCCGTTCTGTCCCTCTGCTCTTCCGTACCGTACCAGCGTGCAACAGGCAAGAAGAGACAAGGGTTGTATTAATTACGCTCTGCATTCTGTCTGTCCGCCCCCCCCCCCCCATATGATAGGAACATGGTGAAACGTTTCACATGTGAGTGGGCAGTGTAGGAGGTGACAACGCAAAGAGAATACCAAGTCATGCTTCACATTCCAATTAGTTTCCCTCTCAAAGCCAAACGGACGCAAAAGGATAATTGCTAATAAATCATCCCCAAACAACACTTCTGTTCCAGCGTGTCTTTTAACGTGTCCCTGCTGCCTCCGAAACAAGAGAACCCCGGACTAATAACGTTATTTCTGGGAGCAGGGAAAATATTTTGACACGTTTGTCACACACACAAAAATCTGTGGACATTTAGGACTTTACACTGTCAGATTCCAAAAAAACACATCTTTAGCCTAATGTGGCCTGCTACCAACACAGCTGCAATTTCAGCTGGGGGAGGAGTCGCAGACAATCATAAAAGCACATTAAATGTTTTTCTGGGAGAAGTGCGATGTCAATGGAGTAGCATTTCCATAATTGCACCCTATAAACGTGTCTGGTGACTGACGGCTAGGGCTAATGAGAGAGTGGAAGAGGACAGCGGAGCGACATCCCATAATTATCACCTCAAATCAGAGTTCAGCAGAGAGAAGAGAGAAAAGAAGGAGAGAAAAAAGAAGACAAGGAGATAAATACAAGTTTTCCCACTTGACAAGGAGGCAACAGATAGGAGATAATGTGATCACATCAAGAAAAAAAAGGCAGGTAAATGAGAATCTTTGTTTTTGAAAAGAACTAAAGTCGCTTCCCTGAAGGACATGTTACCCGCTGTGTTTATACCTGAGAGAGATGGTACAGTACCTCTCAGCAGGTCCATAGACTGGACGCAGATACGGTAGGTTTGACACCCGCCTGCCGAGAACCAATCTCAACCGCCAGCCAGTCAACACTTTCACAGAACTAAAAATGGAGCAGGAGCAGGACTTATACACCTTGTGGGGATTGAGTTCCCTCATTCATAGCACCAAACTACTTCGATGCAGACCAGCGTCCAGCAGAGAGCAGAGCCGTTCCCTCAGGGAGGGTAAAAGATCATATACCGTAATCCTTGAGATGGAACTGAAACTTGTTCACGGTGGGAGGAACACGAGCCAACAATACATGAAACTGCCCCCCCCCCCCCCCCCTCACCATTGATCAAAATGTATTAAAAGCCGTAATAGAGATCTGTTTGCAATTGATTAAAGGCCAGATGTATCCTAACAAATATTGAATAACAATAAAAAGTTCAATATTGCAAATATTGGTCTTATGGTAACTTCATATTGACATCATAACAATGATTTAGGAGCTTTAAACCGAGGCTGTGGGATGTATATCATTCACATCCATGTATCTCATGTAATGCTCTCTTCCCTATTTAAATCAATGGTAACTATCGACAGAAAGCTCCAGTAATCCAGGATCATACTGCATCTTATCATACTGCATCTTATCATACTGCATCTTGCATTGCATTCCTTGGCTTGACCAGGGACACAGTGTTCCAGATGTGAGCCATGGCAACAGGAGGGAATGTGGATGAGGTACTCACCCTAACAACACTTCTGTTCCAGTGGCGCTCTTTTGGATGACTTGATTGAACGGGCAAAGAGTGTAAGTGTACCTACAAACAAGACAAAGAGGCCTGTGCATTAGTGGAAATGACCTTCACGTTAGCATAAACATAATATAGACCACACACTGAGACTGGTCAGGATACTTGATCACGGATACAAGCGGCCGAAATGAGTTTTCTCCGGAGGGTGGCTGGGGTCTCCCTGAGAGATCGGGTGAGAAGTTCAGTCATCCGGGAGAGACTCGGAGTAGAGCCGCTGCTCCTTTGCGTCGAAAGGAGCCAGTTGAGGTGGTTCGGGCATCTAGTGAGGATGCCTCCTGGGCGCCTCCCTAGGGAGGTGTTCCAGGCGTGTCCGGCTGGGAGGAGGCCGCGGGGTAGACCCAGGACTAGGTGGCGGGACTACATCTCCGCACTGGCCTGTGAGCGGCTAAAGATTCCCCAGGCAGAGCTGGTTGATGCTGCTAGGGAAAGGGATGTCTGGGGCCCCCTGCTGGAGCTGCTGCCTCCGCGACCCGACCCTGGATAAGCGGATGAAGATGATGATGATGATGACACTGAGACTGAATGAAAAATTGGACCCCATTAAGGACAGTGGATAGTGGTATTTGAAAGTCAGACGGAGGGAGGGAGGGAGGAGAGCAGTCTATAGCAGGCTATCACCTTGCCAACATTAGCATCCCCCTCCGAGACAGCAGAACCAAACAGACATTACACTGAGCAGAATTATTGAACACTGAGCCTCCATCTTGGCTCCCGGGCTGTCCGCTGGGGGCGTGGCTGCTACAGAGCCACCGCTGCCACCCACGGCATCTGCAGCCCGGCTCTGAAAAACTGAGGAGTTAGCTATTAGCTCAGAACACTGGTAATCTAGCTGGCATGCTAGCGCTAGAGAGTGGAGGCGAGGCCGGCAGCTTCCAGTGCCGAACTGATCAAAGTCAATGGAGATACGGACATGAGGAAGACGGCAGAGGTTTTTTTTGTGTGGCTGGAAGCCAGTGCACCTAGTATAGCGTTTGTTCGGTTATCACTCCCTCCCTTCCTCCATTACTCTGGACAATGTTGGCCTGCATCTCTCTGTTGGCACCATTAGAGGCAGTAGTCCCAGCACACCAAAATCAAGAAGGACACCAAAATCAACCCGCCGATCTCCACTGCACAAGTAAAGTAGTGGTGAGAGCATTGGACTCCCACCCTGGAGACCCGGTGGGGATGACTTTTGGGGACTTTGATGGGACTATACCCCAAACCTCCACATGTTCATCCTTTCACTCAACCTTTACCCCTTGCCTTATAGATCAGATCCTGTCCCAACCCCAACCCTTATTCTAACCCCAACCCACACTAGGGACTGGAAGGACACCAAAACCAACCCGCCGATCTCCACTGCACAAGTAGAGTAGTGGTGAGAGCATTGCCCCCCCCCCCCCCCCCACCCTGGGAGACCGGGGTTCAAGACCCGGTGGGGATGACTTTATGTTATCAACAGTGTAACTGCTTTAGCCACTGACCGCTACCATTAATGTTATGGAAGCTGCTGCTAGTTGTTGTGAGCTCATGAGCTAACTGGCTATCCCGCTCTTATTGTGCTGGATTAGCATTGGAACAGATGTGTCCAGGCGACAATAACCCTAACCCTAGACCTAACCCTAACCCACGCACATAAGCCAGGCTGGACCTGGCCTGGTTTCCTGACATTTTCAACGGACTCATTGACTGTTAGAAAAGAAAGTATCAGGCTAAGTCAACCAAAATGATGAGAGAGAGAAGGAGAGAGAGAGAGGGAGGGAGAGAGAGAGAGAGGGAGAGAGATGGAGGAGGGAGGGGGTAGGGAGGGGAGGGCTGCAGTAAGTGGATGTGGGCTGGGTAGTGGAGGGGGATCAAAAGCAGTGAGAGAGAAAAGCAAGATGAAAGCAAGAAAGTGATGAGCATCAGAGAGGGAGAGAGAGAGAGAGAGGTAAGTGATTGGCCGCCGCCGAGTCTTCCACTCCGGCGCTTGTTTGCAGGGGACGCATTAAATGTTTTTCGACTTAGGCGTTTATCCTTTCATGCCGACTGTATGTTTCATAGTAATACTCTCCTCGCCTTCGCCAGTCTCCCAGAGAAAGAGCCTCGGAAAAACGTTTAATTTCTTTCTGTCCTGCTGTGCTGAGTTATTGCTGTATACAGCCGACTGTGGAACTGAGCGTAGCAGGAGGAGGACCTGCTCCATGGTCCTCCAGCCTGGAAGAGAACTCTGGGAGTTGGTATTCTAATGGTGCGTTCGTTTATTACTGGGAGGTGCCAAATTGCGACTTGCTACTAGGAATGATTAAATAAAACACTGCATGAACTCGCACTTCCTCGTCGCAAATTCGGATATGTTTCTCAGCCCCCAGTTGCTCGAATGCACTAGATATAACTAGGTAACTGTGATATAATGGTATATAGCTCGAATGCACACAGGTCGGAGGTAGGTATTTTGCCACTTGCGACTTGCCACCTCCGACCACAAACGAACGCACCATAAGTACAGTTCACCCTCTTCCAAAAACACAAACACGTTTGAGGAAAATACTAAAACATCATGCTTTACTTGCTCCAATTTTTTGGTGAAACAACGAAAATAGCCTAACAACTAATTCATTATTACATTTATATATTTATAGTTGTTTTTGCCTCAGTTCTGCCTCTGCCTTTGCCTACAGGAAATGATGAAGCCTAGTTGAATATTCCTCCACAGAACCAGTCCCGACCTCACTTAAGGACATCCAACGTGGGTGCTACAGTACAGCTACAGTAGATACTCAAGTCACACCTATGCAGGAAACCCACGCAGGAGGCCTATGTAACCCTTATATAAACATTACATGACACCTGAAACAAACATTCTAACACATGCATCTGTTCCTGCAAAACATTACCGAGGAAAAAGACACCTTTGCCACAGACACCCCCCCCCTCCCCTCCATTGAGACCCTGGATTCTCCACTCTGCCATCTTTATTGTCCTTCCATGCGAGCCACGTTCAGTCTGTAAAGAAGGTGTTTGAGCCACAACAAACATCCCTGTATGAACACACACACAGATGGTACCTGATAGGCAGAGGAAGGAGAGGGGAGGGAGGAGGAGGAGGAGGAGGGAGGGAGGGAGGGAAGGAGGGAGGGAGGAGGAGGAGGGAGGAGGAGGAGGGAGGGAGGGAGGAGGAGTGAGGGAGACAGGGAGGAGGAGGAGGAGGGAGGGAGGGAGGGAGGGAGGGAGGAGGAGTGAGGGAGGGAGGGAGGGAGGGAGGGAGGAGGAGGGAGGGAGGGAGGAGGAGGAGGAGGGAGGGAGGGAGGGAGGGAGGAGGAGGAGGAGGGAGGGAGGGAGGGAGGAGTGAGGGAGGAGGGATAGCGTTGTGAAAGAGCAATGAAATTAATCCCGCAGAGTTTCCCCTTCACGTCTCTCTCTCTCTCTCTCTCTCTCTCTCTCCCTCTCTCTCTCTCTCTCTCTCTCCCTCTCTCTCTTTGCCCAGGGACTGCGGGTGGAAATTAGCTGTTTAGCTATAACCTTGTACAGTGCATCTCTCCCTATTCTATAGGGTAAATGTCTACTGTACCTTGTCCCTGTCTTAAAAATAAATAAATCAAATCAATCAAATCTCCCTCTCTCTCTCTCTCCCTCTCTCTCTCTCTCTCTCCCTCTCTCTCTCTCTCTCTCTCTCTCTCTCTCCCTCTCTCTCTCTCTTCCTCCCCATAAGTCAAAGCCATCCATCCCTGCCCACTTCTGCTGACGTGTCACCGTTGCACAAAGAGCTGGGTCTATTTGTGGGCGGGACTCCGGTCTGACCTTGAGCGCTCAGCGCCACGCGGCGCGCGGGGGCGGAGCTAAGGCAGGGCGTCGGACGCAACACAGACATGCGTCACCGTCCAGAGACAAAGTGGGGCTTAAAAAACCACTAGCTGACGGTGTGCGGGAGAGACCGTTACCCATCAGCCTCGGAGACACACACCTCATTCATGTCCTCCGCTTTACATACGCTGTGGAGAGGTCAAACGGACACACACACACATACACAAAGACACACACAAAGACACACACACCCTTCCGCCACCCCTTGACAGACTCTTTCACGTGGCGTGACGAGGGTGAGATATATAGAGAGGCAGACAGACGGAGACAGAGGGAGATGGAGAGACGGATATAGAAGGAGGAACAGGGAGAGCACAGGGGGGCAAAGAGGAGGAGGCGGAGCCAAACGGACAGAGGGAGGAAGAGCGGGGGAGCACAGAGGAGGAGGGAAGTGAAAGGGAGAGAAAGACAGAGAGAGGGAGGTCGAGGAGTCGTCCAGTGTGCGCCGGCAACGCTTGCAGCTAACACGACACAGGGTGACGCGCACGCGAAGAGGGGAGGGACGCAGGAGGGAGTGAGGGAGGGAGGGTGTAACGAGAGAGAGGCAGACACACTGATTGTGTCTCTGATGAGAACTTGAAGACACTGAGGGTCTCTGTTGTAGTGTGTTGAGATGCTGCTCTCCCCACCGTCTGACCAGGATCAGTCAGACCAGAACCACTTGGTATCAATACTGCGCTTTTTAAGGACTATGAGCAGGCACGTGTCAAGCTAAAACTGGTCAAACTTTCACTAAGGGTCACAAAAAACATTAGTTAACTGTTAACTAATGCTAATTTAGGGTTAGGTTAGGTTACTAATGTTAATTAATACCTTAGTTAAGGTTAGGGTTAGGGTTAGGTGAGTTAACCTTAGTTAACATAAATAACATTAATGGTTAATAGAGACATTAGTTAACTGTTACTTAATGCTTAATAATGCATTAACTAATGCTTATTAATGTACCCTTATTGTAAAGTGTTACCAGCTGTCTCTTAGACACGGCTTCCAGGGGCGGACTGGGGAAATAATTCAGTAATTCGTGCTCTTGCGGGCATCCACGCCGGCCCACTTGAGGACCGGCCCTTCGGGATTCGTCCCGAGCGTCCCGATGGCCAGTCCGCCATTGACGGCTTCTAAGCACCTCAACCTGTCTTTTATTGTGACAGGACTATAGATTTGTGCTTTATTGATACCCTGATTGGGTGCAATCGGGGTATCAATAAATGTCTGAGGTATCAAAGCATTGCATGTTCCTTTGAAATGCCAATAAGAAATCCGGGAACAATTTGCAAAACTATGCTAGCAGTGTGGAAACGTGAATAACTTGTAGTTCACACAATTTAGGTTCTTTGTATTGTAGTAGGTGAGACAAGCAAAAGCGCCATCAAACAACAGTAAAACTAAACCAGGCTTTGCATCAATCAATCAATCAATCAATCAAAGCTTTATTTGTATAGCGCATTTCATACCCAGAGGCAACACAATGCGCTTTACAGAGAACAAGGGAGGTGGGCATACGACCCACCCCTACAAATTCCAGAGGGAAGCAAAAAAACAGTATCACCCGGGGGCCAGATAAGTGAGCTGTAAAAATTCTTCCCTGACCCCTCTCAACAAGGCGATCGAGCAAGCTCCTGGAGTATGTTTGTCTAACGGCTAAGAACATTTATAAAGCACTAAATTACATTAAATTACATTTTCAGAGTAAGAGAGGCTAAAAACATCATAGGAGAGACATGGCAAACACTGGTGTATGTCTGTGTGTGTGTGAATGTGCCTGGGCCCAGATAGAGGCAGGGATAGGGGTAGGGAGGGGGTAGGAAAAGAATACGGACCCGGGTTAGGGTGAGGGGAAGGGGGACTGGGCCCAGGGTTAGGGTGAGGGGGACTGGGCCCAGGGTTAGGGGAAGGGGGACTGGGCCCAGGGTTAGGGTTAGGTGGTGACAGTGGGGCATCCACTGGACCTGGTTAGAAGATGGGAGGGAGAGAGAGAGGCACTAGGGAGAGGGGAGGCAGAACAGGGTTAGTAGCACAGAGAGCCATAAAAGCAACACAGATATTTAAACAGGCAACCTGGAGCAAGCTCCTGGAATATATTTGTCAACGGCTAAGAACATTTATAAAGCAATAAATGACATTAGATTACATTTTAAGAGCAAGAAAGGCTAAGAGCATCATGGGAGAGGTATGGCAAACACTGATGTCTGTGTGTGCGTGAGTGAATTTGCATCACTACCTGCTGTTAATTAGACAAGTGACGCAAGACACTAGCTACTACTAAACAAGACACTAGCTACTACTAAACAAGACACTAGCTACTACTAAACAAATGCTCACATACCTTCCAGGAAGCTGAGGTATAGAGGCGGAAAGTGAGTGAGAAGGAGAGAGAGGGAAATGAAGAGAGCAATTAAGTTTCCTCCCAATGGAATGCTACAGTTATGTGACTGCATGGGTTGAGTTCACCGTGAGTGACACTGCAAACTCTCAACACTGGCTAATTGGTTTACAGGTAACCCTGTGCACATTTTCCATGAGCATGCAAGCGGGGTCAAATGTGATTCACCGGTTTATAACTGTGACTCAATTAATTGTTCCAGCGGAAACCTGGCGGCTCATGGTGTCTGTTTACAGTGTTAGTCAGCGGTAACAGAAGGACCAAAGAGGCACAAGAGCAATGAAATCAGTCCCCAGCACCAATATAAACAACACATTAGTGCCTTCTATGAACGCATTGCTCACACAAACATACTACACTACATAAACCTAGTACCACTTAATGCTGTTACTAGTTGAGTTTAAGTGTTGATATGTTTTGGAGAGGTGATTGTGGTGAAGCCATGGAGTCATTTCATTGGCAGGTGAAACATTAAAAATAGCTGCGGCAAAGGAGGACGCTTCATCACCATTAAAGGTTGCACCTGTCTCCTCAAGCACATTAGCAGGCAGTGTGTGCAAGTCACTGGTGCTAGTACATTTTACAGCATTTTAAACCATTTTCTCATAATGATTTCTCATCATATATATATGTACATATTTCCAGGTAGACATTTTATGTCAGCACAGAATTCTCCCTGACACTGGAAGTAATTAGTCTCATACACACCTGTGACCAAGGCTCCGAACCGGTTCAAGGAACGGAAACGAAAACCGAAAACGAACGGTATTTTACGAGGAACAGAAACAGGAACGAAAACGAAATGGTCTTTAATTGTTCCAGAACAGAAACGTTAATTTGAAATCTTTAAAACCGGTTAATAACGTTATTTTTTCGTTCTTTGTAGTAGGCCTATATAACTTAAAAATAATTGTAAAAAAGAATGAAGCTGATCGAGCCTTTTATGGCCGAATAGGCTAAATTAAATTAATTAAATTTGTAGCCTACATCTTGTCCTGTTTCTGTAATGTAGCCTAGGCCCCTAAATCTGTTATTTCACAGTCAGGATCTTAAATGCTTGCTTAGCGAAATGAAGAGATTTATATATTACAACAATACACCATAGCCTAGTTCAGACTAGGGATGTGCGCAGCGACTATTTTCACTGATGACTAGACGGTGGTTTTGTAACCGATTACATGACTAGTCTAAAAACAGGATTCCCAAGTTTCTACAACAAGTGCTATTTAGAAAAATTGAGGATGTTTCTCAAACTCTGCAAGTTAAGATGCATGACTATTCTTGATGTTTCCCAACCACTCAGCGGCAGCCAATTTGCACGCGTTGCGCAGGGCTGTCACACACTCGCCTTTGTTTGCCTGTGCAAAACAGTAGTTCAGCCTGTCCTTACAGCTTAGTAGCCTACTTAGCAAAGATATCAATGTGATTTATTTTAATGTTTAATTGAAGAAGAGTAGGCTAGCCTATAGCCTGTAATGTTTCAGTAGGCTAAAACTAGATTTCACATAAAGACCGCGGATGTCAGAGAGGGCAATAACGTTCGAAGGCAAATTAATTCCAACATTGGTCCACAAAGAATGATGCAAATAATAAAGTGAAAGAAATAATAGCCTACTGTGCAAATATAATGTTTTATATGGACCTGCTTACTGTGCAAATATAATGTTTTATATGGACCTGCGTGTCTGCAATAAAGTTCCTCTATCTTTATAACCAACATTCAGCGGAAGACAATTTTCACTCGTTGCGCATCTCGCTCCAAGTATGGTTTGGCTATTTAAAACACGGAGTACAGTTGCTTGGATGTATACTAGTATGCATAAACCTATGTTTTGTGAATTTAATGGTCTGCCTCCTTCAGAGTTCAACTCGGCAATTAGGCTGTGAAAGCGAGCGCGCCTCTTGGAATCTAGTCATAGCCTATTGTTGCACAGATTTCTGTCACGTCTTGACTTTCACAAACCAAATGATTAGGCTACATTAATTAATATGAGCACACTTTAGTGACAATGTGCCATGCAACCCTGATCATTGAATAGCATAAGTTAAATGACTATAATATTAAAGACTGTGGATGTCAGACGATAGGCTACGTATTACGCGTATAGGCGCCAAATCCGGAGCTCCCATACAAAAGGAACGCAGCATAAACAATAGGGATTGTGCAGATGAATGAATGAGGTGACTAATTATTTATAAATAACATAAAACATTATAAAATGAAATAAAAACAAACAGGCCTACAGGCGCAGAATAAAATAGCTTGCAGCAACAGTACAAGAAAATATTTGTACAAGAAATACTGTAGTCCTATAGAGTCTTAATAGGCTAACACCCCCGGAACGGTGAACGGAACGTTATTTTTCGTTCTTAACCGGTTCAGGAACGCTATGTTGGTGGCGGAACACGAGAACGGAAACGTTAAATATTCTGGTTCTGCTCGGAGCGAACCGATTTTAAAATAATTTCGTTTTTAAGCCCTGCCTGTGACACCAGCTCTACAGACACAAAACTATCACAAGGACACATTAGATTACAGTATTACAAATGTTGGACTTGTAGACTGTCGCTCCAAACTTGGACTGTTGTTTCCTGACCAAGAGTTTGGATCTCAGTCCTTTGTGCAGTCATTTGAGCCTGTTGTGTGATGAGAATCTGGAATCAAAATGGCTGCCATACGTTTGTTTGTTTTTGACCTTAGCATTGCACAGAGCTGTCTGGGGTCTATACAATTCAACATAACCAGAATATCTGGCTTTACTAAACCTAACAATCGCAATCACGCATAACTGGTGTCACAATGGTGGTTATCAACCGCAACCCAGATATTCCCAATCTAGCTATGAGCACGTTCTGGGTAAAAGGGGTGGTGTTTGCACAATATGACCAATTGCAAACCATGACAAGGCAAACAGAGTGTGCTCGGCAAGCACACATAACCGAACCAAAACATATCCATAACATATCACCTGCAGCATATTTTACACAAGAGGAGTAAAGTATTATAGAAATATTAGCAATACAGATATAAACCAGGCGAAAGCAACACAGTCACTGTTGCCCAAAGCAGGAAGCAAAGCTGGCAATATATTGCCGACCGTGTGAATGTGTATTTAGGCTTATCACTGCCCCATCATGAACACACAAGTAGATCTGACTTCAATCGTGTAGGCCATACCATGAAATTAATGTGCTGATAATGCTGATAATGCTTTAGAGTCAGAGTTAGCAGGCGACGCAGGCCTTGTTGATGAGGCTGGTAGCAGTCAGGAAGAGAGGTTAAGTAGAGGTTTTGGTCCTGATGGACAGCCTCCTGCCGGACGGGAGTGATTCAGAGAGTTTGTGTCCGGGGTGGGAGGGGTCGGCAACAATCATTCTTACCCACTTCAGGGCCCTGGAGGTGTGCAGATCCTGGAGGGATGGCAGGTTGCAGCCAATCACCCTCTCAGCAGAGCGGATGACACGCTGCAGTCTGGCCTTGTCTGTGACTGTGGCAGCAGCATACCAGATGATGATGAAGGCGGTGAGGATGGACTCGATGATGGAGGTGTAGAATTGTACCATCATAGGCGTTAGCAGGTTGAACTTCTCCAGCTGTGTGCATCATCTGCTGTGTCTTCTCGGTGAGGGAGCTGATGTTCATCTCCTACATGAGGTCCCGGGAGATGATGGAGCCCAGGAAGAGGAAGGGCTCCACAGAGTGGACTGGGGAGTCAACAAGGGTAATGGGGGTGAGGGATGGGGCTGGGTTCTT
Source organism: Borostomias antarcticus (assembly GCF_949987555.1). Taxonomy (NCBI): domain Eukaryota; kingdom Metazoa; phylum Chordata; class Actinopteri; order Stomiiformes; family Stomiidae; genus Borostomias; species Borostomias antarcticus. The sequence continues at coordinate 11,006,442 of NC_140250.1, forward strand.
TCTGAAGTCCAAGGCCATCTCCACTGTCTTTAGAGTGTTGAGCTCCAGGTTGTTTTGGTTGCACCAGGACAGCAGATGGTCAGTCTCCTACCTGTAGGCAGATGGTCAGTCTCCTACCTGTAGGCCGACCCCAACCCTTTCAGAGATGAGCTGAATGAGGCTGGTGAGCTTGACTGAGTGGTGGCTGGAGGTGCAGCTGGTCGTGTACAGGGAGAAAAGGAGAGGGGGATGGACACATCCTTGGGGGGAAACAGTGTTGATGGTCTGGGGGATTTTCCCAGCTTCACATGCTGCTTCCTGGGTATCACTTTAGAATAACACTTCTTCCAAACATTACCATTTATAAAGCATCTATTCATAGTCCGTTCAACATTTACAAATTATTATGACAACATTGATAAATGTTATTAAGCTATTTATAAGCATGTTTCAAATGAATTCAAATGTAATTTATAAGGTATGTGATGATGGTCTGCTCACATTTAATAAATCATTCATAAATGACTAATCAACCATTTTAAAAAGATTTACTAATGACTTGTATAAGGTATGTGATAATGGTCTGCTCATGATTTATGGGCCATTATGAATAACCTTAAGGCATTGTGAATTCATACTGTAAATGTTAGCACATGTAATAATACCTCAGTTGATGCTTAATACAGGTCTTTAGATACATAAGCCATTACTCAGGGACATACTTTAGAAACCATTTATTAATCATTAATAATGTTTTTTGCAGTGCTTGGTCTAAAGCTAGTCTCGCCTGCGTGTATTGTTACTGCCGAGGGGTGGATTAACCACAGTCTCCCGCGTAACAGAACTCGCTCTGACTAACTATGCCACCGAAAAACTAGCTGATAGGTGACGCAGACATTACTTACACTCGTGGAGTGAGTTTATTCAACTGGGTTACACATTTAACATGATTTTCTAATGGTTTATAAGATCATCTGCTCACCATGTATGGGTCATTATGAATAAAATTAATATATCATAGGAGTGTCTTCTAATGGTATGTCCCTGAGTAGCAGGTAATTTATACATTGTTATGAAGTATAGATGGTGCCCCTGTGACACCACCTAGCTTTTCAGTGGTGTAGCTGGTTAGAATGAGATCTATCACACAGGAGGCCGGGGTTCAAATCCACCCCTCAGCAATAACACTACGCAACGCATATAAGTTCAAATCGGTCACGCCCATACGGAGCCCCTAAAGTGACAAGAAAAAAAAAAAAAAAAAATCATGATGGAAAAAAAAAATAATAATACATGGGAAAAAAAAAAAATTATGCCCCTAAAGTGACAAGAAAAAAATAAAAATAAAATCATGATGGAAAAAAAAAAAAAAAAAACATGGGAAAAAAAAATAATTATGCCCCTAAAGTGACAAGAAAAAAATAAATAAAAAAACATGGGAAAAAAAAAAAATTATGGTGGAGAAAAAAAAAAAAAAAAAAAGGTTGAAAAATATATACTTAAGTCTCCCTATCTCCCTCCCCTGCCTCCCTGTCTCCATTCCCCTGCCTCCCTGTCTCCCTTCCCCTGTCTCCTTTTCTCTCTCCCCCAGTCTCCTCTCCCTGTCTCCCTCCCCCTGTCTCCTTCTCTGCCTGTCTCCGTCCCCCTCCCTATCTCTCCCTCCCTCTCTCTCTGTCTCCCTCCCCCTCTCTCCCTATATCCCTCTCCCTGTCTTTCTCTTTTGGGTCTCCCTCCCCCTCTCTCAGTCTACCTCCCCTTGTCTCTGCGCCCGTCCAGTAATCCTGGGTGATGGTGACGGGGGGTGGTGACGCCCTGGTCTGGTGTAGGCTAACCAGCGCACAATAACCATAGCCTTCTACAGAAAGATAATAAATGAGTAATAAGGACACAATACAGTTAGGCCTACTGCAATTAGGAGAAGTGGGCTTACTTTAACACGGAAGCAACCACATCAAAATAGACTAATTTTACACATTACACATGATGATGATGATACAGCAAATTGAGAAAATGCACAACCAAAATAGGATTTATTGTTAATATTTTCGAGACCCTCCCCCCCCCCCCCCCCCCCCCCCGACTCCCCGCACAGTAGTCTTACTGACACATGTAGAAACAGACAGAGAGTTAAGGCTATAGGGTCAGGGCTGAACCAACAGACAGAAACAAGATCCCTCTCTGAATTATTGAGGGGTAAATGTTGTGCTTAACCATAGCTAAACAGTCTCAGTGGTCCCTGCTCTGACCTGGAAGTAGCCTACACCTGGAAGTAGCCTACACCTGGAAGTAGGCTACATTTCAAAGTTGATGGGTAAATGTTGATGAGTACGTTTTGCGAGATCTCGCAAAAGGTTTTGCGAGATCTCGCAAAAACTATTGCGAGATCTCGCAAAACTATTGCGAGATCTCGCAAAACCTATTGCGAGATCTCGCAAAACTACTGCGAGATCTCGCAAAACCTTTTGCGAGATCTCGCAAAACCTATTGCGAGATCTCGCAAAACCTATTGCGAGATCTCGCAAAAACTTACTCATCAACATTTACCCATCAACATTGAAATGTACCTACAAATGTACTGCAAGACCACTGAGTTTAGTTATCATTCACTTGAATGATGAATGGAATGAATGAATGAATGAATCATCACTGAACTTGATTTCACAGAATGGGGGGAAGTCACTGGTGTTATGAACTTCCACAACCGTTCACATGATCGTCGTGGAAAGAGAATAAACACAGTATCATTTTTGTCTTCCTGCTGGGAAGTATGAGGAAACATGTTTTCCTGCTGCAAACGGTAGGCTTTATCTGTTTTGTGCTCTGTGTTTTTCTACATACCTAGCCATAATGGTTAGCTAGCGTAACACTAGTATTTGCATGTTTATATCGCTTTCAGGCTGGAGCATTGCATGAGTCAGAACAAGCCACCGCCTGAGTTAACTGTCTAATAACCAATCAGACCTCGACATGACTCATTTCCATAGAAATGCCTTTATTATTGTCCGTTTTGGGCTTTGTATCTAGTCTAGGTGTGTTATGTTACCTTGCATGTTACGATTTTGGCTAGGCAAAGTTCACCAGCCAGCTAGCTAGCTAAGTGGCTAGCTACAAGCTAGCTTCTGGCTAACGTGATTTCACGTCGAGCAGGCTAGCTCGAATCTCTGGATACAGAGATTTTGCTCGCTACTGCCGGTAGCTAGTTCATATTATTTAGTTAGCAAGCTAAAACATAAGCAATATAATCATTCTGATCATCTGAATCATCAGTCTAGTCAGTGCTTGACGTCATTTATCATTGAATAACAGCAAGCGAGCTAACTGTTAGGTAGCTAGCGGACGGACTTCCGGTTTGGCGGATGTTTCAAAATAAAGGTTCCCGGAAAGACGGTACTGGCCTATATATTGAAAAGAACTGACTTGTTGATTGTGTTTGTTATATACAGCCTGGCTTTATTCATGGTGCAGTTGCTTCAGAGGTTCTTAATGACAGGGGTGGGGGGTTCTTGTCATCTGTTTATGAATGTATATCAGTAGTAGTTTATTTTTTTTCTTCCTTTTCAGCTTTGACTGGGCTGAGGACTTTCAGGACAGTGTGGAACAATCAGTCACGTGCTCCTGCTGCTGCTGCTCTGCTACCGTCAGTGGAAGTGTGCCTGCTATGTCCTCGCCTCATATGTGGTCTTCATAGTGTTCCCTAGTCAGAATTCCTTGCCCTGTCCTGTTCCTTGTGCCCTGTCGCTCTCTCTGCCTCAGGATTATCCAGCTCTCCTCTGGTCACCTCACACCACCCCCATACCCTCACAGAGCCCTCCAGCCTTCCTCATCGCCTCTCCCTACTTGCGGACTGAAGCTACCACGGCCACCCCTCTGCCCAATCTTTCCCCTCCTGGGCTTGCCCCCTACTCCTGCCTCCCAGTGTCTTGCTATTTTAGTGTTGTTTTTATTTTTTTGCAAGAAAAACTGTTTTTGCAAGATTGCAAGAAAATCTTCTGGTTAACGTGATTTCACATCGAGCAGGCTAGCTCGAATCTCTGGATACATTGATTTTGCTATAGCTACTGCCGGTAGATAATTCATATTATTTAGCTAGCAAGCTAAAACATAAGTAATATGATCATTCTGATCATCTGAATCATTAGTCTGGTCAGTGCTTGGCGTTATTTATCATTGAATAACAGCGAGTCACTGTGTCGCCAGGTAGCGCAGGTGTTGGCAGGACCACACTGAGACCTTTGTTTTTTTGTTTCAGTATCAGCAAACATCTTCTCCAGACCAGTCCAGACACTACAGCAAGCTTCACCTGAAGCTTGACCTCCACTTCCTGATTTCAGACCACACCAAGTTTTCCCCCGACTGGTGCTTTGGCTTGATCAAGCAGCGCTACAGGAAGACCAGAGTGGACACTTTGACTGACATCGCTGGGGTGGTGAGAGACAGCGCTCCTGTGAAGAAAGTCAACACCCCACAGCTTGTCAGACTGGAGGACGGCACAGTGCTTGTTAAAAGTTACAACTGGCACCAGCATCTGAGTAGCTACTTCAAAAAGCAAACCAGCACTTCAGGTAATTATCATTGTCATGTATTAGCTATTCCATTTTATGGACATGGTATGGTTGTATTTTATTTGTGGGCAATATTTTAATGCACTTGCACTATCTCCCTTCTGTTCTATTGCAGTTTTGATGCTAGGATGCCTGGTGTGGTTGAGGCCAGAGAACACTGTGATGCAACACCAGTCAGGTTTCAGCTGCTGCGCAACGCTGATGTCCAGCCCCCCAAAGATGGTCTTCAGGTGCAAGCCCCACCTGGACTGGACATGGCCAGACAGCAGTATGTCTGAGAAGATCAGAGAATTCTGTTATGATGAGGCTCAAGACATCACTTGCCCTCTGCCAAAGAGTAGCTCGGAAGAAGCCCCTTGCCAATCAGCAGCACAGAAGAAGACTGTCCGTGTATAGTACTCTGGTTGTACTATACATAGGCCCTCACTCGCATAATCACAATGGCACACGTTACCTCATGGACCAACAAGTGAACACTTGACACCTTGTCTATACAATAGACAACTGACTCTACACTACTGTATACTTGACATGTTGTTATTGCACTGCCTGTATCATGGACACAGTCACAGCCATCCATGATCAGATGGGATAAAGACAGTTATCATACTGTAGATGAGTGTGATACTGATAGAATGCTAGTTTGCCAGTAAATTCCCTTTAAATGTCTTAACTGCATACCTAGGACTGGAATGAGGAACTGATCAGCTTACCTTTACAACTTATGTTTGCATCATGTAACCTATGTCACAATAAAAACACTTGAAACTTAATCTTGTATTCATATTCATAGTAGGGTTACCTGTTATAATAGCCAACCCTCCAGCTTGCATTCAAACTCCAATCCCAAACCCCACTGAGGCCTATTGTAGTCCGGACGATAGAAATGTCAAATTTGATAATGTTTATTGATATTCATCTTCCCCGCTACGGGGGCTCTACAGGTTCAGGCAGAATGGCCTGTAAAAGAAAAGGGTTGCTGGAGGCCTGTTGGTAGAATCATGGTTTGTTATTTTGGAACTATTCATAGAATAATACATGGGCATTGTGCATATATAACCATATAGAAAAGAATTCTGAACGCTGCCTTTAATCAATTTAATGTATTACTTTTTAGTAAGCTTACTAGCCAACATTGTCATTGAAAAGCCCATCAGACCACCACTGACAGATAATGACAGCTAGTCAGTGGGGGAGTGGTTTGGGGCGGGGTTAAACAGCTACTTTCCCACCCATTACCTGGCTGTGAGAAGTGTGAACAGCTCTGAAACTTTGAAGCCCTTTGATCAGGTGTACCAACATTCACAGAAGCATATCTTCTTCAAATATTTGCAGATTTCAATGCATGGCACATCATCTAAAAGATTACAATTTACACTTTCATAATCTGTAAAATAATATTAATAATAAAAAATAAAAAAAACGGGAAAATGACCTTGGCAGGACCAAACCTCTGGTGGCAGTTATGTGATCACTGTTCGACAGGTGAGGTTGAAATAGACATTCAATGAAATAAGGAACATCTTAAAAATAGGCCTAGTCTTATGAGAAGACGGCATATGGCTGCACAGCTTGATGCCACAACCTGAGCAGTGAATGACCTAGGTGTTGTGTGCACCAGTCAATACATGTCTTGCACTATCTTGCAAAACCTTTTGCGAGATCTCGCAAAACTTACTCATCAACATTTACCCAACAACTTTGAAATGTAGCCTACTTCCAGGTGTAGGCTACTTCCAGGTGTAGGCTACTTCCAGGTCAGAGCAGGGACCACTGAGACTGTTTAGCTATGGTTAAGCACAACATTTACCCCTCAATAATTCAGAGAGGGATCTTGTTTCTGTCTGTTGGTTCAGCCCTGACCCTATAGCCTTAACTCTCTGTGTCTGTTTCTACCTGTGTCAGTAAGACTACTGTGCGGGGAGTCGGGGGGGGGGGGGGGAGGGTCTCGAAAATATTAACAATAAATCCTATTTTGGTTGTGCATTTTCTCAATTTGCTGTATCATCATCATCATGTGTAATGTGTAAAATTAGTCTATTTTGATGTGGTTGCTTCCGTGTTAAAGTAAGCCCACTTCTCCTAATTGCAGTAGGCCTAACTGTATTGTGTCCTTATTACTCATTTATTATCTTTCTGTAGTAGGCTATGGTTATTGTGCGCTGGTTAGCCTACACCAGACCAGGGCGTGTGTAGCAATCACCATCACCCAGGGTTACTGGACGGGCGCAGAGACAAGGGGAGGTAGACTGAGAGAGGGGGTGGGAGACCCAAAAGAGAAAGACAGGGAGAGGGATAAAGGGAGAGAGGGGGAGGGAGACAGAGAGAGAGGGAGGGAGAGATAGGGAGGGGGAGGGAGACAGGCAGAGAAGGAGACAGGGGGAGGGAGACAGGGAGAGGAGACCGGGGGAGAGAGAAAAGGAGATAGGGGAAGGGAGACAGGGAGGCAGGGGAGGGAGATAGGGAGACTTAAGTATATATTTGTCAACCTTTTTTTTTTTTTCTCCACCATAATTTTTTTTTTTTCCCATGTTTTTTTTTTTTTTTTTTCTTGTCACTTTAGGGGCATAATTTTTTTTTTTTCCCATGTTTTTTTTTTTTTTTTTTTTCATCATGATTTTTTTTTTTTTCTTGTCACTTTAGGGGCATAATTTTATTTTTTTCCCATGTTTTTTTTTTTTTTTTTTCCATCATGATTTTTTTTTTTTTTTTTTCTTGTCACTTTAGGGGCTCCGTACGCCCGCTTTAGATCAAGCACTGCAAAATAAAAATAAAAAAGATTAGTAATGTTTCCTATAGTATGTCCTTGAGTAATGGCTCATTTATAAATATATATAAAGTATAGATAGTGTCTGCTTTAGATCAATACTAGCAAAACAATTTACAAATGATTAATAAATGTTTTCTAAGACCTGTATTAAGCATCAACTGAGGTGTTACTACATGTGCTCAGACCATGGTTGTAAAGTAATTGTTTGTTCATGTTGGTAAACTTCTATTTTGTAGTTATTGCGGGTAGCCCTGCTGTTGTGCTCTTGAGCAAGGTACATAACCCCAAAACTAGCTCAAAACATTGTACTGTACAGTATGTCACTTTGGATAAAAGCTAAATCTAAATCTAAAAGCTAAATCTGCTGCAACCGGCAGTTTTCTCAAAACAACTAGATATTCTTGGAATATCAAGAATATTATCTTCATGCATTCAACTTGTGATTGAATAGGACCCACTAGCCTGCAGTTATACAGAACAGTAGCTCCTGTGAAATAGCACCATGCCTCCTGATTGTCATAGAGAGATGCACATTTTAAATTACTTTCACCTCTATAGCGCTTGGAAATTCACTTGATTGTAATTACTGTAGCTACTGTTATGCTCTCTAGCAAGAGCACTCTTATATGAGGAACGATTGTCTTGTCTCTACAGTAGAAAGCTTGCAGTGGAGCATCCAAGGTGAGAGCATCTTGGAGACAGAGATAAGTCTATGTTTGGAGGGAGCAGCCACTGTGTGATTTATGTGTTTGGAAAATATCTGCAGAGGTTTAGGGTTTAGGGACCTGAAGTGGGGTGGGAAAGTTAGAAAGTATAGTCGTACAGTAGAGTGTTGAGATAGTTTTTGCACCTCTGCCCAGCAATAGCCACTTCATCCTCCAGTGGTTTGAGGGATTCAAATTGATATTTTCAAATAAAATGCTAATGCTGCATTGCAATTGAAGGCAGCATCTCTAAAATTAAATTTTCAGGACTAGAGTACCGTTTCGAATAAGGTGTCTAGATTATTGTGAGATTGTAATTTTTATCCCTCATACTGGAGTAATGCTGTTTCTGATTAGATATCTTCCCCTCCTTGTTCAGCCTTCTAGGAGGAGGTTTTAGAAAGAGACATAGCCAAAGTAGGCTATTTTTCAGTTTACCTTCATTTTCCACATGGCAAAACACGAATGCAAGTCTCAGTGAAATGGTGCACAGTGTTTCCATTCCGGTCTGATGGAAGCTCGCTTTGCTGACAGCTTATCACATTTTGGCCTTGAAATTCTTTATGCTGAGACGTAGGTGGATGCGTACATTTTTATTTATTCTTTATCTTAATATGCATTGCTTCTGTAAAACAGGATAGGGGTGGGGAGGTGCAGTGGAAGCCTTTTCCCACATAAATTACTCAAGGAAGAAAAAAAATATATTTTTCCCTCAAAAACATGCCTCAATTTATATACAAAAAAACAACAACAACAACTTGAACTCAATTTACGTTTGAAGGCCATCACTAAAAGGAATGAGGCAAATAGCTATTGGCAGATCATTTAAAGCTCTACTCTTACCACAGCATCCCTTACTCAAGATGTTTTGCTGCTAGTTATTTTTCTTTCAGGAGTGGTTGAAGATTGAGTGAAGAGGCCATGATACAGTACAGTATGTGCTCTGTAAAAGGACAAGGACTAGAACAGTTACTGGGATTATATATGAGTACTGTAAAGTTAATTTCCCGTACCCGTAATAATGTATAATTCATATTGAATATTTAATACTACCTATATATTAAGACACACATTCATTTTATGAAGGTTGTTCAGTATTATGAGAGGCAATGTCATGTCATCTTAACTATCAGCTAAAGCAAACCTTCCAATCATTGGAGCCTGGCTGCTCAAGTAATCTCCCGTCTCTCATCTTTCCATCGACATCCCCAGTGTGTCAGAAGGAGATAACCGTTCCTTTGGAATACTAATGTCTTCTACATAACAACCCCCAAAAACTGACAGAAACTCTGGCAGGGTTTATGGAAGTTTTCAAAGGAATATTTAACACATTTGCTCTTCAAAGTCTAAAAATGATTCCTAACACAGAAAACGTGTGGAAATCTCTCTAACAAAAAGAGAGGTGATAATTAGACTTCCCACATCACTGGAGTGCAGAGACAGCATCCAAGCTAACAATAACTTCTCCCTCCTAAAGAAACTTCGAACATCTGTTCCACAAGAGTTCAAGGTCTCCACCTGACACATTTTCCTGTTGTGTTATAAAAGTGTGAGTTGACAGGGTGCACATGTATAAATATAACAGTAACAGTGCACATATCAATTTGAAGTACAGTAGGACCCCACTTATCCGAACCCAACGGGACCGAAGGTCGTTCGTATCTCTGAAATGTCCGGATGACTGAAACTTATGTTAAAATGCACCAAATTCAATAAGTGGTATACTTGTTTCATATAGACTCATAATAGACCGATAAATACCCTTAATTACTTGTGAAAATGCATCAAAATTGCAATCAAATAGCCAATTAAACTCATATAGCCTAGCCTATAATAGACCTACAATAGCCTAGAATAAAATAAACGAATTTCCACTTGAGTGCTTGATCTAATACAGTAGCCTACTTTATTCTCAAATGAGGCGTACGCTGCATCGATAGGCTACTGTATTCGCAGAACAAAATGGTATAGCCTAAAAACAACCCAACATTAGAAAAATTAGAGCAAATGATAATAAATAAATAAATAAATAAATAAATGAAATGACAGACAAGTTGTCGTGTCTTAGGCTATTGCAGCCTAAAGTTTAGGCTGCAATAGCCTAAGACACGACAACTTGTCTGTCATTTCATTTATTTATTTATTATCATTTGCTCTAATTGTTCTAATGTTGGGTTGTTTTTAGGCTATACCATTTTGTTCTGCGAATACAGTCTTCGTGTGGAAGACTGTATTAGGTATTAGGCCCTAATACAATAATTCAGACTGTATTAGGCCCTAAACAACCGATGTAGGCTAACGTGGCCTAGGCTGTAGGCTATTATTTAACAAATACAGTAGGTCTAGTAGGCTAATCTACATGCTTACAACACATCTGTGTTCCTGAAGTCCATTAACTGGGAACGAAAAATGACTCGATACTCCTCTGCTTCAGGTTGCTGACGTGCTTTCTGGCTACCAAGGAATGCAGCTCTCACGCAGCAGACTCGTTTGCGTTTTGCGCTCGACATTAAAGTAACAAAGAAATTAAACGTGACAGTAGGCTACAGCCTACAGGCAACATGTAGCCTAGGTCTACATACAGTTCTGTTTTTATTCACAGTAAGATACAGTACATGTTTATTATGACAGATTTAAATGCAAGTAGGCCTACAGTACTGTAATGAAAATCCCACCAGTAACCAGATAGCAGGCTCAAAAAAAAAAAAAAAAAGTTTTTAAAGCCTGTCCGGTAGACCGGGAGGTTCGGATCTCTGAAGTTCGGATGAGTGGGGTCCTACTGTATACAGTAGCTAATGTAATGTTATAACCGACTCACAACTATGTTTATGCACCCTTGTGTGAAAGTGTAACTTGGTGAGAAACCCATAATTTGTGACAGAGAGATTGTCTATCTGTTTAACAAGCCCACTCCAGGAACCACTCTTCTGTTTAAGCGTTCTAAGGGTAGAAAAGGGATGCCTCTTAAAGCAGGGCGATGACTTGGCTTTGTGAAATGACTCTGTACTGTACTCTGTGTACTCTGGGCAACTGCAACTCAAGAGACATGTTCTCTGAAAAAATGTTCCATATTCAAGGGTCTTCACAGAGAGGCACATTTTGTGGTACAACTAAACTAACCAGGGAAATCAACTAGGGAGACTTGGCAACAAGGGGCCCGCATGCTGTGTCTAAAGGTTATATTTGTGCTTCAGCACTTGATCAATGAGCTACAGTCTTAAAGGGCAATGCTCGTTTTTGACAACCTGGACCTTATTTACGACATATTATAAGAAGTTTGACTCACCGAGATCACTTTGGTGTAGTTCGGAGGCCGGTAGAAGAAATTTAAAATCCAGCGCGAGCCAGTATATCCATGTAATGACGGTGATCGGGGCACCGAGAATGCAGTTTCTCAAAATCTATTTTCGGCCGCCAAACGGTTGTTTTCATCAATCAGATTGAATGAATCGACAGTTGAGATTCCTCAACGCGAGGCATTGTTGTGGTTTACAAATACGGGGTCTTTAGCCTCTGTAATATGATCTTTACACGCCTTTCCCCACTTGCTCCAGCACGCATGCGCACAGGCCAGCGCCCAGACTGGCTATTCTCCGGCTCACATTCTCTGCGCTACGATCGTTGTTGGTGCCGAGAATATTGTCGTCGTCATTCGTCAACAACAATCCGATCGTAGCGCAGAGAATTCAATCTGATTGATGAAAACAACCGTTTAGCGGCCGAAAATGGATTTTGAGAAACTGCATTCTCGGTGCACCAATCACCGTCATTACATGGATATACTGGCTCGCGCTGGATTTTAAATTTCTTCTACCGGCCTCCGAACTACACAAAAGTGATCTCGGTGAGTCAAACTTCTTATAATATGTCGTAAATAAGGTCCAGGTTGTCAAAAACGAGCATTGCCCTTTAAGGGACAGGGGACATCTCGCCTGGTTGTGTGTGTTAATGAGGAGACATCTCGCCTGGTTGTGTGTGTTAATGAGGAGACATCTCGCCTGGTTGTTACCAGTGACAAGTGAACTGAACCAATCAAGATTTTGGTCACTGTACTGTTTTTTTTATTGTTTTTACATACTATCTTTTGACGGCTTTGAGGAGAAACACGGCTTTAAATTAATTTAAAGTTGTGGCTGTGGCTCAGGAGGTAGAGTGGGTCGTCCAATGATGCAGGGTCAGCAGTTTGAATCCCAGCTCCTCCTGTCCACATGTCGAAGTGTCCTTGGGTGAGACACTGAACCCCAAATTGCTCCCATTAAGCAGGTTAGCACCTTGCATGGCAGCTTGTGCCATTGGTGTGTGAATGTGTGTGTGAATGGGTGAATGAGAGGCCTTTATTGTAAAGCACTTTGGATAGAAGCTCTATATAAATGCAGTCCATTTACCATTACCATTACTTTCAATCTAAAATAAACATTTTGATTCCAAAACCTTTGACAATGCTACAGTATGCGTCCATTTCCAACTGCTCTATATTTTGTGCACAATCATATTCTTATTTGAGGATTCATTCATATTCGTATATTATATTAAAACGAGCAATTAAGTTAGTCATTTGACTACTGCAAAATAACAGTTATTATACCTGTTAATTCATCCAAATATGTTGACAGTAAGTTACTCGTTAATGTACTGAAGTGCCAAAATATTAAATTTGTGAATGTACTCAAGTGCCACAATACCCTTTTAAGAATACAGCATTATTCCTAGTGTCCATGTAGAACACTAGAAATGTTGCAGGTTTGAAAAGAAAGAGCACAAAGGGAAAAATGATTCTTCTCTTATTGACAACCGACCAAATGTGACCTTTTGAAGTTAATTAATTGCATGAGCAGCTGCATTTCATGCATTAATTTAGTGACAGTGTCCCTGCCACATCCATCATCATTTGAAAGCCACTGAGTGTGACAAAGAGCTGACTCTTCTGAGGCATGGTCTTGCATAAGTAGCTTGTCCACGCCACCGTTGTCATCAAACATATTCCAATTATGATGAACTAGGCGTCTGTCTCAGTTCCCTCCATAACCCCTCTGCAGTACAAAGAAGGTATATATATACATATATGAATGAGCCACCCATTCTGCCACTCCTCCACGCTAATCTACCTCTGTTGGCCCAACCGTACCCATCTCTTAAGAGCAGAGCTGGGCTCTTTATCCACTGACCTCTCCTCCACAACCTTTTTCTAGCACTGTGACTGCTGGTGTCACTGGTTCACGTCTTCTTACAGAAGGCTTTACTGACATTGACTGGGATGCACACTTGCTACTCTAGGACAATGTACTTTCGTTGCTTTGGATACAAGTGTCAGCTAAACTGATTTAAATGTATGTAATATGCACTACAGACAACGGCAAAATCAAGTCGCTCCTTGATTTGGATCTCTATTTGAATTGAGAAACCTCCGTGATGAGAACCTCCTGTTGTTCTACCACAATGGAACCAAGAGCATCTCATGAAAGCCAAATGCCAAACAGAGTCAAATCACAAAGAAGTGTGATTCTTGATACACACCGTGACGGGTGTCATGTAGTTTTCCCCAGCATGTTGGCAAGATCAAACTGCTGTGTGTTGCTAGGTTCAGGCAGTAGTCAACCTCTATTTGGTCTCCGGGATCCATCACTGTGGCACCCAGCTGCACACAACACCTCTCCGTCTCTGACGCCTGGCTTCCACCCCGGGCAGTTGGCGCGCACATCAACCATTTGAGGCACGCCAGCTTGTACCGGCTCTGTCAGATCTATCTAAGATAGCTCCCTCTAGGCTGAGATTGTGATACTGCCCCCCCCCCCCCCCCCCAATTTAGAAGAAACCGGCTAGTCTTTATGTTAAAACCTGTGATGTTATAGAGACGAGGAAGTGCTGTGTGTGTGTGTGTGTGTGTGTGTGTGTGTTTGTGTGTGTGTGTGTGTGTGTGTGTGTGTGTGTGTGTGTGTGTTTTCCATCAGCCTGTCAGATATGAGTCACAGCGCTGTGACTCTGACTCACTCAGCACTACAGTTTCTTAAGACATGCGAAACTGAGGCTGAGGGAATCTATTAACACTAGTCTGTAGGTGGGGCTCCGGCTCTGAAGACATATTATGGGGTGTCTCCCTCGAGCTGGGTCAACACACTAAGGGAAAGTTGAGGGTTAAAAAAAGTCCTTGGCTTGTGCTAGGTCTGCAAGCATGTAAAGTAATGGTTTGGTGTGAAATATGCAGTTGATTTTTCATGGATAACTTTTGTCGAAGTTGTGACTAAGGTCCACATGTTTGTATGTGATCTCCAGTACAGAAAGTAAATAGTCTAGAGTCCTTTGAGAGATGCAAATTAAATGTGTTTTAGTATTTGGATAATAGTGTATTATATATTAAATTATCTGAAGTCCAGAAGTAGTTGAAGACTCCAGAAGTAGCAATCTCTCCGATTATTAGGGCCCGAGCACTGGCGGTGCGAGGCCCTATTGAAACTCGAAGGATTATTATTCTCCTACCTTCTTCTTCTTCTCCCCAAACAAATGCCTTTTTGGCGGCCTAAACATCGATGAAAACGGATGAAACTTTGCAGATACGTCAGTCCCGGTAAAAAAATTTATAATTCATGGGTGACGGAAATGGGCGTGGCAAAACGGCTCAAGAGCGCCCCCTGGAAAATTTAAAATGGCGAGCCCCACCTTTTAGTTTGATGTAGGCGAACGAAATTCGGTGGGCATATGTAGTTCATCGAGACACATTAAAATGTCTCTTGGACCTATACCCAACATCCAACAGGAAGTCAGCCATTTTGCTTTTAATGTGCCATTTTGTCCTTGTTTTTACCATTTCCATGTCTCGTACTTCAACGAACTCCTCCTACAGATTTCATCCGATCAACTTCATATTCGGTCAGCTTCATCTTAAGACCTTTGTGATCCAAAGTTATAAAAAATTGAGTTTTCACCATACACCCTTGCCGTGGCGCCCCGCCAAAGTTTGACATTTCGCCATAAAACACGAAGTCCTCATAACTCCTCCATACATTATCCAATTTGTCCGATATATCTCACGCTTCATGCAGGTTCTGTCCTGAACACATCTATGTGTCAGTATTGCGTCATACTTATAGCGCCACCTATTGGTAAAACAGGAAGTCCTCATAACTCCTACATACATTATCCAATTTGTCCGATATATCTCACGCTTCATGACAGTTCTGTCCTGAACACATCTATGTGTCAGTATTGCATCATACTTATAGCGCCACCTATTGGTGAAACAGGAAGTCCCCATAACTCCTCCATACATTATCGGATTTGTCCGATATATCTCACGCTTCATGACGGTTCTGTCCTGAACACATCTATGTGTCAGTATTGCGTCATACTTATAGCGCCACCTATTGGTGAAACAGGAAGTCCTCATAACTCCTACATACATTATCCAATTCGTCCGATATATCTCACGCTTCATGAAGGTTCTGTCCTGAACACATCTATGTGTCAGTATTGCATCATACTTATAGCCCCACCTATTGGTGAAACAGGAAGTCCTCATAACTCCTACATACATTATCCAATTTGTCCAATATATCTCACGTTTCATGACGGTTCTGTCCTGAACACATCTTTGTGTCAGTATTGCATCATACTTATAGCGCCACCTATTGGTAAAACAGGAAGTCCTCATAACTCCTACATACATTATCCAATTTGTCCGATATATCTCACGCTTCATGACGGTTCTGTCCTGAACACATCTATGTGTCAGTATTGCGTCATACTTATAGCGCCACCTATTGGTGAAACAGGAAGTCCTCATAACTCCTCCATACATTATCCAATTTGTCCGATATATCTCACGCTTCATGACGGTTCGGTCCTAAACAGATCTATGTGTCCGTATTGTGTCATACTTATAGCGCCACCTATTGGTGAAACAGGAAGTCCTCATAACTCCTGCATACATCATCCGATTTGTACCAAATTGCTGACGCTTCGTGAAGGTCACCTTCTGAACACATCTATGCGTCGGTATTGAGTCACACTTACAGCGCCACCTACTGGTAAAACAGGAAGTACTCATAACTCCTACATATGTTATCCCATTTACTCCAAATTGCTCATGCTTGATGAAGGTCGCATCTTGAACACTTCTGTAAGTCAGTATTGCGTCATACCTACAGCGCCACCTACTGGTGAAACAGGAAGTCCTCATAACTCCTACATACGTTATCCGATTTACTCAACATTTCTCACGCTTCATCAAGGTACCGTCCTGAACACATCTATGCTTCGGTATTGAGTCACGCCTAGAGCGCCACCTACTGGTGACAGGAAGTTTCTCTCAGTACTGCACACCGAAATAGCACACCTTTTAACGGCGCCACACCCCGACACGCGTGGTGTGCGAGGGCCCGCTCAATACTGCTCGCAGCCCTAGTATTCATGTTGTTTCTTCCCTGTGGAGAATTTCATCTCTATCAGAGCGATTTGAAGTGCACCTCTACAACGCCTACAATGCGTAGTCTCTCCGCTAATCGTTCCACTTGAAAATGTTTCATAACAAAAGGAATTTCTTCCCTTTGAAATCTAAGTAATTACATTTGTCCTGTCCCTCGACAAACATAAGAGAAGCTCAAAGCCCCAAATAAGGAGAGTGATTCATACCGACACACAAGGCCATACAAAACAGGAAAATAGATAAAGAACAGTCAACAAAGACAGTGGGGAGTCTGAACATCATTCAGCAGCAGGGAACTGCTCTCAGTATGCACCAGCACATGGGATAAGGCCTTCAGGGCAGTAGCAGTTTTTAGCATTGAAATATGGTGTATAATAAAAATGTAAACATAGGCCTAGTTGAATTGAATATGTGCCTGGGTGTGTTTTTTCCTTCGCATGTGCAGTGAATTTATATGCGTTTCCATGCCTACAAAAGCAATCAGCTCCCTCTATTTCCCTGCACCATTACGGCTGTCTAATACACCCAGCAGCTCCGCTCTATCGCTGTCTCCAAATGTCTCTCCACCAGTGGCGTTTGGCTTCCTGCTCCCCATCCCACCCACACACTAGGACCAAATGAATCCCATTCATTTAAATAATGCACAACTATTAGTTATATTAAAGATAGGAAGTGTACCAGCTCCCAGAGCACACATTCACTGCTTCAGGCGTTTCTTTCCCATATTGGCTGCCGTTCAAAATAAAAAAGAGACAGACAGAGAGAGAGAGAGAGAGAGAGACAGCAATTTAATCAAAAGAGAGAGATCAAACCACACTGGAGGGTGGATGTTAGAAGAGTCCGACTGATGATGGAGAAGTGGGATTGGAGTGAGGGATTCTGTTCCATTATCAGATGGAAAGGAGGGGAGTCGGAGCTCCGGCTGGTACACCTCTCCGGGGCACGGGAGAGAGAGATACACCGCAGCCGCTCGCTTTATCTGTCTGTCAACGCCACATCTCCTCAGTATCACAGGTCAAGGCAAAAAAGCGAGGATGAAGAGGGAGAGAGAGAGCAGGGCGGAGGTTTGGATGGGGGCAAAACTGGTTGGTACGTGTCTGAGGGTGCTGGTGAGTCGCTAAGGACCCTAAGCTGCGATACAGGCTGGATATTATTGTGCTCTCGGGTGATTCTGAGGACAGAAATAGTGCGGAGCACATTAAGGCTGGTGGGGCCCGGGAAGGAGAGGTGGGAGTGTTCCTGAGAGAAGGAGAGGAGAAGGAGAGGTTGGGAGTGTTCCTGAGCAGGAGTAGAGGTTGGGAGTGTTCCTGAACAGAAGGAGAGGAGAAGGAGAGGTTGGGAGTGTTCCTGAGGAGAAGGAGAGGAGAAGGAGATGGTGGGAGTGTTCCTGAGCAGAAGGAGAGGAGAAGGAGAGGTTGGGAGTGTTCCTGAGCAGAAGGAGAGGAGAAGGAGAGGTTGGGAGTGTTCCTGAGTAGAAGGAGAGGTTGGGAGTGTTCCTGAGCAGAAGGAGAGGAGAAGGAGAGGTTGGGAGTGTTCCTGAGTAGAAGGAGAGGAGAAGGAGAGGTTGGGAGTGTTCCTGAGCAGAAGGAGAGGTTGGGAGTGTTCCTGAGCAGGAGGAGAGGTTGGGATTGTTCCTGAGCAGAAGGAGAGGTTGGGAGTGTTCCTGAGCAGGAGGAGAGGTTGGGAGTGTTCCTGAGGAGAAGAAGGAGAGGTTGGGAGTGTTCCTGATCAGAAGGAGAGGTTGGGAGTGTCCCTGAGCAGGAGGAAAGGTTGGGAGTGTTCCTGAGAGAAGGAGAGGAGAAGGAGAGGTTGGGAGTGTTCCTGAGCAGGAGGAGAGGTTGGGAGTGTTCCTGAGAGAAGGAGAAGATAAGGAGAGGTTGGGAGTGTTCCTGAGCAGAAGGAGAGGTTGGGAGTGTTCCTGAGAGAAGGAGAGGAGAAGGAGAGGTTGGGAGTGTTCCTGAGGAGAAGGAGAGGAGAAGGAGAGGGTGGAAGTGTTCCTGAGCAGAAGGAGAGGTTGGGAGTGTTCCTGAGTAGAAGCTGAGGCTGTGCTCTTTGAGAGAAATAGGGCTGCAGCTCTGCACGCCACTTAAGAACTGGATGAAGCAGCAGGCCCTCGTGGTATACATTCTGGATACACACAAACTACATATTTCTCCAGTGTTTGGTCTGTGATGAATCCAAACAAAGCTGTCATGTCAGTATGTGGACAACACCAGCATATCTGCAGTAGAATAGCCTCATGCACCAAAAGTGTTTCTGGAACCCTGTCTACTTTGTAACAGGCGTAAAACTGCAATAGTTGTGACCACGTACAGTACGCACTGTCCGACCGGCCGGCCAGCAGAGCGCGCTAACAGGGTTGCAGCAGAGCGCGCTAACAGGGTTGCAGCAGAGCGCGCTAACAGGGTTGCAGCAGAGCGCGCTAACAGGGTTGCAGCAGAGCGCGCTAACAGGGTTGCAGCTAAAAACACAGATAAAGGTGTACAATTCCTTTCTCGCAATTTGCTCCTCAGCGCAGCATGTAAAAGCATGGCTAACCCCAGGTCCCACGGAGGCCTGCAAAGCATATTTGGAGCGCAGATCTCAGATAATTTTCTTTCAATCTTTCAAAATTGCAACCACCCACAGGCCCAGTGAGCTCCAGCTGGCAAGCAATTCTGAAGAGAACAGATTCAGCCGTGGCCGGGACCACAGGGAGGCAGGCAGGGAAGTGAAAGAAGCTGCACTGTTGATTCAATTTAGTTGATTTAGCTGCTCAGCTTCTCCAGGGTGACTAGCAGTTCAACGAATTATCAATTTTAAACGGTTGGATATTTACCGATGCAATTCACATTGACTACAGGTGGGCTAATGTGTGTGCTGTTGGTCACAGATGGCAAGAGGTCCTCCCGAAAACCTGAAAACCTCCGGTTGCCATTTTGATCTTTCGAGTTTGTTGAATTTGTCCTAATATATGAGAGCAGTTTCACTCTCATTAGTATTTAAGCTTGTATGGCTAGCTTCAAAATTAATATTCTGTAATGCATTGCATTGTACTGTATGCTATGGGAGTGTCACACAACACAGCCAGATCACCAATGCAATGATAGCTAAGTACAATTAACCTTAAGTACATTGAAGCATACTTACTCATACACCTTCAGCTGGTAACACCGGCTGCTCATGGTTAGAAAGTCCCTCTCTGTTCCATAGTCTATTGACAATTTCTCCACTAGATCCCTGGAAAAGAGTTGAGACAATGTTTGTGTAATACTAAATATACTTGTTTACAATAAAGGGTACTTTTTTTTTTTTTTAGAAGACAGGAACTTCCTGACCAGTTGATGAAATCCAAGAATGGATCCATGTTTTAGAAAGTGAGAAATAATATGTTCCACTTTATAATTGGAAGTGGAAAACCCATTACACTCTTGTTATAATCTCTCACATTTCTTTTCCAGGTCATTGTTCAAGCTTGTTTTTAAGAAGTAATACAAACATTTGTCGCCACTGCCATGAGAACAAATCAACGCTCACTGAATTACAGTATGAGTCCTAATACGTGGAGTCGCTGAACCATTACAATAACCTTTCCTCTTTCATTAAGGGATTTGTTCAGACAAATAAAGGGAACAGAAATAGGCTAGGCACACAACTTTACATTCAAAAATTACATCAGCTTACTTGAGGAGTGATACACCTGTATGAGACCAGTGTCAGGAATCTTAGCAGCTCATCACATAGAGTAGCCTCAGCTTAAGTACTTCCCCATTAGAACAGAACAAATAACACCCTCTGAACACTCTTGGTTTTGCTGACATTGTAACTTTTGTCTCTTCCGGACAACTTTGAGTGACTCTGGCTCGTTACGCTCTGATGAGGTGGCTCTTCCAGACCCATTGGTATGCAGTGTCACCAATTATCAGACCTGGGAAGGGTGGCTTTTTCCTCGCTAATCGCAAATAAGTCAACAGAGCTCTATCTCCCACTAGCACGGGCTCATCTCCATATTCATAATGCAGAACAGTTAATAGGATATGACGGCCAAGGGTGCAATAGGTGATAAGGTGGGGCTGAGTGTGTGAACTAAGGACACAAAAGCACAATACTGTATGTGTGTGTGTGTGTGTGTGTGTGTGTGTGTGTGTGTGTGTGTGCGCGCGTGTGTATGTACGTGTGCGCGTGTGTGTGTGTGTGAGAGTTAGTGTGTGTGTGTGTGTGTGTATGTGAGTGAGTGAGTGAGTGAGTGAGTGAGTGAGTGAGTGAGTGAGTGAGTGAGTGGGTGAGTGAGTGAGTGAGTGAGTGAGTGAGTGAGTGAGTGAGTGAGTGAGTGAGTGAGTGATCTTCAGAGTGTGGATGAGTGTGTACCTCTAGTGTGGTACCTGCCCTGCGTACTCTGCTCAGGGTCATTCATGGGAAGTGTGGTTCTAGAGCGCTGAAGGGCGCGGGTGGGAAAGCACCGCAGCTTTAATGTCACGCAGCGCCGCCGCACACACACGCGCACACACACACGTACATACACACACACACACGTACATACACACACACACGCGCTCTGACAGGTAGGCGGGGCAAGCAAGCAGACGGTCGGTCAGCGAGGCAGGCACACCTGCACACACGCTGGCACGCAAAGACCCGTAACGCAGGGAGAGAGACACACAAAAAGGCATATTTTTTCCCCGGAGGCAAGCAGTTGCTCCACCATGCATGGATGATAGATAGGGAGGCATATGAGTCATTTGACCAGCGGCTCCCATGCAAGGTGGTAAATGAAGAACTGGAGCAACTGGAGTCATGCCAGCACTCTTCCCCTCCCCTATGTTCACGCAGGCTTATTGGTTACAGAGAGAAAGCTTGACCTTTAGTAACTGCCATCTCTGTGGCTGCCTTGCTCCCCTCTGTCGCCACTGTAATGAACAGTTTGCAAGCCTTGGGGCGAAAGTATCAGCACTGCCTGCTGACTGCCAGCTCTGAACACACATCTCACAAGGAGAGCTGCTCAGAAACAGGAATCCTTACCCAAACCTGCTAGGCCTTCGCTTGTTTGGCCTTCAGCTGCGTATAAGCACGTTTGAGTACTGGCTAGTGCGATACTATTACACGTTAGCAAATACATGCTCTTGTTCAATATGTGCATGAGGCAAGTGTATCAGTTCTGGTATAAAGTTATCCTCCCCTGGGGGGAATGGTTACCTAATATTAGTGTAGAAAGGATGCCTGCTTGAAAACTTCAGTGTGTACTGTAGGAAAAAAAAAGTGTCTGACATTAATTAATATTGACATTAATTAAATTCGATGTCAATAATGACTTGTGCGTATCGATCATGGCAGCATTTAAAAAAGGTTCACAGAGATACAGATCGGAAAATGTGCTGGTGTTAGGGATGTTAACAGTTAATCGACTATTGATTAATTGCTGATAAGAATTTACTCAAGTAAGATTTAGTTACTCAATGAATTGCTTGTTAATGGGACTGAACTTTTTTTTTTTAACGAACGTTATCAACGCGAGTTGTGTGAAATGTTATCATTATTTAACGTCTGACTGCACACGAGGGCGCTACGCCACGTAGTGAAGGCTTATTGGGATGCTGGGAAATTTCAACGACAGCGGAGGAAGACGAAAATGAAGCGAGCAAAGCGCAGTCCAGTGTGTGAGCAATTCAAATTAAAAAACGACAATGATGCCCATTGCAATGCATGTGGTGCGGTTTGAAGTACAACAACTCAACTACTTCATTAATGTACCACCTTAAAATTAAGCAATTGACCATGAGAGGCAGTGGGTTACAGGGGATTTTACCACAGCTACGGGGCGCTGTTAGGCCTGACGCGATAGCGTCAAATCGTCAAATTTGTCAAAATCGTCAAAAGTTGTCAAATTTGCACGTGACCTTGGAACATCAAGCATGTCAATTGGGAACGTCTAAACTTTTTCCGCTGTCTGGGGATTTACTCCCTGTAGTAAGGAGCTGGCGGGGCGTTTATGTATGCAAATTCAGGTGTACGAGAACGCGCATTCAACTTAAGAAGGGGAGCACAGCTGAGAACACTTTGGCGGTTTAGGAACACAATTCCACCCATTCATGAATCCGGCGGGGATCTTTCTTAGGGTTGGTCTTACGAAGTTCGTAAGAAGACATATAAGCAGACACTTAAAGGAGAATGTTCATTTTTGACAACGTGGGCCTTATTTAAGGCATATTATAAACATTTGACTCACCAAGATAACTTTGGTGTAACTCGGAGGCCTGTAGAAGAAATTTAAAATCCAGTGCGAGCCAAGTATATCCATGTAATGTTGGCGGACGAGGCACTGAGAATGCAGCTTCTAAAAAATCTATTTTCTGCCGCTTAACGGTTGTTTTCATCAATCTGTTTTTATGAATTGCTAGTTGTGCTTCCATAGAGCGAGGGCTTGTTCTGGTTTTCACATGCCTCTGTAATATGATCTTTAGAAATGTAATGAGAAACGTAATAGCTTCCCCACTTGCTCCAGCACGCATGCGCACAGCGCGCAGACTAAATCATAATTAATAATAATAATAATATTATTAGATAAATTATTAGATAATTTGCTCATCATGAACAAACCATGAATATACATTTGTTAATGAGTATCCAATAATTTATAACTGATTAGTACATTATTTGAAAATGTACTACTTCATCGTTCATATGATCAGTAGATCATTTTTTACACAAGATCAACCTTATTTGTAAATTATTAGTGAAATATTCAAAGATGTTATCTAATGTGTAGTAACATTTGTAGATGCGTAAAAAAAAATCACGATACCTTCATATCTTTTTTCATGTTTAACAAATGCTTTATAAAACATTCTTAAAGGACAATGCTCGTTTTTGGCAACCTGGACCTTATTTACGACATATTATAAGACGTTTGACTCACCGAGATCACTTTGGTGTGGTTCGGAGGCATGTAGAAGAAATTTAAAATCCAGCGCGAGCCAGTATATCCATGTAATGTCGGTGGTCAGGGCACTTGATATAATGCCTAATTTGCATATTAATCCATAAGATTTCAGAAAACTTGTAATACAAAAAAGATGCTCCTTAATGTACCTAAAACTGGGGGAGTTTGATGGTGATACCTATTAAGGATTTTTTTTTTTCTATTCACCTGGGGTGTCTCCCCTTAAAAGATCTATAGATCGTTGTCAGATGTTTTTGTGGGCCCTAATCTAAAGTGAAGACTATTCATTACTTAGAAATGTCAGTTAATGTTTATAAATTATTTGTGGACTTTTTACTCACCTGTTATGAACTATCTGGCTTTTATGAAGACACAAAGCACTTACTAGACTTCTCTTATCATGTTTAACAAATGATTGGCTAGACATTTAGTAAAAATCTATAAATCATTTGCAGACGCTATTGTGTGCCCTAATCTAAAGTGAAGACTATTCATTATTTACAAATGTTTGTCAATGTTTATAAACTATTTGTAGACTTTTTTCTCATCCTGTTATGAGCGATCCGACTTTTATAAATAGACACAAAATTCCTAGACTTATCTTATCATGTTTAACAAATGATTTGTTAGACATCCATTAACAATCTATAAATCATTTGCAGATGCTATTGTGTGCCCTAATCTAAAGTGAAGACTATTCATTATAAACAAATGTCTAATAATGTTTGCTAATTATTTGTTAACTTTTTCCTCATGTTATAAATGTCAGTTAGTGAGAGAATAGGGAGCACTGTATGATGTATACATTTTATTAACAAGACCCAATATTGTTTATAAAAAAGTGAAAAAATCAGACATTTCTCACACTGACATGGTTTCTCAACTGTGTGGATTCTTCTAAATGTATAAAATATAAATGGAGGCAACAAGAAAACATTGTAAGCAATACACAAGAAAAACATTGTTTATAAAAAATAAACATTCTGAACAAGTCTTTCAGACTTTCAAAAGCAACTAACCCAGCACAGGGCAGATGAGCAACCCCTCATCTCTCTCTACCTCTCTTGCCAAACACAATCCACAAGTCCACACCACAGAGCCCCCCCCCTCTCCCTCCCACCCACCCCTTCCCTCCCTCCCTCCCTCCCTCCCTCCCTCCCTCCCTCCCTCCCTCCCTCCCTCCCTCCCTCCCTCCCTCCCTCCCTCCCTTCCCTCACCACCTGCCCTCCCTCCCCTCACCACCTGCCCTTCCTCCCTTCCCTCACAACCTGCCCTTCCTCCCTTCCCTCACCACCTGCCCTTCCTCCCTGCGTGGATTCTTCTATGACATTTCCACACTGCGTGGATTCCTCTATGACTAACAAAAGAACATTCTTTATACAAATACAAAATATTGTTTATATATATATTTTTTTTAAATCACTTTTGACACTCTGACACGGTTTGGCATAATATCCTTTCAGCTCAGTAACAGAAGTGCTCTGAGAATAAACTTGGATCTCTGTGTTTACCGCTGCCTCTGTATTTTGGATTCAAAGAATGCACCGCGCCTCGAATGTATTGACCAATCAGGGTCTCTATCTCACCACAACTACCAGTCATGTTTGGAGGGAGGGACTACAATCATGATTGACAGGAGGGAGGGGTGGTTTCTTTTGAAAAAGATGACCAATCGGAGGCCTTGTTTACATCAAACTACCTACCATTGCTTTAATTAAAATGTATAAGTCATACTCCCTATTCTCTCACTGATGTCACAAAGATGGATGGATACCAAAACTGTCTACAACATTTATAACGTGAAGAAAAGGTTTATAAATAATTAGCAAACATTATTAGACATTGTTTATAATGAATAGTCTTCACTTTAGATAAGGGCATAGATTTGTTGTAATTGCCATAAAGATCGGAAGGTTTTTTGTTAGCTATGATCTCCATCCTTAATAAATAGATGGCTAGCAAGCAGGTGACGTTTGCTAGCTAACATTAGTTAGACAGTGCTAGCTAGTAGTAGTTAGCTAGCTAGCTAGCTAGCTATGTTAGCTAGCTAGTGCAGCACATAGTTGCTATAAAGTTAGCTCCATAACCTAACAGGATTCACTAGCATTAATAGCAAATAGTTGGCTTTCTAAAATGACCAACAATTTTAAAAATGTTTGGATGCTAGATAACTAATCAGCAAACTAGACTGACGTTACTGTAAACTAGTTTTCACAGAGCGGTGTGCTGCTTTGCCATTTTGTCATTCACAGGCAATCCTGCAAAGTCTACAGCCACCAGCCTCTGTCCCAGGCTCTCTCCATCACCAGACTGCCCCAAGCCTCTCCTCACCAGACTGCCTCAGGCCTTCCAAGTCCTGTGCCCTCTCCTTTGAGGTGAGTGTGTGAGACAGTATGTTTGTGGGTGACTAGTATCCTCTTTCTGAGCATGTCAGAGGCCATACACTGTATTCTGTTGTCTCACATTCTTTGTCATTCACAGGCAATCCTGCAAAGTCAACAACCACCAGCCTCTGTCCCAGGCTCTCTCCATCACCAGACTGCCCCACGCCTCTCCTCACCAGACTCCTATGCCAAAGTCATATGCCCTCTTTAATGAAATAATGTTAGATAAAAAAAATTTGTGTTTCACCACACCTCAGCACCATAACTTAAATACTGTAGGGGATGATTTTTTTTAAAGAGCAGGGTAGTACACAAAATTACATTTCCATGTACAGTATGTGAAAATGGAGCTACCTGTCGTCCAGGTCACAGAGATGCTATTTTAATGGCACTCTATCAAACAGTAGATTTAAACTGCGGTGTTCCACAGGGGAGCTGCCTTGGCAACTCTTTGAAAAACACTATTACAGGGCTGTGATGGCATGGAACAGTTTACCAAGTGACATCCGTTTAATAAGTGGTAAGGCTTGTTTTTAAAAAATATTTTTGTATTTCAGTTACGTGCAGTCTGACTTCAGAAACTTGTTTTGTCAGGTTTGTTATTCATAGTCATTCTAGTCAAAAAGCTTGTTCAATAACATTCAACATAACAGTTGCAAATTTGCTTTTTCAATTAAATCAAGTTAAAATTCAGTTCTCCCACCCCATTTGTCTTTGTAAATAGGGAAATGTATACAGGGAAATGTTGCATTTACCTTTATTATTTTCACAGAATGCACCAGAATGCTTGATTTACATGTGAAAATCACAAAACAATATTCTGGGGGGGGATGCCCCCAGACCCCCCGACAGGGGTTTGGTTTCAAAGGTTTCTGCCCCACCTACCATTTTTTTTCACCAGCGCCACTGTGCTTACTTGTGCACTCTATAGTGTGTGTCTTTATGTGTTGATACGAACTGCACTAGTTTACTTTTTAACTCTTGTATCGTTTGTATCTCCTGTCTGTGCTTTTGCACTAAGATTTTTAATTGTAAATCTTTAACCTTTACTGTATTATTGTAAATAATGTGCTACTCTTTATAGCACTTTGAACTGCCTCAGTGTATGAAATGTGCTATACAAATAAAGCTGCCTTGCCTTGGCTTCGCTTGATCACACTTGTCTACTGTACAGTACATCTAGGGGTGTAGAGGAGACAAAAAGAGAGCACACCAAACTTATTGTAGGGATTTAAAACAAGCCACAAATAAATAAAAAACTAGAGTGCAGGATTTTATTTACAATAGTGGTTGTGGGAATCATCAACATACAATTAGATTAGATTAGACTTTATTGTCCCTCAAGGGGAACTTCATTTTCACAGGACTGCATTTACAGCACAGTACATTTAACAACAAACAACATTTAACATAGACATCGTAGGTGGACATTACATAGACATTGACAGTACAGTAACAGACACCACCGCCCATGGACAGACACTACAAAGTTACACCCATCACCATCAACATGAACAGACCTCCTTCAGCGTGGTCTGCTGTTCAGGGCAGGATCGCTGTAGGGATCAGGCTCTTCAATGGGAAAAGGGGACTACGAGCGCTGCCTAAGAAAAGGAATTGCTGAGCCCATTTTTGACTAGGTGATGTTTTTTGAAGTGTCCTGGTGAGAGAACATTTCTGCAAGACTAGGAGCTGCTGTAGCCTCCAGGGACACGTTGGCCATCCGTACACAGAAAGACTTTCACTAGGAAGTGAGACGGCGGCAGAAATGCTCAGCCATGGGATTTACCTGTCAACTGCACTTAACCATGTGGGATTGCTCACGCCAGATGCCGTGACCGTGAAATAAAGGCTGACATGTTTTTCCTGTGATCTTTGGTCACTGCGTCTACATGGAAGTAAGTGCCTGGAGCCGAGCAGAAAATAAACTTGCATCATGAGACTGTCAACTGCCTCTAGTGGTTTTAAAAACCCTCAAAAAATGAAAAACTTATCTGAAGCCATCCTCTGTCACTGGAAACCATTTGGAACCCAGGCCAACATTTTCATCTGCCATGCTTTCTTCCCTTGCCCATGAAGCCTGAATATGTCTCTCCAGTTTAGCAGTATCTTTATACAACTGAAGTGGATTGCAAAGCTCCAATATTCCCCCATGGTCTAAAAGGTGCAGTTGCAGATTCAACAAAGCAGTTTTTACACTGCATCTCAAGTCAAGTCAACTTTATTTCTATAGCACATTTCTAAACAGCTGTGGCTGAACCAAAGTGCTGTACAGATAAAAGTAAGCAAGCATGCTGTGTTGCTTAACCATATCTGCTCTTGGGCTTGTCACCATAACAGAAAGTTATTTAGTTTAACACAGCTCTCAAAACATATCTCCACTTTCAAAACATCTCTCTGCTTTGACAGAATCATTTAATAAACATTCTCACTTACGATGATGGTCTGGCAAGAGGCAAAGTTAATGTCATCAAACAAAGTTTATTCACATTTTACCTTTAGAGTTTTGTCTAATCTCACCAATCTCAACTAAAAGTGTGGATATGTGAAATGTGTTGATGGAGCTGTATTCCCAGAGCCATCACCAGCCACCGAGCACCGTGCTTTTGGAAGGCCGACACAGGTAGCCTTACTAATGTCTCCGCTGACAACACAGCAGAAGAAAAGCTTGCTCCACGATTCCAACCATCTGGAAGCCTGGCTGGGGCTCCAGTCTGATGTGTAACTTTTAATTGGAGAGACACCGGTGGGAGGCGGGAGGGAAGCAGGGGAGGCTCCCAGCAGAGAGACATGCAGCGCTGGGCAGCAGATGGACAACCTGAGTGTGCTGGAATACACACCGTTACACTCCTGGACTGAGATACCAGAATTACAGATCTGACACAGAGCAGAGGGAGCCTCAGTCCTTCGTTTGGCTGAGACATCCACAAAAACACTCTAGGGATTTTGAAAGTCTGAAAAAATATATAAATACTGTGTTTTACCAGAACCTCCCTGCGTTTTACAGTAAAGTAATGATCGCACAAACATCTCTAAGGATAAAGATCTTGCATGCTGATCTTGTATACTTATCTT
The DNA here is from genome assembly GCF_949987555.1 of Borostomias antarcticus. NCBI lineage: Eukaryota > Metazoa > Chordata > Actinopteri > Stomiiformes > Stomiidae > Borostomias > Borostomias antarcticus. The sequence goes on from NC_140250.1 coordinate 11,035,251, forward strand.
TGATAATCTCTGCACCTTGGACGTCTAAATGTTTCAGGCACTGCCCACATCAGTGTCAGCTAACCAAATGCTCTCCAATGCGTGGTTGTTGGAAATGTCTGTAACACCAGCCACAGCTGAGGTCTCCCAGTAGCACCAGAGAAGGTGTGCACTCTCAAAGAGCCGGAGGCCATGACAGCACGGAGGTGGTTATTGGTAGGGGATGTGTGTGCCATATTTCTGGTTAAACAGTGCCTGGTTAGGGGGTTTGAGGAACATGAATGGTGGTGTGAATGTCTAATATAGCCACCCCCTTGAGTCCCTCTCACTCTCTCCTCTCTCTCCTCTCAGCTCTCTCCTCCCTCTCCTCACAGCTCTCTCCTCCCTCTCCTCTCAGCTCTCTCCTCCCTCTCCTCTCAGCTCTCTCCAGGCATGTATTACTGTGTTTGTGTGTCTTTACATTTTTTCTTCAATTTACACTCCTGTCACATATTCTTTTTTTATTAACCACCCCTCCTCGCACCAACCTCAGCCCCCCCCCCCAGCCCAACCCCAAACCCCTCGATGTAGGAATTCAGTTTGTACTTTATGTTTCATTTCTTCTCGGATTTAGATTTATTTCATGTTGGCTGCTTTTAATTAACTCTCTAGCATCTCAGCGAGAGAGACCACGCGCGAACAAGCGAGAGGGAGATAAAAACTCACACCCACCAATGAGTTACACCGGCAATCATTTACCACTTAGACAGTGGTGCAGGAGCACCCCGTCCGTTGCCCCGGCAACCAGCGCCTTGGTGATTGATTCCTCGCCAGTGTGGCATGGCTGTGGGGAGCAGAGCGCGCGAGCTTCGCATGCTCGCTACATCTTTCTAATTAAAATGGGATTACAGAGTCATAGCCGTTGTATGTTCAAACAAACGCAAAGCTGTGAAAGAAATCAATTTTGTTAAATGTCAGGGCTGTTAAGTAGAACAGTGGGTAAACAAATGCCGAAGCAGTGATATATGTACAGTGTTTATATTGTTTAAGGTTTACGCTTATGCGATTTGCTCACTCTCAGGTAGGGGTAGGAGCACTCGCTTGTGTCTCTTGTGGAAAAGGGTTTGATTGACACGCCGTGAATTATGTTTTATTCCGAGTAAATCACCTCCTGCGACAACAATTAGTCTGTTTCTTGGCATTTGCTGATTATGGAACATTTATTCAAATTGAAGCTTAATGTACATATTAAATGGACATTGGTTATTTAATTTAAACAGGATTACGGTAAAATCAATTTCACCCCTGTGGCTTCTGAGACTATGGTTTTGGCTACCCTGTCATTAGATAGCTCAATTCTCACCTAAACTCAAGAAGTAGGGAGATTGCTACAGCTACAGTATGACAAGCTTCACCCTGCTGATTCTATTATAGACTACACATGCAGTAGGATTCAAGCTTCACCCTGCTGATTCTATTATAGACTACACATGCAGTAGGAGTCGGGTTCACCCTGCTGATTCTATTATAGACTACACATGCAGTAGGAGTCGGGTTCACATCGTCAGACTTATGGCGCTCGCTGTGAATAAGGAATTAAAGAATAACACATTTGAACACATTGGCTTGTGTGATATTAATTAGCAGCTAGTGAAGCTAGTGACAAGGACATGAACTGTAGGTGTAGCATATTGACATTCGATCACACTGCCGAAGCGGTTTACAGTCAAATGTTGTATTGTGAACGGTAGACCTCAGAGGTATCCACTGCAAAACAACCACAGCTACAACATGCATAGTTACAAAGATTAGCATGCATGACTACAGCAGCCATAAAATATCCTTAGTATGACAGCGACCACTCCTCTCAACTGTTTAACTACCATTCTCTAGACCGCAAAGGTGCTTTGAGTGTCACATCCCTATGTAACCCTGATTCATGTGGCAAAGTAGACCCTCTTAGCTGACAACCACCCTCTAAGAGGCCCTAGCACTCCCACAGAGAGAGACTGAGAGGTGTGTGTGTGTCTGTCTGTCTGTCTGTGAGAGAGAGGTTGGTGTGTGTGTGTGTCTGTCTGTCTGTGAGAGAGAGGTTGGTGTGTCTGTCTGTCTGTCTGTGAGAGAGAGGTTGGTGTGTGTGTGTGTCTGTCTGTCTGTGAGAGAGAGGTTGGTGTGTGTGTGTGTGTCTGTCTGTCTGTGAGAGAGAGGTTGGTGTGTGTGTGTCTGTCTGTCTGTGAGAGAGAGGTTGGTGTGTGTGTGTCTGTCTGTCTGTGAGAGAGAGAGGTTGGTGTGTGTGTGTCTGTCTGTCTGTCTGTGAGAGAGAGGTTGGTGTGTGTGTGTCTGTCTGTCTGTGAGAGAGAGAGTTGGTGTGTGTCTGTCTGTCTGAGAGAGAGAGGTTGGGGGTGGGGTGCCGCAGAGACAGACATGGAGTCAAAGAGAGAGAAAGAGGTAGACCGTGTCAGAGAGAGCGGAGTCGGAGGCAGGAAGGGAGTTGGAGGGAGTAGGGCCCTTGTAGAGGTACTGTATAGGCAGAGCCAGGGAGGGAGTTGGAGGGAGTAGGGCCCTTGTAGAGGTACTGTATAGGCAGAGCCAGGGAGGGAGTTGGAGGGTGTAGGGCCCTTGCACACAAGCTTTTCAGATTTCAATCACAGCAACACATTTAGCAAGATGGAACATGGCGCCCGAGGCCCATTCCAAAACCGCCAAGTTCTTTGGCACTCCATGTGTGGGCTGTGTCTTTACAGCAAGGGTAATAATAGACCAGGGAATTTATAATGTGACGCTTTACGTGCATCGGGAACAGAGCTCGAACGCCAAGGAGGTGCTGAGGGAGAAATAGGAGAAAGAAAAAAAAGAGAAGAGAAATACATGTTTGGTCACGAACATCAGAAAGGCTATTACTGCTTGATATGTCAAGTGAGTGAAACGTGTATTAAACCCCACATGGAGGCCCCTCGAATGGAACATACTTCAATTTAACCCCCATCGAAATGTGAACCGAGAACCCCCCCCCCCCCCACACACACACACACACACACACACCCACCCCGATAGCCAGCAGCCCGGATCCGAGCCTGCTACTATATCATCCATGAAGTGGAGGTTTTTACGGCCCTCTGTGCGGTAACGAACTACTCTCTGAAATGAAATGGAACTGTTATAGCCTTATGAAGCAGAGTGCCCAGATCAAGCATAAATCATCACTTTTTTTTTTTTGGCTCTCTTTCAATCTTTCGCTCACTGGAAATGGCTGTCAAGCTTTTTGTGTGCTCAGCAAGTAGAGTAGGACGTGCTTTTCTTTGTGTTCCCAGAGAAATATCACCACCAGAAATTACTTTTTCCTTTCCTTCTTTGTTCCAAGAGAACTGAACTAATCTTAACTGAACTACTGAGCTATTCGGGGTTAGGGTTTTCACCCAATCTGCTTGGGACCTGTTTCTCTTGTTTTGGACTCATTCAGAAGATGAATACTCAGCATTGCAATGTGTTTTTTAGATTATAGCTACTGTATTTGAATGCTACCTTAGTAATACTAAGCCTTGTCCTAGGCAAATGACTCTTAGCACACTAGTTTACCCTCTGTTTCAATAGTGTGAGGCAGCTTGATCTACTGTACGGGACAGGTCCACCCCCTGGACAGGAGGCCAGTCTATCACAGGACCCCACCCCCAGTCCAACCCAGTGCTTGTTCCAATGCGCCACAAATATAACTCCATCCATATATAGTGACGGGCCAGTACGAACACTAGGGTGAATTGTTCCTTGTCCCTTCAACGTTCTGTTCCGATTTGACACCAGTTGTTATTAGCCACCAAACTGGAAGGGGCGTAAGCGGCCTTGTCAGCTGCCGGTCTTGTTGTCGGCTGCTGGTCTTGTTGTGTTTGAGCGTTTGTTTACCCGGGTCTTACCCGGAGATAAGTGTGGAGCAGCCTCCCGGTTGGAGGCGCGGAGGCTGAGCTGGCGGAGGGCTGTGACAGCATACCACTTTTAGCGTGTGTTAAAACTCACACATGCTGGCGAGCATGTTCGCTCCCCTCTTCACTGAGAGGGAAACCATCTGGGATTGTGTTTGTGTTAGGCAAAGTGCAATGCTTTTTTTCAGACATGTGGCAGCATCATGTGGAGACTAATATGGGATCTAAATCGGGGCTGTTGATAGAGAAGTGCAGGTCACACAACGGTCTCTAACTGTGCTGGAGGGAAGGGTGCTAATACAGAATTACCACCTGATATAGTGACATGTCATGTAATATCACATTGCTTCAAGCTGAAAGAAATTAATCGGACATTTGGCCCGCATGATGTTTTTTCAAGGAGAGCAATGCATTAGTGGAAGTTGCTAGTGAACCTCAGGGTTTGTGTCTAATACAGTATTGGTGCTGTGGTAGTGAACCTGAGGGTTTGTGCTAGTGAACCTCGGGGTTTGTGCTAGTGAACCTGAGGGTTTGTGTCTAATACAGTATTGGTGCTGTGCTGGTGAACCTGAGGCTTTGTGCTAGTGAACCTCAGGGTTTGTGCTAGTGAACCTGAGGGTTTGTGCCAGTGAACCTGAGGGGTTGTGCTAGTGAACCTGAGGGTTTGTGCTAGTGAACCTGAGGGGTTGTGCTAGTGAACCTGAGGGTTTGTTCTAGTGGACCTGAGGGGTTGTGCTAGTGAACCTGAGGGTTTGTGCTGGTGAACCTGAGGGTTTGTGCTGGTGAACCTGAGGGTTTGTGCTAGTGAACCTGAGGGTTTGTGCTAGTGAACCTGAGGGTTTGTGCTAGTGAACCTGAGGGTTTGTGGAACATGTTACTCCCATTGTTCTCTCTATGCCTGCAAATACACTGCTGGCAACTATGTACGTTCTTCCTCTGAATGAATCATAAAGTAGACATTACATGTATTTTGGTTAAGAGAGCATTCGTGCACATCTATTGTTGTACAGTAGGTGCTGATCAAAAGAAGCAAATGTCAAACATATGAAGACTCTCTCATTCTCTCTCTCTCTCTCTCTCTCTCTCTCTCTCTGTGTTCAACTATTTATTTTTTGTCCTGCACCAGCTCTAAATGGATGTGTGTAACCTTTTCGTGAAGTCAAGTTTCATCACACGTTGTGACACTTCATACACACACACACACACACACACACACACACACACACACACACACACACACAAAGAGGTCATCATCAACCGTTTACTTCTTCTTCCCCCTCCATCCATCCCTTCTTCTCTTTCATTCCTTATCTGTCTGATAAGACGTGTCAGGAGTCAGAGGTTCAGGGGGGAGGATGTCACCAGGCCTCATTCTTACACACACACACACACACACACACACACACACACACACACACACACACACACACACAGACCTGAGAGAGAGAGAGGGGGGGGCAGACAGGATGTCACCAGGCCTAATTTCTACTACACACTCACATGCACACACACAAAGAGCTGAGAGAGCACACACACTCAACATCACCCCTTCACATCAACAGCTGTACATAAGCTCCCTCCCTCCCTCCCTCTCATAGCAGCCATGCTCGACCCTGCCAGAGAGCAGCGTTCAATTCCTATCCATTATTCATCTGTCAAATGCCTTGATTTCAGTGATTGGATATACCACAAGATTTTCTTTCAACCTCAAGCCCTTCACCCTCCCGACCTCTCTGCAGACTCAGAGGGAGGCTCAGTGTCTGTGTGTGTGTGTGTGTGTGTGTGTGTGTGTGTGTGTGTGTGTGTGTGTGTGTGTTGTGTGTTGTATGTGTGCGCTCCTGTGCCTAAGTGTCTTTGATTTGAGTTACATGGAGCTGGGGGTGTGGCAGAGTGGGCGCCTATGTACAGAATAACAGCAGAGCACATGTGATTGGTTGGATTCTATCTGTGTTGCAGTTGCCCATGTGTTTTTGATTAAAGCTCAGATTTACCAACTGTAGATGAAATATGGCGTTGGGTGGATGAAAGATGGTGTTGGGTGGATGCCGTTTGTGTAGGAATAACACTATAATTCCCACTATAATTTTTAGATGGGGATCAATTATATGTGCAAGTATAATCTGAAGTCATACCAGAAACTGTTACAAAACATCTTTAGGTTGAAATAAGCACATATTAGTAGTAGTAGTAGTAGTAGTAGTATTCATGTTATTATTATTATTATTTTTTTTACTATTGTTCTTATTATTAATAATAATAACAATTATAATAATAACAGTAATACTACTACTACTACTACTACTAATAATAATAATAATAATACCAATAATCGTAATAATCATCATAATAATACATTTGATTTGTAATGCACTTTTCATTTGAAACAAATCCCAAAGTGCTAGTGTTAGATGAGAAATAGGCAATTATATAACATATTTTGTGTTTTTGTTCACATCCTGTTTAAAAGTTCAAACTTGTTGCATGATATCCCAATTTGACTGGAATGAAGGTGTAAAGAAGACAGTGTTCCAGAATGCTCAGCGTCAGTCACTTCCTGCGTGGCCGTGCCTGGTGGATACCCTGGAGGGCAGCACTACTCGCTTCCTAGCTGCAGCAGCAGCCTGTGAGGCAGTGGAGCACCTCCAGTCCAACCACACGCTCATCACAGGGAGGCCCCCTACATGGCCAGCCTCAGAGGTAAAAGATTCTTTGTGTTTAGACGATGTTAGATATGCTATCTTTACCCATAACCACACACGCGGTGGCATGCAGACACAAGCTCACGGGCACTTTGCGCTCAAATTGTTTTAGGCACCTGTCATCTTGTATTATAATTAGCGGGGTGGGTAAATAATAGCCGTCAGGGCCTTGCTGGTCGTATCAGTGGTGCTTTGACTTCGTCCCCCAGTCCCCACTCTCTGGTGGCGGTGTTATTAAATGGGCTTGGGCACCTTCAGAAAGCTACATTAGCGCCTACAGCTCTTAACGGTGTCTATCCTTCTTCTTCACTGACGCCATCTGCTTGTTTCTGCGGTCGGAAAAATAATTAACCGTCGCACAAGATGTTCCAGAGTTGGCATCTCAATTTGTTTTGCCCCCCCTTGTCCTACTGGATGTCCTGAGCCCAGTGTTTGATTGTGGTTATGATACTGTGAGACAGAGAGAGAGAGAGAGAGAGAGAGAGAGAGAGAGAGAGAGAGACTGTATATATGGGGTACTGTAGCATAAGTACTGGTGTGCATCCACATCACACGTGTTGTACTGACCTATCAAAGAAGCCATGCACACTATGATTTTTTCATGAATATTTTCGCTGAATGCCTATAAGACAATGTGAATGGCCGCACGTGAATATTTCAATAAATGTAGAATTAGCATTGCAAAGATATGGAAAATGTATTGTATTTGTTCTACCTTCTTACTTGTTACAAGTTACAAGTATTTATTATTGACCGTTTATGTGAGGAGAAGCTCTCAATATAGCTGCATGGAGTTAAATACCAGGTGCAATGCCATCCTGTGATGCATATTGCATGTGTGGGGGTCTGGGACACAGTCCCCGTCAGGGGAGCCATCCTGGAGTGTATCACCGGTCATCGCGTGACGACTCGACTCACACTTGTCACTGCACCACTGTCACCTCCTTGTCTGTCCCCTGATTGGACACATGCAGTGCAGAGATGTCAGTGAGCAGAGGCAGATGCACAAATGCACATGCAAACACACACACACACACACACACACACACACACACACACACACACAGGTTCTCTGTAAAGCACTATTGCTTGAGGGGAAACCATAGGTCACCAGGCCCTCACACCCCCCCACCTCCATGACCTGGGGGCCCCGAGACCGGTGTCATGAACAGAGAATGAAAGCCTGCGAGTGTCACATGCCCATCCCACCCATGCCAACAAGGCCACTGCCAATCTGCTGTGCCACTACCCATCCCACCAGCCGGTCAGCTCAGGGGAAGGAGTGTGTGTGTGTGTGTGTGTGTGTGTGTGTGTGTTAGTTTGGGGGACTGAGGTTTGAGTCAATTAGGAAATGTGTGTGAGGCTGTTGTTGGACCCCCAACACATTCCAACAACAGCTGCTGCCTCTCCCAACCAGGCGCTCTCCAAAAAACCCCCCCCCTGGGTTTATTTGTCTCTCTGCACCCCCCCTCCCCTCCCCTCCACATCTTAGTAAGACTCTTCAGTGTGCGTCTGTGTGTCTGTTTCAGTTCCCTGGTTTAGAGCCAAGTCCTGAAATGTCACAATTAGTTGACATGGGATAAAACCCCAGCTTTGAGGGCAGCTTAGAATAGACATTTAAATTCAAGTGAGTTCAGATGGAACAGCTCCATGAGAGGCAGTTTTGTCCCAGTGTACTCTGATGCTGTGTAACTGATGTAATTTTATCCGATGAGGCACCAAGTGGTGCACTGTGTAGCTGTCCTCGGTCCTTAGAGTATAACTTCCACTGGTGCCTAGCATCTGATACAATATAACTCTAGCTGTTGCTGTCCATGGTGCTGGCATAGCTGGTGCTGTCCATGGTGCTAGCATAGCTAATGCTGTCCAAGGTGCTAGTATAGCTAGTGTTCTCCATGGTGCTAGCATAGCTAATGCTGTCCAAGGTGCTAGTATAGCTAGTGTTCTCCATGGTGCTAGCATAGCTGGTGCTGTCCATGGTGCTAACATAGCTAGTGTTCTCCATGGTGTTAGCATAGCTGGTGCTGTCCATGGTTTTAGCATAGCTAATGTTCTCCATGGTGTTAGCATAGCTAGTGCTGTGCATGGTGCTAGCAGGTGCTATCCATACTGCTATTGTGCTGTCTTTATTCACCAACGTATGTCCAAACGTGCTGTTCATGTCGTTTTAATTGCTGCTGTTGGTCTACAGTACATGGTACTAGCTTGGCTGCTGTCCTCCCTAGCACTGATCGGAAAGGGTTCTTTTACATAAAATCAGCTGCCTATGGCATTGACCTGAACCATGCTGTTATCAGCAGTGTGGCCAGGGGTATCCTCAACAGCCGGTGCTGTCCATGGTGCTGAATGCTGAATCATGCTCACAGGCAAGGCTCTGATTTGCTTGAATTTGGAGCACTGAGGATAATATATTAGTTTAACTTTACAGAACATTGCAGGGGGATATCATCAATTGTGGCTGCATGGACCTTGTGTTGAGAGTAAAATTATTTTTGTAGGTGATGATATGTAGGTGGTGAGATGTTGTGATTTTGGATGAAGGCAATACACTTTAATCCAGGCCATGTACTTAATCTAATTAATTTAGCCAAATGCATTTCTTAAAGATACACCGAAAGGGAAGTTGGAGAAGATCTTGCTTCCATACTTTGAAGTATTTCTGCCTGAAACGGGATGCAAGGGCGGGACATACGTTTAGATGAATTTCATTGGAACGTTATCGAGCGGGTGGGATATTCAACACTTGAGGCTGCATAGTAGTTGACATTTTGATTGACAGGGTGGATGTTGTGAGATTATTGGCCTAAAATCTAAGGTACCTGGTGTCGTAATTGCACGTGACCTACCATTTTCCAGGAAGTAATAAATTATATATTTTGATATAAGATTACAACAAAAGTAGACACTATGACCAATTATGTGAACCAAAATGGGACAGAATGTTTTTTTTTCATTTCTGTGCGACTTTAAAGCAGAATAGTCTTGAGCATGTTACTCTCTTATCAGCCACTTAATTAGCAAAATTTTTGCATGTGAGTCGACCCCCCCAAAAATGCTGATATAACAGCTACGGAACTGCTACAACCTCTCTGCCTCAGATACAAATGCTTAAGCACTGCCCTGGGTTTGCCTGGAGGCGAACTGGAGAACCTTAATCCCATCCTTGTCCGGGCCTTCGACAATAGAATGAATTGGACATGGGGTGTAGGGGATGGGGGGGTGTAGGGGATGGGGGGATGGGGGGGTGTAGGGGATGGGGGGGTGTAGGGGATGGGGAGATGTAGGGGATGGGGGGTGTAGGGGATGGGGGGGTGGGAGAGAGAACATGTGACTGAGGAAAGAAAAAGTGGTTGGTGCACTGGCAAGTCTCAGACCTTGGCAAGGCGGTGTTAATTAAAGGTTCTGTTCAGCACTTTCCAAATTAGCTGGTAAATGTTAAGCAGGAGGAGTTCACTGTTACCGCCATAGCTGCCTCAGCGCGCACTGACCCCTGACCCCGGCTGAGGGCGATGCGTCCTTGAGACATAATTGAGCTCACCTGGAGCAATGGTTCAACAGAAGGAGGAGGGGATGGGGGGCTTTTGGTGCACTGCCAGAAATTAGCTCTGCATTTTTTTTCCCTCTTCCCCTCCAACCCTTTTTCTCTGTGAATCTGTTCAAAGGAAAATGTCCGCTATCCTAGCTCACGTGTGCTGGTAGCCAGGGGGAACAACTTATTGGATTCCAACCATACGAGGGATTTACCGAATTAGCTGGTGTTCGCGTCTGACTGGTGGAATTCAGATTTGAAGAGGCTGCCAGTTCTCCCAGTTGCTCTTCTTCTCTGTTGTCTTAAAAAAAAGAAGTTTCCCCTCTCAGTTCTTCCAGCTAACAGCATTTGGCATCAAACACAGCTGATGTGAGATATTTCCGAGAGAGCTGGAGACATTGCGGGGGGATCCTCCAGCGGGCAGCCCCAGTTATGCCCTTCGTCTGTGTTCTCTCGTCAGTTCATAGAGGGCTTATCCATCCATTTTTCACTGCTTTTACAAATCACTCCCACCATCACATTTTCTGAGTCTCGGCTGTATTAAAGGAGTAGTAAAGGGAAAATGCATGTTTAGCCCTGTTTTAAGGCTACTTATGATCATATAAAATGGTTCAGATCAAAAAGTTGACAAAACTAGCACTTTTGAGAAAGTCTAATAATTGCTCTACCACCGTTTAGGTCATACAATGGATGTGGGTGGGCACCGTGAACAATCGAATGACATGTTAAACTCTCTCATTGGCATAGATTAAACCATCATCGATACATGGTTTGAAAGGCTTCTTTCAGCCGAGCTATGAGCCTACATTCATGCCTTCCATACAGCTGCCAAAGCTCTGTATTAATGTGCTTGCATTGCGGTGAATGGCGTTGCCTGTTACCATAGGGCCCTAATTACCAGTTGCTTCTTTGCAACCACCTATTAATGAGTTAACATGGGCCACCAGGGATGTCATCCATCAGGAGATATGTTGATTTGAACAGTGAGCAGCGTGGCCCTGCCGCTACAGTATGTTGCGAGATGACAGCGGCAGCCCAGAAGGGGACCAAGTCATGAGGAAAGCGAGAGGAGACGCAGAAGTAGGTCGGCTCTTGGGCGTTTGTTACATCATACATATTCATAAACAGCACCCAACGGTTGTGGGGCCACTCGGAGCGAGGAAAACTGATTATTGGCCCTATTTGGAGCACTGTTCGCCATCAAATGAGGTTCAAGACAAGCTCCTTTTATTTTGAATGGAAAAATGTCTGCAGTAAGAAGTTAATGTTCGCTAGAAGTGACGGTGCAGTATTATTGACAATTTAAGTCTAATGCCATTTGCTCTGGTGAATGGACCCTCGGGGCTTCAACGGTAACCCGCGGCAGAACCGTCTCAGTTCGTGGGCCGACTGCCCTTCAAGCACTTTGAATAAAGCAAGTGAGTGTGGGAGAATGAATAGAAACTGAGTCAGTCACAGGCCTCTGAATCGCACTGATAGTCCAAAACACGATGCTATTCCTGTCAGCTCATGTTATTCACTCAGCCCTAATACAATCAGACACTCCAACACAGCGATTATGCAGGGGGGCGAGATTGACCTCCGCTCAGCTCTCAGGAGCCTGTGTTAGAGTTTCATTCTGAATCATCTGGGCGGGTCGGGCAGGGAGAGAGACAGAGAGAGAATATTAAGCGAACACAGCCTGTATCTGAACAGATCAAATGGATCAAAACGTGAGACAGCCGGTGGTTTGGTGCCGGTTTTCCATCAATTACGCTTTGATTCTTTTTTCATCTCTAAAATGACAAACATCGAGCCCTCAGGCAACACAAAACTGCAATTTTAGCTAACCGTGCTGTTACTTTTGTTGCATTAATGCAGCTACATTGATGCATATTTTCTTGGCAAAACATGTCACTAATGTATGCTTCCACGAAGTCCCCTTTGATTCACCAGGTTGTGATTATTGCTGGAGTCAGCCCTGTTGACTGTAAATGAAGGAGGCCCTAGGTCTCTGAAACGACCTGTCATAAACACATCACTATGATATCCCTCACCCTGCAGTTAACTCTCCCCTCCTCTAATGACTGAGCAAGGTGTGCAGTCGAGGAGAGAGAGAGAAGGATGGAGAGAGAGAAGGATGGAGAGAGAGGGGTGGAGGGAGAGGGGTGGAGAGAGAGCGAGAGGGATGGAGAGAGAGAGGTATGGAGAGAGAGGGGTGGAGAGAGAGCGAGAGGGATGGAGAGAGAGGGGTGGAGAGAGAGCGAGAGGGATGGAGAGAGAGGGATGGAGAGAGAGGGGTGGAGAGAGAGCGAGAGGGATGGAGAGAGGGATGGAGAGAGAGGGGTGGAGAGAGAGCGAGAGGGATGGAGAGAGAGGGGTGGAGAGAGAGGGGTGGAGAGAGAGAGGGATGGAGAGAGAGGGGTGGAGAGAGAGAGGGATGGAGAGAGATGGGGATGGAGAGAGGACAGGAAAGACATGGTGAGAACACAAAGAGGAAACAGAAAGAGAGGGATGGGATGGAAAGCAAGAAGAGAGAGAGATGAGAGTGAGCATCATGCCAGCCCATATTAAACAAACCGCTTTGTACATTCAAGAAATCACAATCAGATTTATCCTATCCAGGTAGGTTTCCACACATACAAGGAAATCATCAGCAATTGCTCTTTATATGTGCCACGTGCTATATGCAGTTAAAGAGCAGTTGCTTAGGGTTCAGCAGTGGCGTGGCATGTGTGAGATGATTTCAAACACACTATAGAGCACATTGTGTACAATCTGTGTCTACTATTTATATAAGGCCTTAGGGTCTTGGCCAACTCTCTTAAACCATTGCGGCACTAAAATCCAGTTGACAGGTGTGGTCTTTCTGTATTCTTGTGCATTATGGAATCATCTGCACTGTAGTTTGTGCCTAAAATATAATCAAATTCCATCGCAGCTATCCCATTCCATAGTGCGGTCAGTATGCTCTATCCCATTCAATAATGCGGTCAGTATGCTCTATCCCATTCCATAGTGCGGTCAGTATGCTCTATCCCATTCCATAGTGCGGTCAGTATGCTCTATCCCATTCCATAGTGCGGTCAGTATGCTCTATCCCATTCCATAGTGCGGTCAGTATGCTCTATCCCATTCCATAGTGCGGTCAGTATGCTCTATCCCATTCCATAGTGCGGTCAGTATGCTCTATCCCATTCCATAGTGCGGTCAGTATGCTCCATCCCATTCAATAATGCGGTCAGTAGGTTGAATGCTCTGGAGCCAGGCTTGATGCAACACATTGTCATGGTCAACTACCAGCCAAATCAACACATTGGCACAATTAAATCTGATGAGCCTCCCATAGTCTAATTTTGCATACAAATACAGCTAGATCTGTCATGAACGCATACAACACATTCACGGCTGCCAAGATTATAATACATATATTATACTCAACGGGTAGTCCAGTCTATCAAGACCGAAATTATTCCAGCTGACCTACTTACTACAGTAGCTTTAGATCCACATTCTCTAATCATTGTTGTTAAAGTTACTTTTATCTATTTTTTGTATTCACTTGCCTCAGGTTATTTTGGCATTAGATTCAACATAGAACACTAGACAGGCTCCGAGACGCTTCGGCAGTCTCCTGCACTCTGCTCGGGGTGCCCTTGGCCGGCTGGCTGCTCGCCACAACTCCCTCCTCCCCCAGCGTCCTCGTCTTACTGACTAGCAGCTCTCTCTGGCTCCCACCTCCCCCAGCGTCCTCGTCTCACTGACTAGCAGCTCTCTCTGGCTCCCTCCTCCCCCAACGTCCTTGTCTCACTGACTAGCAGCTCTCTCTGGCTCCCTCCTCCCCCAACGTCCTCGTCTTACTGACTTAAAGCTCTCGCTGGCTCCACCGTGCAGTTCTGGACTACTACTGCTGCTGCTGCTACTCGAGGTTAGGGGTCAAACGCAAAGGGAATCTGCTTCTCCTTTCGTCACTGTGTGTGTGTGTGTGAGAGAGAGAGAGAGAGAGAGAGAGAGAGAGGGAGAATATAAGTGTGGGATTGAGTGTGTGTGTGCGTGTGAGAGAACAACTATAAGTGGGGGATACAGTATGTGTGTGTGTGTGTGTGTGTGTGCGTGCGTGTGTGAGTGAGTGAGAATGAGTGAGAGTGACGTGCGGCTCCGGAGGGATTGCATACAGAACTACCCTCTCAATGCTCAGTATATCAGTTAGTATGGGAGGGGGACTGTATAGGTATGGGGGGGGTGTTTATGTATGGAGTGTGGAGGGGTGTATATATATATGGAGTGTGGAGTGTGTATTCAGCATGTATTGTGTGTGGAGGGGTGTGTGTATGGATTGTGGAGGGGTGTGTGTATGGATTGTGGAGGGGTGTGTGTATGGATTGTGGAGGGGTGTGTGTATGGATTGTGGAGGGGTGTGTGTATGGATTGTGGAGGGGTGTGTGTATGGATTGTGGAGGGGTGTGTGTATAGACTGTGGAGGGGTGTGTGTATGGACTGTGGAGGGGTGTGTGTATGGAGCATGGCGGGGGACGTTGGCATGTCATGGGGAGGAGTGTGTGGGTATGGAGGGATCTCTCTCTGGGCGGCCAGCTGAGACCACATGTGAGGAACATGGTCATTGGTATTCAGGCCGGTGCTCTGACAGCCTCCCACAAAGCCCTCGGCCGCCTGCAGGGCCTCCCCAGGAGCACGGAGACCTTCCCCCGCACCGCCAGCGCAAAGACAGTTAAACTGGAGCGCTACTCCCTGGCATCTTCCCCTGGCTTTGTTCTTCCAGAGGCTTTCTGCACAGGTTCTGTTGTGTGTCCTCAACCATTCATTCCTATGGGTGTCTGGGGGCGGGGGAGGGGGGGGTGTCTGGAGGCGGGGGAGGGGGGTGGGTGTCTGAGGGCGGGGAAGGGGGGGTGGGTGTCTGGGGGAGGGTGTCTGGAGGAGGGGGAGGGGGGGGTGGGTGTCTGGGGGCGGGGGAGGGGGGATGGGTATCTGGGGGTAGGGGAGGGGGGGTGATTGGAGGGTATACAGCGCACACATACTGCACTTTAAGATTCAATTAGTCTGGAGCAAAACGGCACAAAATATGTGCATGGGGCCAGAGCCAGCGCCCACCTTTCAAATCCAGCTGCATTTGAACATAATGTCACCAGGAGCGTATAGTCAGGACTAAATGAAAAACTCATCCAGCCCAAAAAAGAAGAAGAAAACTGTTGCTAGCCAACTCTGTGAAGTGAGTTAACGTGGAAGAAAGTCCAAGTAGCCTAAATTGCACTTGCTACAGTAGCTCACGAATGCAGGACTCGTTAACGATACTTGAAAAGTGGAAAGCTCCGGTCAGTGACCAGAGGCCAAACCAGCCTCCCCTCACAGCCCACTATCTGTGCGGGTTAATCATCTCAAATTCCAACAAATTCCCATTTGTGTCCACGAATATCATTGTTTTTTTCCCCCCAGAAGTTCCAGCGAGAGCTTCGGAGTCCTCAGATTAAGATGAAATAGACTCAGTTAGGCGTCGGCTATGCATCGTTAGAAGCTTGAGGGAATTCTATGAGCATCCGTTCCCATCTGGAATGGAAAATCAAAGGCTGTCAACCTTCACATGTCAGCGTCTGACGAGGGTCAGGACGGTAGGAATGGCTGCACGCACACGCAATTCACCGGGGAACTCTTTGAGGATTCCGTTCCCACTGTATTTATTGCGGGTATGTTGTCAGCCACAATGGCAGCACGCCGTTGGAAGATCAATGATTTCAACGAGAACATGACATGTTGTCATACTGGAATCGCATGAGAACGTAGGAGCGTGTCAAGAAAAGAGACACAAACATCCACTGTGGTCTCCTCTCCTCCTTCTCTCACTCCCTCCCTCTCACAGTTAGCCCACTTGTCACAGTGAAGGGACTAATTAAGCCTGTGGGCATCTCTGCTGTCACCACACCTGGTTATATCATGTCCTGTATGTTTACAGCCTGGCTACTCTACATTCCCTGGCCCAGACACAACACAGCCCACATTAACCAGCCACTGTTTGGCAACACACAGATGCTGGGACGCCAGGTTTCTGAGAGGCTGGTTCCTCTGACCCCCCGTTCTCCTCACCTTTTTGTTTTGGCCAGCTTCCGAGGAGGAGTGGGCCGGCCTGCAGGAAGTCGAGGAGGCCTACAAGAACGTCAACATGGAGATGAGGTGAGGGAAGTCATTCTGGAGGCTTCTCGTGTTCCAGGTCCTCTGCTGGTTTGTCCTAGGGAGGAACCCCTCGCTTCTCCTCTCAGCTTTGCCTGGCGGCAGGTGTGCGTGCTGTTGTGAGAGCGCAGGCAGCATGGTATATAACCAGACCCTGAAATAGACCTGCGCCTCTGCTGCCCAGGAGCTGTGAGGAGATGCACTGTAATGAGCTAGCACTGCAAGAGGCACCCAAGGCAAATTTTAATGAAGAAAGAAAAAAAACCTACCGGTTGCCTACCATGTACTAGTAGGTTGGCCCGAGTTGTAATTCAGTTTTTAAGCAACATGCTCTTTGATCACACATGAGTAATCCACACTTTTCAATGTCACCGTTTCCAGGCAGGTGTAGCCTAAAGTGAAATGACCACAAACACACCAGCTTAACAAACAATAGTCGATTAATTGATAAGAAAAACTAGGCCTAAATTTTTTTGAAAGTATACAAAATGCATGCTATGTCCACAATAAGAGATGTATTCAAGTTAACCAAAACTGACATTTTATTAGTCTACACCTAGCATAAGAACTAACTGGGAAAGGCGACATAGTCCTAAAATAAAAAATAAGTATATATCGGCCTATATAGCCTACTGTAAACTCACAGGCAACTCTAACACAGTGAACTTAAAACACATGCTGGTTATCAGCCTTCCCTAAACAGATCTAATGTTAGGCTACTTAGCTATTTTTGTTCAAGAACAAAAGCATGTCAACGTTATTGGGAGTTGTGAGCGCAGCGCGTTAACAGTGAGGCCCGCTGAGGAAAATACTCGTTCCGATGGGACTGACGTGCTAGGTATGCACAAGAATCGTCGCGCCAGTTTTGACAGCCTCGGAAATCTTGATTCATTATCTTTCCACTATTCTTTGGGACTGGTATCAAGCGACTGAAAGGCGTCAACTTTGTTTTACACGTCATCGCTTTGGGGGTTCGAGTGTCACCCAGGAGTAAAGCCATAGCAGAAGTAGGCTACGTCTCCCTGGACCTCCAGATTGGCCTGTGTCCCTCCCTCGCCTCCGCTGGAAGAAGGCTGACGGTTCGCTTCATCTGCCGTGATGGGGCTCACACAGGCCTAAGGCCTTGCAAATTAGGCTACGCTACATACATTGAGTATTTTAAAGCTGAATGAGATAACTTTTTTATATTCATCAATATTCACCTTTACTTGCTATTAGTTTATTAATTGGCCTTAGCAAGACCCCACATTTTTTTCTTATGATATGAGACTGCATGAGACCTTTACGAGATAACACTAGAAGATAAGTGGAAAAAATATTTTTTCTTTGATCTATCCATAACAGTCAAATAACATAAATAACAAATAATAAATAAATAAAATAAAAAATTACAAAGTGCAAAACAGCAGCATCCAACCGTTTTAGTTGTATCTATCAACTAACAACTGTCTATTTATCAGCTACCTACAGTCTTGTATTAATTTACAAAAAAAAAATCGGCTCTGTCGGGAGCCGGCTCCCATCGTTCACTTAAAAGAGCCGGCACATAGAGCCGTATCGTTCATGACCGACCCATCACTACTTAAAACACAGTGCCTATTTTATCACAAGAGGGGCCGCCAAAGTGCCGAGATATCTCATGTAGCTTTAAATGAGATACTATTTTATTGTATTAAGAGTTTCATTAATTGACTACTCCTATAGCCTTTTAGTGCATTGCTATTTTACTTGTATTTATTTTTTGCATTTATTTCTATTTTTGCCTAATTTCATGTATATTCTGCTGTGAAACACTTTGGGCTACAATTCTTGTATGAAACCTATTCTGCCATAGCCAGTTCAAGCAGTTTGGAATTCCCTGCCATTCTCTTTGCTGGGGTCAGAAAGTGCTTCTGTGTAGCATCGTTGCTATTGTGATAGTAAAATAACTGATCTAGTCAAAAGGATTTACCAAGATTCGTTCAAAAGGTTAAGTCTGGTTTATTGTGAAAAGCATACGAGCGCAAGGACTTCCTGAAAACGCAACAAGGGTGGTTTAGTCAGCGAAGTGCCCGTTTGGTCTTCTGCGGTGCCTTATATGCAGTCAAACCACAGGTAAGGTCCTTCCAGGATGTGATTGGCTACTGCATTGTACATCATATGAAATGGCAGGCGTGGCCAAGAGTACAGACATGTGACATGAGAAAAAGGGCGGCAATTGGGGACAAAGGATGGTTATTCTATTGTAGACAGATGGCCTTCTCTGGAAGCCATTTTGTATGTTAGCACAGCTATGTGAATATTTGGGGGAGGTGATGAATTACAAGAGAAGTGAGAGGACAAAGGTTTAAGGTGTTTGGATGTAAATTCCTGAACAATCCCCCATTTGTGCCTGAACAGGTACACAAAAATAAAATATAAAATCCAAACACAAAGTGTAAACATTCAGCTATGCTATACATGTGGAAAGGAAATAATCTCTCCACTAGGTGGAGCAAAAAAAAAAATTTTTTTTTTTTAAAATTTTTTATTGTGAAATATTTAACAAAAAAAATTAGATTATTTTCTTTCCACGTGCAAAATCACGCACCAAAACCCCTTGTTTCAGAAATATGACAGGAAACAAGGTAAAAAAGATGACATGATTATATACTATTTATAGTCTAAAATTGGACAACCATTCACCAAAAAACCTTGATTTTAAAGTTTGAACAAGGCAAAAAGATGAAATGGTTACCAGTGTAAGAAGGGCAAAAAACCTCTTGGTCAATTTAGAGGAAAAACCCAAACTTATTTATCAACTCATGTTTCAACCATTGTAACTCTTGTAAACAAATATATTTTTTCAAGATAATTTCAAAGTTCATTCACTCTTGTTGTGAATAATCGCATGTAATGTCCTATGGATCATAGCTTCCATGTTTGCGTCTCTGAATGTTTAATGTAGGTTCCAGTGTGCGGTTAGAGGTGCAGTCATTGCTGTTGAGATTGTCCACGTTGTCATACCACAACCACGAGAAGGAGGTGACCGGCAAGGTCAGTCTCCGATTGCTCATCAGAGGAGAGGAGAGTGTGGCGGTGACTGTCAAGGTCACTCTCCGATTGCTCATCAGAGGAGAGGACAGTGTGGCGGTGACTGTCAAGGTCACTCTCCGATTGCTCATCAGAGGAGAGGACAGTGTGGCGGTGACTGTCAAGGTCACTTTCCGATTGCTCTTGAGATCTCTGGTTCGGCTGCATGGACCGTCCTCTCAGCTACTTTTGACAGCTATTCCACACAGGCCAGAATGTCCTGGTGCTGATTGTTCCATCTTTGACGGGTAGGTTCCTCCCGCAACATCTACTTCTCTTCCATGTTTTCTGGCCTGTTCTCAGGCTGCTCATCTGCTCCTGGTAGTCTGTCTTCCCATTGGGCAGGTCTGCATAGAGCGGTCAGCCAGCGAGCTCTCGGAAGGTGAGGAGGGAGTCCCTGTCCTGGTCCAGCAGGGTGAAGGTGCGGTGGGACACGGTGTTTGTGTGGAGCCCACACAGCCAGGGCGCCAGCAGCACGTACAGGCTCTTGAACTGAACCCGGTCCACACGGTACTGCTTCACGTAGGGCCGACCCGGGTCGTGCTGCTGGAGGGCCACCTCGGCGCTCCTGCTCCCCCAGTACAGGCTGATGAAGTGCTCCGTCTGTGGATCTACAGATGAGAGAGACAACAGGGACAAAACAGAAGAGAAAAAAGGAGAGTCCTCTGGTCTGGTTTCCCTGTTCCCCTTTGAGTCCTCTGGTCTGGTCTCCCTGTTCCCCTCTTTGGTCAGGAACGGTTATCAGCAGTCTGTTGGGAGATACTCAGAAACATGGTTAAGTGCAAGCTCCTGCTTTGGGGAAAAATTGTGTTATTCAGTCAGGAAAACTTAAACAGGGTGTCTGTTCAAGTGTCATTAGAGCCAGTCTGCAGTAGCCTACAGTGACATCAGGGGCAGTGTTAGAATGACTTTAACACGCCCAGTCCCCAGTTATGATCAAGGCAATTGGATTTGGCTCTAGAATTTCTCTCGCGATTTTATGAAATAAAATAAAATAAACACATTCTCGTCTCAACAAAATAACTCCGCCTAAGGGTAGAAACAAATGTCCTGAAGTCAGGATAAAACAGAGATGGGGGGAAAAAAAATGCATCACTCAAATAAAATGACACTAAAATGAACTGGCTTCATTTACAATTAAGAAAACATCAATTATCAATTAATCAAAAAATCCATCAAAGCTTCATTTGTATAGCTAAATATTGTATATCTAAAACTTCCCTCTTCTGCATTTGAGGACAGAGTATTGGGCACCACTTCGGACAAAATGGTCTCTTCCCTATGTCATACTTATCTGTCGCTCACGGTGAGTCGGTGACATGGCGTTGGCCCTGCATCCCACGAACCACAGGTCGCCCATCTGTAGAGAAACAGGCCGGTAACCTCCATCTCCACCTCCGGTTCTGTGCCCGCCTCCTGGTTCGGCATTCACCCATCACTCCCGGAATGACAGTTGTCTGTAAAACACTCAGAAAAACACTCAGCCCCAATGAATGTGCCTCAAACTATAAACATGAGATATTTAACATAACCATTTAAAAATATATAAATTGGGTTAGGAGATGCTGCATGCAGATTAAGACACTGACAAACATTACTTCGCCTCCCACCATCATGCACAAACCTTATCTTCTCAGCTACATCTGTCTTCTCCTGTTTATTTACCTTAAAAAAAATGGCTCTATCTTGGCTAGTTAAAATCTCCCTTATGGGTTGTTCAAGGGAACTCCAGCAGGTGGCGCTCGACCCCAAATCTGAGGCTCTTCCCTTTCATTCAGCTTGCGGTAACTGTGACACTGTTCAATCCAGTGACCATATTGACCACAATGAAAACATGCCTCATCTTTCCCACTCTGTCTGTACCTGTGAACATTCTTAGACCTACTGCTACGTTGCCTATTCTCCCTTTGTCGTCGTCCCCGTTTTTGTTTCAGACCTGCACCTTTATTTTGAATGTCTAAATGTCTCAATTGAGCAGCCTGAAGTCTAGCGGCACCATCCTTGACTTTTTTCAAATTCCGTTGTTCAATGTAATGTCGGAGGCGTTCGGAATACCGGAAATGATCAACAACTTCCCCGAGAGAAGTTGATTCCCAGGTGTGGCATATCATCCTCACTCCAGTCAACTGGTCCTTTGTTCTCTGGCTCGATGGCGGATCACCGGGAGAGCGGAGTAGTAGTTGTTTTCCTGCGTCTCCCAGACAACCAGCTAGCCTACTGGAAATCTAGCAGTTACGATTTAACAGTGTACAAAATGTGAACAATACCTACCTGGATAATAGGCGCGCTTAACAAACAATACAAGGCAAGAGCCGAAGCTCAAAAATGCAATCAAAAATCCCACTGAGCCGGCGAAAATAGCGCTAGACAAACACAAAAACACAACAACACGACAAAAACAGACACTCCGGAGATTAGCTGGTAATCGCACTCACTGCGAACTTCAACCCATTTGGAAATCCCACTCACTGCGAACTTCAACCCTGTGGGAATCGCACTATCTGCGAACTTCAACCCTGTGGGAATCGCACTATCTGCGAACTTCAACAATTTGGAAATCGCACTCACTGCGAACTTCAACAGGTTCCCTTCTGTGCTAATTCTGGAACATCGAACTAAAGCAACCCAAAACGTTATCCTAGAAGTGCACTCTCACTTCTTAACTACAGCCGAGCCGACAAACAATCTAAACTGTAGTCTACATCAACTGTAAGGGAGCGAGTCCCAAACCCAAAATTACACCTCTTCTGAAGAGAACCCCGGTAGCCTAAACAAGGACGAAGTCAGAGAACAATGCAATATCACCAATCCTAAACTGCCACTGTTAAAAACAACGCATTTCGCCACCACCTTCCCCGGGGAGTTTTGCTTTCAACAATACGCCAGACCCACACAATCCGAAACTAAAACAAGGCAAATACAACTCAGAACCATAAGAGGGTTTGTTTAAACGTACCTGTGAGTTTCAAGAAGCCAGTGGAAGAACTGAGGAAATAATCTCGGCGTGCGCTCTGGCGCAAGAGAGAAGATTGACTTTCCAACGCCCACTATAATGGACCGACACGTCTGCCGACCAGTTCATCCACTGGAATCCCGAAGCAACACGCAGGCAGTCCTCCCATTTTCATCCGCGTCGCCAACTGTGATAGTAAAATAACTGATCTAGTCAAAAGGATTTACCAAGATTCGTTCAAAAGGTTAAGTCTGGTTTATTGTGAAAAGCATACGAGCGCAAGGACTTCCTGAAAACGCAACAAGGGTGGTTTAGTCAGCGAAGTGCCCGTTTGGTCTTCTGCGGTGCCTTATATGCAGTCAAACCACAGGTAAGGTCCTTCCAGGATGTGATTGGCTACTGCATTGTACATCATATGAAATGGCAGGCGTGGCCAAGAGTACAGACATGTGACATGAGAAAAAGGGCGGCAATTGGGGACAAAGGATGGTTATTCTATTGTAGACAGATGGCCTTCTCTGGAAGCCATTTTGTATTTTAGCACAGCTATGTGAATATTTGGGGGAGGTGATGAATTACAAGAGAAGTGAGAGGACAAAGGTTTAAGGTGTTTGGATGTAAATTCCTGAACACTATCATTGATGGTGAGGTCAGGTCATCGGACTCAACCGGTTTCAACTAAATGATATTTAGTAGCCTATATTAAAATTATTTAACTATACAGCCTAAATAGGCTAGCTATTTTAATGTATCTATACTGCCAATAATCTATGTCTAGGTGTTTAGGCTATGTTGTCTTATTAGACCTATAATGGAGATTTAGCCTACAGTACCTTCATCCGTTCAGCCAGCGGACTTTTGATTTGAATTCTGCCACTTTGCTGCTGTCTCCTTCACTCTCAACAGATGCGTACTGACAAGACTGAAGGTGATGTGGTACGTGTTTGATATGGACACTCAGTCTCAGCAGACATGACGGTAGTTGCGCATTTCAGTACTCCCAGCACAGGTGCCACATCATCCATCAGCTGCCAGTATTCATCTCTCAGCTCCAGCACCCGAGCCTGGCAGTTTGGTTATTGTGCCGTCCGACAGCACAGCGGACACCTCCCACCGCTGCTCTACTTGTCTGCTTAACACTGTACTGCACCATCTGGTTTACAGGACTGGATGAGGCCATGAGGTGGCAGCTGCATTTGTTTTTGCTTCTCTTCAAATGCGTTGGTGGCTGGGGTGCCGACCTGCCAGCTGCTAGTGACCTGACTGATAGGCAGCGAATCTGTCGTTGATGGCCAGTTGTAGAGTCTGTCGTTGATGGCCAGTTGTAGAATCTGTTGTTGATGGCCAGTTGTAGAATCTGTTGTTGATGGCCAGTTGTAGAATCTGTCGTTGATGGCCAGTTGTAGAATCTGTCGTTGATGGCCAGTTGTAGAATCTGTCGTTGATGGCCAGTTGGAGAGTCTGTCGTTGATGGCCAGTTGTAGAGTATGTGCAAAGCATGTGACTGAGTGCCAACTGACGCGTGTGGAGTTGTTCGCAGAGACGATGCACCTCATTCCTGAACGCAGTTAAGAAAAAGTTCAGAAGAAATTTCTTCTTAACTCCTCTTACGAAGTTCCCGGGACAATTCTGGCATTCCTGAAGTCTTATCTGGGATTTGTTCTTATTTAAGAACAGGATTTAAGAACGCGGAAATGCAGTTGTAGGTAGGCCAAATTGGAGTGCGCACATGTTCGCAAGGGCTGAATTTATGAGAAATCCGAGGTGATTGCATTCACATCAATTCTACAGACATCCTAAGCTTGAAATAATAATAATAATAAAATGTTGTTATTACCTTGAGTATTGAGCTGGGGACTGTTATTACTTTGTTGTACACTTGATCACAATGAAAACAATGCACCTTGTCTATAAAACAGACAACTGACTGTACACTTTAACACTTAGACTGTTGCCTTTTTTTGTACACTTTACTACTTATGCTTGTACTTTATATCATGTATGTGACAATAAAGAACATTACATTTGAACTTCAGTCATATTGTGTTGTGAATGCAGTTGAGAACAAGATTAATACTGACTCAAAGAGTGCGGGGTCATCAGTGAGAGAGCACCCCACTTGGCAGCCACTCTCAGTTAATATCCCAAGTTGACAGCCACTCTGACAGATAATGACAGATCGTCCAGTGGGGGAGTGGCTGGGGGTGGGGTTACCAGGCTATTGTTCACACCCTTTACCTGGCAGTCAGAGGTGTGAAAATGTTGGAGAACTTTGGAGGAGGATTTCTCAGCTAAGTTGATTTGGCAGTACTAGCATTCAAATAAGCATATCTTCTTCAACTATGTTCAGATTTCAATGTATGAGACCTCATTTGAAAGCTTACAATCTGCACTTTCATAATCTGTAAATAACTGAAAAATGACCTTTGCCTAGTTGAGGACCAAATTACCAGCGGTGGTCACGTTTATAAATGATTTGTAAATATACTAGTTAAAGATTCACAAATTACCTGTAGATGATTTATAACACATTATCAACATTACTTGTAAATTATGTCATCTCATCATCTTCTTCATCCGCTTATCCAGGGTCGGGTCGCGGAGGCAGCAGTTCCAGCAGGGGGCCCCAGACATCCCTTTCCCTAGCAGCATCAACCAGCTCTGCCTGGGGAATCTTTAGCCGCTCACAGGCCAGTGCGGAGATGTAGTCCCGCCACCTATTCCTGGGTCTACCCCGCGGCCTCCTCCCAGCCGGACACGCCTGGAACACCTCCCTAGGGAGGCGCCCAGGAGGCATCCTCACTAGATGCCCGAACCACCTCAACTGGCTCCTTTCGACGCAAAGGAGCAGCGGCTCTACTCCGAGTCTCTCCCGGATGACTGAACTTCTCACCCGATCTCTCAGGGAGACCCCAGCCACCCTCCGGAGAAAACTCATTTCGGCCGCTTGTATCCGTGATCTCGTTCTTTCGGTCATGACCCATCCTTCATGACCATAGGTGAGGGTGGGGACGAAGATAGACCGGTAGATCGAGAGCTTTGCCTTTTGGCTCAGCTCTTTTTTCGTCACAACAGTGCGGTAAAGCGACTGCAGAACCGCACCAGCTGCTCCAATTCTCCGGCCAAACTCCCTCTCCATGGTTCCCTCACTCGTGAACAAGACCCCCAGATACTTGAACTCCTTCACTTGGGGTAAGGACTCATTTCCTACTCGGAGCGGACAGGCCACCGGTTTCCTGCTGAGAACCATGGCCTCAGATTTAGAAGTGCTTATTCTCATCCCAGCCGCTTCACACTCAGTTGCGAACCTATCCAGAGAGTGCTGGAGGTCGCAGGCAGCTGATGCCATCAGGACCACATCATCTGCAAAAAGCAGTGACGTGATCCCCAGCTCACCGAACTAGAAAACCCACCTCACCCCGGCTACGCCTCGATATCCTGTCCATGAAAATCACAAACAGGATTGGTGACAAAGCGCAGCCCTGGCGGAGGCCAACACCCACCGGAAAGGAAGACGACTTACTGCCGAGGACCCGGACACAGCTCTCGCTCTGGGTGTACAGGGATTGGATGGCCCTAAGTAGGGACCCCCTCACCCCATACTCCCGCATAACCCTCCACAAGACCTCTCGAGGGACCCGGTCGTAAGCCTTCTCCAAGTCCACAAAACACATGTAGACAGGTTGGGCAAACTCCCAAGCCCCCTCCAAGATCCTTGCGAGAGTGAAGAGCTGGTCGGTAGTTCCACGACCAGGACGAAATCCGCATTGTTCCTCTTCGATCTGAGGTTCGACTATCGGCCGGACCCTCCTTTCCAGCACCTTGGAGTAAACTTTCCCTGGGAGGCTGAGTAATGTGATGCCTCTATAATTCGCACACACCCTCTGGTCCCCTTTTTTGAATATGGGGACCACCACCCCAGTCTGCCACTCCTTCGGCACTGACCCAGACTTCCACGCAATGTTACAGAGGCGTGTCAACCAAGACAGCCCCTCTACACCCAGCGCCTTCAGCATTTCTGGACGGATCTCATCAGTCCCTGGGGCTCTGCCACTGTGGAGTTGTTTGACTACCTCAGTGACCTCCTCCAAGGACATTGACGACCCCCCATCATCTTCCGGCTCTGCCTCGTTCGTAGAGGGTGGATTAGTCGGGTTCAGGAGTTCCTCAAAGTGCTCCTTCCAACGCTCAACAACCTCCTCAGTTGAGGTCAGCAGTGTCCCCTCCTTGCTGCATACAGCTTGGATGGTCCCCCGCTTTCCCTTCCTGAGGTGTCTGATGGTCTTCCAGAAACACTTTGGTGCCGACCGAAAGTCCTTCTCCATGGTTTCTCCGAACTCCTCCCACACCCGCTGCTTTGCCTTGGTCACGGCCGAAGCCGCAGCCCTCCGGGCCAGTCGATACCCTGCAACTGTTTCTGGGGTCTCCCGGGCTAACATACCCGGAAGGCCTCCTTCTTCAGTCGGACGGCTTCCCTGACCACCGCTGTCCACCACGGTGTCCGAGGGTTACCGCCCCTTGAGGTACCTATGGCCCTCAGGCCACAGCTCCCAGCCACAGCTTCAGCAATGGAGGCTTTGAACACCGACCACTCATGCTCGATGTCCCCAACCTCCACAGGGATGCCTGAGAAGCTCCGCCGGAGGTGGCAATTGAAATCTCTCCGGACAGGCTCTTCCTCCAGACGTTCCCAGTTCACCCTCACTACACGCTTGGGTTTTCCAGGTCTGTCCAGAAGTTTCCCCCGCCATCGAAACCAGCTCACCACCAGATGGTGATCAGTGGACAGCTCTGCCCCTCTCTTTACCCGAGTGTCCAAAACGCATGGCCTCAGATCAGATGATACGATAACGAAATTGATCATCGACCTTCGGCCTAAGGTGTTCTGATGCCAGGTGTACTTGTGGGCATCCTTGTGTTCGAACATGGTGTTTGTTATGGACAAACCGTGACTAGCACAGAAGTCCAACAACAAAACACCACTCGTGTTCAGATCGTGGTGGCCATGCCTCCCAATCACGCCCCTCCAAGTTTCTCCATCATTGCCTACGTGTGCATTGAAGTCCCCCAGTAGGACACTGGAGTCCCCTGCAGGAGTCCCCAAAAGGACTCCACTCAGGGTCTGCAGGAAGGCTGAGTACTCTGAACTGCTGTTCGGTGCATAAGCACAAACCACAGTCAGAGTCCCCCCCCCACAGTCCTAAGGCGCAGGGAGGCGACCCTCTCGTCCACTGGGGTGAACTCCAGCCCAGAGGCGCTCAGCTGGGGGCTAGCTAGTATAGCCACACCTGCCTTACGCCTCATACCGTGAGCAACTCCGGAGAAGAACAGGGTCCAACCCCTATCCAGGAGTTTGGTTCCGGCGCCGGTGCTGTGCGTGGAGGTTAGCCCCACCAGGTGTAATTGGTATCGCTCCACCTCCCTCACAAGCTCCGGCTCCTTTCCCCCCAGCGAGGTCACGTTCCATGTCCCCAGAGCCAGCCTTTGCCGCCCGGGTCCGGTCCATCGGTGCCCCCCGCCTTCACCGCCACCTAGTTGGCAGCGCACCCGACCCCGACAATTCCTCCCGCGGGTGGTGGGTCCACGGGACGATGGAGGAGGAGATGGTGCTTCCACGTTGCTTTTTCGGGCTGGGCCCGGCCGGGCTCCGTGGTAAGCCCGGCCACCAGGCGCTCGCATGCGGGCCCTCCGTCTGGGCCTGGCTCCAGACGAGGGCCCCGGGCTTCCTCCGGGCCGGGTCTCTCTTCCTTTTTGGTGTAATGTCATCAGGGTTTTTTCCCTGTAACCCCAGGTAGGGGGGCTAGGGGGTACTACCACTTGCCTAAGGTGGACCCCCAGACTAGTGGAGGGAAGGAGGCGTCTTACTTCTCCATTCTAGTTTTGCAACTAGCCACTGCCGCATTGTAAATGATGTGTTCAACATTAATTAATGTTAGTTAATATGTAGTAAAACATTTGTAAATGGTTTTAAGAATGCCTTATTTATTTGTTTTTCATATTTATCAAATGATTTGTTAAACATTTACTAAAAGTCTTCAAATTATTTGTAGACATTATTGCAGCCTCAAAGACCGTTGTAAACTACTAGTTTATAATGAACTAACCATTAACAAATAATTTATACCTGTTTATACAACGGCTTGTGTGAATACTCAATTGTGATTGGCCAAGACGCATTCGAGAGGCATACAGTACATTATTTCTCCACAACGCCCGGTATATACGCCTGGCATCAAACATGTTCTAAATCAATGCGCAGTTCATACAACTGACCCAAACAAGAGCCATAGCATCCCAAACATGATATACTGGTTGCTATAGAAACTAACTAAATTATATGCCGCGACTTTATCAGAGTTCCCTGTCTAGCCGAATGCGCTTGCATCAAACAGATGTTTTGCACTTGACTGAAGCACATTCTCTGCGATTATATATGTATGTGAAGAGCAACGGATGAGTTCTCATACCTTGTTCCTCACTTATAACGGCACATTCCGTCCTCGCAATTCAACTCGCAATGAACTGAATGAATTGTAGCTACGACTGACAGTGATATCCACAACCTGAAAAAAAAGTTTTGGATTTGGGGACGATGAGGTGTCTGGCTATCATAAATAGTTAGTTCGCAACTAGATTTGAGAACTGGAAGATTGATATTGTTGCACAGGAAATATGCAGTCTTCGCTCATGGCTAGCTAGCAGACTGCTACCTGGGTCTAGACAAGTGATAACGTCATAACGTTAGATTTGGGTGGAGAGGGACTATAAAAGTTACTGGTTGCTATGGAAATTGTATAACACTAACCATGAATTATTAACTTTTCAAAGCTAATATGAGCAATAGATGTATTTTGTTCTCAGAATTATGTTTTCTGTTGAAAGGCCATTGTATAAGCGGGATAATGAACTCGGGCGGGTCTTTGTGCTGTTTAAATGACCTTCGCGGAGGTAAATTGCCCTTGGCTACGCCTCGGGCAATTCACTACCTCCGCGTCGGTCATTTAAACAGCAAAGACCATTATCCCTTACTTATACATGAGTCATATATCATTGATGAATACACTAGTTTAACATTCAAAAATGATCTGTAGATGATTTATACCATCATCAACAGTACTTGTAAATGATTTGTTCAACATTAAATAACATAAGTTCATGTGTAGTAACTCATTTTTAATTGCTTTTAAGAATAACATTTTACACCAATTACTAGATGTCTTTGTTTTCATGTTTAACAAATGATTTGTTAAACATTCATAAAACATCTACAAATCATTTGTAAAGGTTTTGAGAATGTCTTATGGACTTTTTCTTCACCTGTTATAAATGATGTGTTAATGTTGTAGACAGCTTTGTTCCTTTGTGACATCGAAAAATAACGACAGAATTATGAAAATGGAATTTCATTGCAAGCACTTCAAATTGTACAATAGACAATAGCATTTTATTGCAAGAAACCAAAATCTATCTATGTTATTATACATTAAGTGACGACCCACTACTGTTTGCGGAGGTTGACAAATTGAAAAAAGAAGGGAAACTGCTACCTATAATTAAGAGAAATTAAAGAAATAAAGAAATGGGGGCTGGGTGGGTGGGGGGTTTGGTAAGCTGATGTGGTCATTATTTCACGTTTATCTTGTTTAAGTTAAAGTGTTGTGGAGGAGCATCTTATCCTTACCTGCTGTTTGTGTGGGACTGTTCAGGGTTATGTTTACGGTTGTCAAGAAGCCAATCAAGAGAGAAACCCTATCAGTGCCAGGAATGTGAAAAAGCATTTTGTTGTTAGTCATATAGTTACCCATAGAATAATCCACACAGAAGATAAACCATATCAGTGTGAGGAATGCTATTTTTTTTTGTCAAAAGAGAATCAAGAGCATTTTGTATTGTTTTTAACAACTGTATGTTTTTAGATTTATTGCAATTGTCAAAAGAGAATCAAGAGCATTTTGTATTGTTTTAAACCTATGTTTTTAGATTTTTTGCAATTAATTGTTGACATTAATAGTTTACACTTTAGATTAGCGCATGCAAAAACCTTTACAAATGATTTGTAGATGTTTTATGAATGTTTAACAAATCATTTGTTAAACATGAAAACAAAGACAACTAGTAATTGGTGTAAAATGTTATTCTTAAAAGCAATTAAAAATGAGTTACTACACATGAACAAATGTCATTTAATGTTGAACAAATCATTTACAAGTACTGTTGATGATGTGTTATAAATCATCTACAGATCATTTTTGAATGTTAAACTAGTGTATTTATGAATGATATATGACTCATTTTAGATTTTTGACTCATAGTAGTTTATAACGGTCTTTGGGGCTGCAATAATGTCTACAAATGATTTGTAGACTTTAAGTAAATGTTTAACAAATCATTTGATAAACATGAAAAACAAATAAATAAGGCATTCTTAAGCAATGTGCAAGGAAACTGCATAATGTGAAAGTTATTTTTAGTCAGATTGTCAAAGAACACGCTGAGTGGTCGATCAAGCTGGTTTTAACAAAGTACAATAGTTTATTCTATGTTACGATTCTGCAGAAGCGGACCCTCGCACCGGAAGTGATTCCAGGCAAGAGTGAAGCATGGGAGTAGGGTTCGGGGGTTTATACAGTGAAGGAGGAAGTGACAGTTTCAGGGGGAAGACAGGGAAGTGATGTCACACAGGGAGGGATTTGTAGTTCTGACAGACTGATCTATGAGAACGAACTACAAGGTTTAGAATTACAGTCCAGGGGGAAAACAGAACACTTTGTTGAGACTTGAAATTCATTCACAATAACCTAAAAAAAAAAACTTTTCAGTACCTTAGCTGAGAGGCACCAATTGCTACAAGCATATTTACATGCTGGTAGCTTATTTCCACCAACTCTGCAAATAGGCCAAGCAAGTAAATTTGATGACCAGCTGTACCAGGTTGGCATTCAGAGAGCTGTCAGTCTCAAGGGCCTCCATCCAGAACATACTATAGAAACACCCTCTGTGACATTCAAAGGCACACTTTACAAAAGAGGCATGGCTGTTGTGGTGGACCAAAATGACGCGGGGTACCGATTTGGGAGAATACTGTTGATACTGATAAATCAGTTAAACATGCATTTTGTTGTCCAGCAGTACCAGTCAGTGCCTGTCATGGATCTCGGTGTGCATTGCTTACAAAGCAACTCCGAGCCTCAGTATCAGTCACCGTTGATGCAATGAGAGAGCACTCCTTGAACCCTACTCGCAAAGAGTGCAGAATAGTAGCCAAAGCCATAACTCAGAAGTATCCAAATAGCTTTTTAGATAAAACTGAGGAGGGGGAGCCAATTGGATGCGGTTACTTTAGCTTAGTAAATCAGCTCAAGACTAGAATTGAATATGTAAATTGAGGCAACACACTGTACCGTCTGAGGAAGCCTAAATGCACCCAGATGGATGAAGATGATGACCAGCCAACAGTGCCTAGGCCTACGTGTACGAAAATCCAGAGTTATGGGTGTATTCGTTGGCAGCCAGAGGAGTACCCGGATGGGGAAACAGCAGAATCATTAGAAGAAAAGAAGCTTGAGATGGTAGATATATTCAGTGGAGAGGGGATCAAGGGTGCTGAGAGAGGGAGGGTAGAAGAGCTTATGAAAGTCACTTATGCAACACAACGGGAGTACATAAATGCAAACCCATCCCCCAGCATTCTGGACGTGAATAAAGAGTGGCCATTTCTCCTTTCACAGAAGTTTTTACTTTCACACTTCACCACCCTCACCGACATCGAAGTACACACCAGACTGAACGAAGACCTGGATAAAAAGGGAAAAAGGCTCCTGGACCTCTTCAGCAGTCAGGGTCCAAGGTGGAGGAAGGAAGTGAGAACAGTTCTGAAGGGAGCCTTAAAGGACAGAGAGGGCACTGATGGTCTAGCAGCAATGCTTGTAATTATGGCATACTTGAGAAGAAGAGGATGCACTTTTTCTCCTAGCTGATGTAAGTTAATTGCTTTAATATATTAATTTGCAATTTCATCATCATCATCATCATCATCTTCATCCGCTTATCCAGGGTCGGGTCGCGGAGGCAGCAGCTCCAGCAGGGGGCCCCAGACATCCCTTTCCCTAGCAGCATCAACCAGCTCTGCCTGGGGAATCTTTAGCCGCTCACAGGCCAGTGCGGAGATGTAGTCCCGCCACCTGGTCCTGGGTCTACCCCGCGGCCTCCTCCCAGCCGGACACGCCTGGAACACCTCCCTAGGGAGGCGCCCAGGAGGCATCCTCACTAGATGCCCGAACCACCTCAACTGGCTCCTTTCGACGCAAAGGAGCAGCGGCTCTACTCCGAGTCTCTCCCGGATGACTGAACTTCTCACCCGATCTCTCAGGGAGACCCCAGCCACCCTCCGGAGAAAACTTATTTCGGCCGCTTGTATCCGTGATCTCGTTCTTTCGGTCATGACCCATCCTTCATGACCATAGGTGAGGGTGGGGACGAAGATAGACCGGTAGATCGAGAGCTTTGCCTTTTGGCTCAGCTCTCTTTTCGTCACAACAGTGCGGTATAGCGACTGCAGAACCGCACCAGCTGCTCCGATTCTCCGGCCAAACTCCCTCTCCATGGTTCCCTCACTCGTGAACAAGACCCCCAGATACTTGAACTCCTTCACTTGGGGTAAGGACTCATTTCCTACTCGGAGCGGAACAGGCCACCGGTTTCCTGCTGAGAACCATGGCCTCAGATTTAGAAGTGCTTATTCTCATCCCAGCCGCTTCACACTCAGTTGCGAACCTATCCAGAGAGTGCTGGAGGTCGCAGGCAGCTGATGCCATCAGGACCACATCATCTGCAAAAAGCAGTGACGTGATCCCCAGCTCACCGAACTGCAAACCCACCTCCCCCCGGCTACGCCTCGATATCCTGTCCATGAAAATCACAAACAGGATTGGTGACAAAGCGCAGCCCTGGCGGAGGCCAACACCCACCGGAAAGGCAGACGACTTACTGCCGAGGACCCGGACACAGCTCTCGCTCTGGGTGTACAGGGATTGGATGGCCCTAAGTAGGGACCCCCTCACCCCATACTCCCGCATAACCCTCCACAAGACCTCTCGGGGGACCCGGTCGTAAGCCTTCTCCAAGTCCACAAAACACATGTAGACAGGTTGGGCAAACTCCCAAGCCCCCTCCAAGATCCTTGCGAGAGTGAAGAGCTGGTCGGTAGTTCCACGACCAGGACGAAATCCGCATTGTTCCTCTTCGATCTGAGGTTCGACTATCGGCCGGACCCTCCTTTCCAGCACCTTGGAGTAAACTTTCCCTGGGAGGCTGAGTAATGTGATGCCTCTATAATTCGCACACACCCTCTGGTCCCCTTTTTTGAATATTGGGACCACCACCCCAGTCTGCCACTCCTTCGGCACTGACCCAGACTTCCACGCAGTGTTACAGAGGCGTGTAAACCAAGACAGCCCCTCTACACCCAGCGCCTTCAGCATTTCTGGACGGATCTCATCAGTCCCTGGGGCTCTGCCACTGTGGAGTTGTTTGACTACCTCAGTGACCTCCTCCAAGGACATTGACGACCCCCCATCATCTTCCGGCTCTGCCTCGATCGTAGAGGGTGGATTAGTCGGGTTCAGGAGTTCCTCAAAGTGCTCCTTCCATCGCTCAACAACCTCCTCAGTTGAGGTCAGCAGTGTCCCCTCCTTGCTGTATACAGCTTGGATGGTCCCCCGCTTTCCCTTCCTGAGGTGTCTGATGGTCTTCCAGAAACACTTTGGTGCCGACCGAAAGTCCTTCTCCATGGTTTCTCCGAACTCCTCCCACACCCGCTGCTTTGCCTTGGTCACGGCCGAAGCCGCAGCCTGGGGTCTCCCGGGCTAACATAACCCGGAAGGCCTCCTTCTTCAGTCGGACGGCTTCCCTCACCACCGCTGTCCACCACGGTGTCCGAGGGTTACCGCCCCTTGAGGTACCTATGGCCCTCAGGCCACAGCTCCCAGCCGCAGCTTCAGCAATGGAGGCTTTGAACACCGACCACTCATGCTCTATGTCCCCAACCTCCACAGGGATGCCTGAGAAGCTCCGCCGGAGGTGGCAATTGAAATCTCTCCGGACAGGCTCTTCCTCCAGACGTTCCCAGTTCACCCTCACTACACGCTTGGGTTTTCCAGGTCTGTCCAGAAGTTTCCCCCGCCATCGAAACCAGCTCACCACCAGATG
This sequence comes from Borostomias antarcticus, assembly GCF_949987555.1. Classification (NCBI taxonomy): domain Eukaryota; kingdom Metazoa; phylum Chordata; class Actinopteri; order Stomiiformes; family Stomiidae; genus Borostomias; species Borostomias antarcticus. The sequence continues at coordinate 11,069,721 of NC_140250.1, forward strand.
GTGATCAGTGGACAGCTCTGCCCCTCTCTTTACCCGAGTGTCCAAAACGCATGGCCTCAGATCAGATGATACGATAACGAAATCGATCATCGACCTTCGGCCTAAGGTGTTCTGATGCCAGGTGTACTTGTGGGCATCCTTGTGTTCGAACATGGTGTTTGTTATGGACAAACCGTGACTAGCACAGAAGTCCAACAACAAAACACCACTCGGGTTCAGATCGTGGTGGCCATGCCTCCCAATCACGCCCCTCCAAGTTTCTCCATCATTGCCTACGTGTGCATTGAAGTCCCCCAGTAGGACACTGGAGTCCCCTGCAGGAGCCCCCAAAAGGACTCCACTCAGGGTCTGCAGGAAGGCTGAGTACTCTGAACTGCTGTTCGGTGCATAAGCACAAACCACAGTCAGAGTCCCCCCCCCCACAGTCCTAAGGCGCAGGGAGGCGACCCTCTCGTCCACTGGGGTGAACTCCAGCACAGAGGCGCTCAGCTGGGGGCTAGCTAGTATAGCCACACCTGCCTTACGCCTCATACCGTGAGCAACTCCGGAGAAGAACAGGGTCCAACCCCTATCCAGGAGTTTGGTTCCGGCGCCGGTGCTGTGCGTGGAGGTTAGCCCCACCAGGTGTAATTGGTATCGCTCCACCTCCCTCACAAGCTCCGGCTCCTTCTCCCCCAGCGAGGTCACATTCCATGTCCCCAGAGCCAGCCTTTGCCGCCCGGGTCCGGTCCGTCGGTGTCCCCCGCCTTCACCGCCACCTAGTTGGCAGCGCACCCGACCCCGACAATTCCTCCCGCGGGTGGTGGGTCCACAGGACGATGGAGGAGGAGATGGTGCTTCCACGTTGCTTATTCGGGCTGGGCCCGGCCGGGCTCCGTGGTAAGCCCGGCCACCAGGCGCTCGCATGCGGGCCCTCCGTCTGGGCCTGGCTCCAGACGAGGGCCCCGGGCTTCCTCCGGGCCGGGTCTCTCTTCCTTTAGGTTGTAATTTCATCAGGGTTTTTTGCCTGTAACCCCAGGTAGGGGGGCTAGGGGGTACTACCACTTGCCCAAGGTGGACCCCCAGACTAGTGGAGGGAAGGAGGCGTCTTACTTCTCCATTCTAGTTTTGCAACTAGCCACTGCCACTTACTTAGGACGTACTGTTTCACCAATAGGTGGCGCTATAAGTATGACGCAATACTGACACATAGATGTGTTCAGGACAGAACTGTCATGAAGCGTGAGACATATCGGACAAATCGGATAATGTATGGAGGAGTTATGAGGACTTCCTGTTTCACCAATAGGTGGCGCTATAAGTATGACGCAATACTGACACATAGATGTGTTCAGGACAGAACTGTCATGAAGCGTGAGACATATCGGATAAATCGGATAATGTATGGAGGAGTTATGAGGACGTACTGTTTCACCAATAGGTGGCGCTATAAGTATGACGCAATACTGACACATAGATGTGTTCAGGACAGAACCGTCATGAAGCGTGAGATATATCGGACAAATCGGATAATGTATGGAGGAGTTATGAGGACTTCCTGTTTCACCAATAGGTGGCGCTATAAGTATGATGCAATACTGACACATAGATGTGTTCAGGACAGAACCGTCATGAAGCGTGAGATATATCGGACAAATTGGATAATGTATGGAGGAGTTATGAGGACTTCGTGTTTTATGGCGAAATGTCAAACTTTGGCGGGGCGCCACGGCAAGGGTGTTTGGTGAAAACTCAATTTTTTTGATGAATTTTGATCACAAAGGTCTTAAGATGAAGCTGACCCGATATGAAGTTGATCGGATGAAATCTGTAGGAGGAGTTCGTCGAAGTACGAGGCATGGAAATGGTCAAAACAAGGACAAAATGGCACATTAAAAGCAAAATGGCGGCCTTCCTGTTGCATGTTGGGTATAGCACCAAGAGACATTTTAGTGTGTCTCGATGAAATACATATGCCCTCCGAATTTCGTTCGCCTACATAAAACTGTAAGGTGGGGCTCGGCATTTTACATTTTCCAGGGGGCGCTCTTGAGCCGTTTTGCCACGCCCATTTCCGTCACCCATGAATTATCAAATTTTTCACCGGGACTGACGTATCTGCAAAGTTTCATCCGTTTTCATCAATGTTTAGGCCGCCAAAAAGGCATTTGTTTCGGAAGAAGAATAATAACTAGTGCTGCGAGCAGCAGTGAGCGGGCCCTCGCACCCCACGCGGGTCGGGGTGTGGCGCCGTTAAAGGGTGTGCTATTTCGGTGTCCAGTACTGACAGAAACTTCCTGTCACCAGTAGGTGGCGCTCTAAGCGTGACTCAATACCGACGCATAGATGTGTTCAGGACAGTACCTTGATGAAGCGTGAGAAATGTTGTGTAAATCGGACAAAGTATGTAGGAGTTATGAGGACTTCCTGTAAGCAGTAGGTGGCGCTGTAGGTATGACGCAATACTGACCTACAGATGTGTTCAAGATGCGACCTTCATCAAGCATTAGCAATTTGGAGTAAATCGGATAATGTATGTAGGAGTTATGAGTACTTCCTGTTTCACCAGTAGGTGGCGCTGTAAGTGTAACTCAATACCGACGCATAGATGTGTTCAAAAGGTGACCTTCATGAAGCGTCAGCAATTTGGTGCAAATCGGATGATGTATGCAGGAGTTATGAGGACTTCCTGTTTCACCAATAGGTGGCGCTATACGTATGACGCAATACTGACACATAGATGTGTTCAGGACAGAACCGTCATGAAGCGTGAGATATATCGGACAAATTGGATAATGTATGGAGGAGTTATGAGGACTTCCTGTTTCACCAATAGGTGGCGCTATAAGTATGACGCAATACTGACACATAGATGTGTTCAGGACAGAACCGTCATGAAGCGTGAGATATATCGGACAAATTGGATAATGTATGTAGGAGTTATGAGGACTTCGTGTTTTATGGCGAAATGTCAAACTTTGGCGGGGCGCCACGGCAAGGGTGTTTGGTGAAAACTCAATTTTTTTGATAACTTTTGATCACAAAGGTCTTAAGATGAAGCTGACCCGATATGAAGTTGATCGGATGAAATCTGTAGGAGGAGTTCGTCGAAGTACGAGGCATGGAAATGGTCAAAACAAGGACAAAATGGCACATTAAGAGCAAAATGGCGGACTTCCTGTTGCATGTTGGGTATAGCTCCAAGAGACATTTTAGTGTGTCTAGATGAAATACATGTGCCCTCCGAATTTCGTTCCCCTACATCAAACTGAAAGGTGGGGCTCGCCATTTTAAATTTTCCAGGGGGCGCTCTTGAGCCGTTTTGCCACGCTTATTTCCGTCACCCATGAATTATCAAATTTTTCACCGGGACTGACGTATCTGCAAAGTTTCATCCGTTTTCATCGATGTTTAGGCCGCCAAAAATGCATTTGTTTTGGAAGAATGAGAAGGAGAATAATAATAACTAGTGCTGCGAGCAGCAGTGAGCGGGCCCTCGCACCCCACGCGGGTCGGGGTGTGGCGCCGTTAAAGGGTGTGCTATTTCGGTGTCCAGTACTGACAGAAACTTCCTGTCACCAGTAGGTGGCGCTCTAAGCGTGACTCAATACCGACGCATAGATGTGTTCAGGACAGTACCTTGATGAAGCATGAGAAATGTTGTGTAAATCGGACAAAGTATGTAGGAGTTATGAGGACTTCCTGTAAGCAGTAGGTGGCGCTGTAGGTATGACGCAATACTGACCTACAGATGTGTTCAAGATGCGACCTTCATCAAGCATGAGCAATTTGGAGTAAATCGGATAATGTATGTAGGAGTTATGAGTACTTCCTGTTTCACCAGTAGGTGGCGCTGTAAGTGTAACTCAATACCGACGCATAGATGTGTTCAGAAGGTGACCTTCATGAAGCGTCAGCAATTTGGTGCAAATCGTATGATGTATGCAGGAGTTATGAGGACTTCCTGTTTCACCAATAGGTGGCGCTATAAGTATGACGCAATACTGACACATAGATGTGTTCAGAACAGAACCATCATGAAGCGTGAGATAAATCGGACAAATCGGATAATGTATGGAGGAGTTATGAGGACTTCCTGTTTCACCAATAGGTGGCGCTATAAGTATGACGCAATACTGACACATAGATGTGTTCAGGACAGAACCTTCATGAAGCGTGAGATATATCGGACGAATTGGATAATGTATGGAGGAGTTATGAGGACTTCCTGTTTCACCAATAGGTGGCGCTATAAGTATGATGCAATACTGACACATAGATGTGTTCAGGACAGAACCGTCATGAAGCGTGAGATATATCGGACAAATCGGATAATGTATGGAGGAGTTATGAGGACATCGTGTTTTATGGCGAAATGTCAAACTTTGGCGGGGCGCCACGGCAAGGGTGTTTGGTGAAAACTCAATTTTTTTGATAACTTTTGATCACAAAGGCCTTAAGATGAAGCTGACCCGATATGAAGTTGATCGGATGAAATCTGTAGGAGGAGTTCGTTGAAGTACGAGGCATGGAAATGGTAAAAACAAGGACAAAATGGCACATTAAAAGCAAAATGGCGGACTTCCTGTTGCATGTTGGGTATAGCTCCAAAAGACATTTTAGTGTGGCTCGATGAAATACATATGCCCACCGAATTTCGTTCGCCTACATCAAACTGAAAGGTGGGGCTCGCCATTTTAAACTTTCCAGGGGGCGCTCTTGAGCCGTTTTGCCACGCCCATTTCCGTCACCCATGAAATATCCGATTTACACCGGGACTGACGTATCTGCAAAGTTTCATCCGTTTTCATCGATGTTTAGGCCGCCAAAAAGGCATTTGTTTGGGGAGAAGAAGGAGAAGGAGAAGGAGAAGAATAATAATCCTTCGAGTTTCAATAGGGCCTCGCACCGCCAGTGCTCGGGCCCTAACTAGTGCTGCGAGCAGCAGTGAGCGGGCCCTCGCACCCCACGCGGGTCGGGGTGTGGCGCCGTTAAAGGGTGTGCTATTTCGTTAAAGGGTGTGCTATAGTCTGCTATGTCCAGTACTGACAGAAACTTCCTGTCACCAGTAGGTGGCGCTCTAAGCGTGACTCAATACCGACGCATAGATGTGTTCAGGACAGTACCATGATGAAGCGTGAGAAATGTTGTGTAAATCGGACAAAGTATGTAGGAGTTATGAGGACTTCCTGTAAGCAGTAGGTGGCGCTGTAGGTATGACGCAATACTGACCAACAGATGTGTTCAAGATGCGACCTTCATCAAGCATGAGCAATTTGGAGTAAATCGGATAATGTATGTAGGAGTTATGAGTACTTCCTGTTTCACCAGTAGGTGGCGCTGTAAGTGTAACTCAATACCGACGCATAGATGTGTTCAGAAGGTGACCTTCATGAAGCGTCAGCAATTTGGTGCAAATCGGATGATGTATGCAGGAGTTATGAGGACTTCCTGTTTCACCAATAGGTGGCGCTATAAGTATGACGCAATACTGACACATAGATGTGTTCAGGACAGAACCGTCATGAAGCGTGAGATATATCGGACAAATCGGATAATGTATGGAGGAGTTATGAGGACTTCCTGTTTCACCAATAGGTGGCGCTATAAGTATGACGCAATACTGACACATAGATGTGTTCAGGACAGAACCGTCATGAAGCGTGAGATATATCGGACAAATCGGATAATGTATGGAGGAGTTATGAGGACTTCCTGGTTTACCAATAGGTGGCGCTATAAGTAAGACGCAATACTGACACATAGATGTGTTCAGGACAGAACCGTCATGAAGCGTGAGATATATGGGACAAATTGGATAATGTATGGAGGAGTTATGAGGACTTCGTGTTTTATGGCGAAATGTCAAACTTTGGCGGGGCGCTACGGCAAGGGTGTTTGGTGAAAACTCAATTTTTTTGATAACTTTTGATCACAAAGGTCTTAAGATGAAGCTGACCCGATATGAAGTTGATCGGATGAAATCTGTAGGAGGAGTTCGTCGAAGTACGAGGCATGGAAATGGTCAAAACAAGGACAAAATGGCACATTAAGAGCAAAATGGCGGACTTCCTGTTGCATGTTGGGTATAGCTCCAAGAGACATTTTAGTGTGTCTCGATGAAATACATGTGCCCTCCGAATTTCTTTCCCCTACATCAAACTGAAAGGTGGGGCTCGCCATTTTAAATTTTCCAGGGGGCGCTCTTGAGCCGTTTTGCCACGCCCATTTCCGTCACCCATGAATTATCAAATTTTTCACCGGGACTGACGTATCTGCAAAGTTTCATCCGTTTTCATCGATGTTTAGGCCGCCAAAAATGCATTTGTTTTGGAAGAAGGAGAAGGAGAATAATAATAATAACTAGTGCTGCGAGCAGCAGTGAGCGGGCCCTCGCACCCCACGCGGGTCGGGGTGTGGCGCCGTTAAAGGGTGTGCTATTTCGGTGTCCAGTACTGACAGAAACTTCCTGTCACCAGTAGGTGGCGCTCTAAGCGTGACTCAATACCGACGCATAGATGTGTTCAGGACAGTACCTTGATGAAGCGTGAGAAATGTTGTGTAAATCGGACAAAGTATGTAGGAGTTATGAGGACTTCCTGTAAGCAGTAGGTGGCGCTGTAGGTATGACGCAATACTGACCTACAGATGTGTTCAAGATGCGACCTTCATCAAGCATGAGCAATTTGGAGTAAATCGGATAATGTATGTAGGAGTTATGAGTACTTCCTGTTTCACCAGTAGGTGGCGCTGTAAGTGTAACTCAATACCGACGCATAGATGTGTTCAGAAGGTGACCTTCATGAAGCGTCAGCAATTTGGTGCAAATCGGATGATGTATGCAGGAGTTATGAGGACTTCCTGTTTCACCAATAGGTGGCGCTATAAGTATGAAGCAATACTGACACATAGATGTGTTTAGGACAGAACCGTCATGAATCGTGAGATAAATCGGACAAATCGGATAATGTATGGAGGAGTTATGAGGACTTCCTGTTTCACCAATAGGTGGCGCTATAAGTATGACGCAATACTGACACATAGATGTGTTCAGGACAGAACCGTCATGAAGCGTGAGATATATCGGACAAATCGGATAATGTATGGAGGAGTTATGAGGACTTCCTGTTTCACCAATAGGTGGCGCTATAAGTATGACGCAATACTGACACATAGATGTGTTCAGGACAGAACCGTCATGAAGCGTGAGATATATCGGACAAATCGGATAATGTATGGAGGAGTTATGAGGACTTCCTGTTTCACCAATAGGTGGCGCTATAAGTATGACGCAATACTGACACATAGATGTGTTCAGGACAGAACCGTCATGAAGCGTGAGATATATCGGACAAATCGGATAATGTATGGAGGAGTTATGAGGACTTCGTGTTTTATGGCGAAATGTCAAATTTTGGCGGGGCGCCACGGCAAGGGTGTTTGGTGAAAACTCAATTTTTTTGATAACTTTTGATCACAAAGGTCTTAAGATGAAGCTGACCCGATATGAAGTTGATCGGATGAAATCTGTAGGAGGAGTTCGTCGAAGTACGAGGCATGGAAATGGTCAAAACAAGGACAAAATGGCACATTAAGAGCAAAATGGCGGACTTCCTGTTGCATGTTGGGTATAGCTCCAAGAGACATTTACGTGTGGCTCGATGAAATACATATGCCCACCGAATTTCGTTCGCCTACATCAAACTGAAAGGTGGGGCTCGCCATTTTAAACTTTCCAGGGGGCGCTCTTGAGCCGTTTGGCCACGCCCATTTCCGTCACCCATGAATTATCAAATTTTTCACCGGGACTAACGTATCTGCAAAGTTTCATCCGTTTTCATCGATGTTTAGGCCGCCAAAAAGGCATTTGTTTTGGAAGAAGAAGGAGAAGGAGAAGGTAGAATAATAATAATAATCCTTCGAAATTCAATAGGGCCTCGCACCACCAGTGCTCGGGCCCTAACTAGTGCTGCGAGCAGCAGTGAGCGGGCCCTCGCACCCCACGCGGGTCGGGGTGTGGCGCCGTTAAAGGGTGTGCTATTTCGGTGTCCAGTACTGACAGAAACTTCCTGTCACCAGTAGGTGGCGCTCTAAGCGTGACTCAATACCGACGCATAGATGTGTTAAGGACAGTACCTTGATGAAGCGTGAGAAATGTTGTGTAAATGGGACAAAGTATGTAGGAGCAATGAGGACTTCCTGTAAGCAGTAGGTGGCGCTGTAGGTATGACGCAATACTGACCTACAGATGTGTTCAAGATGCGACCTTCATCAAGCATGAGCAATTTGGAGTAAATCGGATAATGTATGTAGGAGTTATGAGTACTTCCTGTTTCACCAGTAGGTGGCGCTGTAAGTGTAACTCAATACCGATGCATAGATGTGTTCAGAAGGTGACCTTCATGAAGCGTCAGCAATTTGGTGCAAATCGGATGATGTATGCAGGAGTTATGAGGACTTCCTGTTTCACCAGTAGGTGGCGCTGTAAGTGTGACTCAATACCGACACATAGATGGGTTCAGAAGGCCACCTTCATGAAGCATCAGCAATTTGGTGCAAATCGGATGATGTATGCAGGAGTTATGAGGAGTTCCTGTTTCACCAATAGGTGGCGCTATAAGTATGACGCAATACTGACACATAGATGTGTTCAGGACAGAACCTTCATGAAGCGTGAGATATATCGGACAAATTGGATAATGTATGTAGGAGTTATGAGGAGTTCCTGTTTCACCAATAGGTGGCGCTATAAGTATGACGCAATACTGACACATAGATGTGTTCAGGACAGAACCGTCATGAAGCATGAGATATATCGGACAAATTGGATAATGTATGTAGGAGTTATGAGGACTTCGTGTTTTATGGCGAAATGTCAAACTTTGGCGGGGCGCCACGGCAAGGGTGTGTGGTGAAAACTCAATTTTTTTGATAACTTTTGATCACAAAGGTCTTAAGATGAAGCCGACCCGATATGAAGTTGATCGGATGAAATCTGTAGGAGGAGTTCGTTGAAGTACGAGGCATGGAAATGGTCAAAACAAGGACAAAATGGCACATTAAAAGCAAGATGGCGGACTTCCTGTTGCATGTTGGGTATAGCTCCAAGAGACATTTTAGTGTGTCTCGATGAACTACATATGCCCACCGAATTTCGTTCGACTACATCAAACTGAAAGGTGGGGCTCGCCATTTTAAATTTTCCAGGGGGCGCACTTGAGCCGTTTTGCCACGCCCATTTCCGTCACCCATGAATTATCAAATTTTTTACCGGGACTGACGTATGTGCAAAGTTTCATCCGTTTTCATCGATGTTAAGGCCGCCAAAAAGGCATTTGTTTGGGGAGAAGAAGAAGGAGAAGAAGGAGAAGGAGAAGAATAATAATAACTAGGGCTGCGAGCAGCAGTGAGCGGGCCCTCGCACCCCACGCGTGTCGGGGTGCTGCGCCGTTAAAGGCTGTGCTATTTCGGTGTGCAGTACTGAGAGAAACTTCCTGTCACCAGTAGGTGGCGCTCTAGGCGTGACTCAATACCGAAGCATAGATGTGTTCAGGACGGTACCTTGATGAAGCGTGAGAAATGTTGAGTAAATCGGATAACATATGTAGGAGTTATGAGGACTTCCTGTTTCACCAGTAGGTGGCGCTGTAAGTGTGACTCAATACCGACACATAGATGGGTTCAGAAGGCCACCTTCATGAAGCGTCAGCAATTTGGTGCAAATCGGATGATGTATGCAGGAGTTATGAGGACTTCCTGTTTCACCAATAGGTGGCGCTATTCGTATGACGCAATACTGACACAGATGTGTTCAGGACAGAACCTTCATGAAGCGTGAGATATATCGGACAAATTGGATAATGTATGGAGGAGTTATGAGGACTTCCTGTTTCACCAATAGGTGGCGCTATAAGTATGATGCAATACTGACACATAGATGTGTTCAGGACAGAACCGTCATGAAGCGTGAGATATATCGGACGAATTGGATAATATATGTAGGAGTTATGAGGACTTCCTGTTTCACCAATAGGTGGCGCTATAAGTATGACGCAATACTGACACATAGATGTGTTCAGGACAGAACCGTCATGAAGCGTGAGATATATCGGACAAATTGGATAATGTATGGAGGAGTTATGAGTACTTCCTGTTTCACCAATAGGTGGCGCTATAAGTATGACGCAATACTGACACAAAGATGTGTTCAGGACAGAACCGTCATGAAGCGTGAGATATATCGGACAAATTGGATAATGTATGGAGGAGTTATGAGGACTTCCTGTTTCACCAATAGGTGGCGCTATAAGTATGACGCAATACTGACACATAGATGTGTTCAGGACAGAACCGTCATGAAGCGTGAGATATATCGGACAAATTGGATAATGTATGGAGGAGTTATGAGGACTTCCTGTTTCACCAATAGGTGGCGCTATAAGTATGACGCAATACTGACACATAGATGTGTTCAGGACAGAACCGTCATGAAGCGTGAGATATATCGGACAAATTGGATAATGTATGGAGGAGTTATGAGGACTTCGTGTTTTATGGCGAAATGTCAAACTTTGGCAGGGCGCCACGGCAAGGGTGTTTGGTGAAAACTCAATTTTTTTGATAACTTTTGATCACAAAGGTCTTAAGATGAAGCTGACCCGATATGAAGTTGATCGGATGAAATCTGTAGGAGGAGTTCGTCGAAGTACGAGGCATGGAAATGGTCAAAACAAGGACAAAATGGCACATTAAGAGCAAAATGGCGGACTTCCTGTTGCATGTTGGGTATAGCTCCAAGAGACATTTAAGTGTGGCTCGATGAAATACATATGCCCACCGAATTTCGTTAGCCTACATCAAACTGAAAGGTGGGGCTCGCCATTTTAAACTTTCCAGGGGGCGCTCTTGAGCCGTTTTGCCACGCCCATTTCCGTCACCCATGAATTATCAAATTTTTCACCGGGACTGACCTATCTGCAAAGTTTCATCCGTTTTCATCGATGTTCAGGCCGCCTAAAAGGCATTTGTTTGGAGTAAAGGAGAAGAAGAAGGAGAAGGAGAAGAATAATAATAATCCTTCGAGTTTCAATAGGGCCTCGCACCGCCAGTGCTCGGGCCCTAACTAGTGCTGCGAGCAGCAGTGAGCGGGCCCTCGCACCCCACGCGGGTCGGGGTGTGGCGCCGTTAAAGGGTGTGCTATTTCGGTGTCCAGTACTGACAGAAACGTCCAGTCACCAGTAGGTGGCGCTCTAAGCGTGACTCAATACCGACGCATAGATGTGTTCAGGACGGTACCTTGATGAAGCGTGAGAAATGTTGTGTAAATCGGACAAAGTATGTAGGAGTTATGAGGACTTCCTTTAAGCAGTAGGTGGCGCTGTAGGTATGACGCAATACTGACCTACAGATGTGTTCAAGATGCGACCTTCATCAAGCATGAGCAATTTGGAGTAAATCGGATAATGTATGTAGGAGTTATGAGTACTTCCTGTTTCACCAGTAGGTGGCGCTGTAAGTGTAACTCAATACCGACGCATAGATGTGTTCAGAAGGTGACCTTCATGAAGCGTCAGCAATTTGGTGCAAATCGGATGATGTATGGAGGAGTTATGAGGACTTCCTGTTTCACCAATAGGTGGCGCTATAAGTATGACGCAATACTGACACATAGATGTGTTCAGGACAGAACCGTCATGAAGCGTGAGATATATCGGACAAATTGGATAATGTATGGAGGAGTTATGAGGACTTCCTGTTTCACCAATAGGTGGCGCTATAAGTATGACGCAATACTGACACATAGATGTGTTCAGGACAGAACCGTCATGAAGCGTGAGATATATCGGACAAATCGGATAATGTATGGAGGAGTTATGAGGACTTCCTGTTTCACCAATAGGTGGCGCTATAAGTATGATGCAATACTGACACATAGATGTGTTCAGGACAGAACCGTCATGAAGCGTGAGATATATCGGACAAATTGGATAATGTATGGAGGAGTTATGAGGACTTCCTGTTTCACCAATAGGTGGCGCTATAAGTATGACGCAATACTGACACATAGATGTGTTCAGGACAGAACCGTCATGAAGCGTGAGATATATCGGACAAATCGGATAATGTATGGAGGAGTTATGAGGACTTCCTGTTTCACCAATAGGTGGCGCTATAAGTATGATGCAATACTGACACATAGATGTGTTCAGGACAGAACTGTCATGAAGCGTGAGATATATCGGACAAATTGGATAATGTATGGAGGAGTTATGAGGACTTCGTGTTTTATGGCGAAATGTCAAACTTTGGCGGGGCGCCACGGCAAGGGTGTTTGGTGAAAACTCAATTTTTTTGATAACTTTTGATCACAAAGGTCTTAAGATGAAGCTGACCCGATATGAAGTTGATCGGATGAAATCTGTAGGAGGAGTTCGTCGAAGTACGAGGCATGGAAATGGTCAAAACAAGGACAAAATGGCACATTAAGAGCAAAATGGCGGACTTCCTGTTGCATGTTGGGTATAGCTCCAAGAGACATTTAAGTGTGGCTCGATGAAATACATATGCCCACCGAATTTCGTTCGCCTACATCAAACTGAAAGGTGGGGCTCGCCATTTTAAACTTTCCAGGGGGCGCTCTTGAGCCGTTTTGCCACGCCCATTTCCGTCACCAATGATATATCCGATTTTCACCGGGACTGATGTATCTGCAAAGTTTCATCCGTTTTCATTGATGTTTAGGCCGCCAAAAAGGCATTTGTTTCGGAAGAAGAAGGAGAAGAAGGAGAATAAGGAGAATAATAATAATCCTTCGAGTTTCAATAGGGCCTCGCACCGCCAGTGCTCGGGCCCTAATAATCCTTCGAGTTTCAATAGGGCCTCGCACCGCCAGTGCTCGGGCCCTAACTAGTGCTGCGAGCAGCAGTGAGCGGGCCCTCGCACCCCACGCGGGTCGGGGTGTGGCGCCGTTAAAGGGTGTGCTATTTCGGTGTCCATACTGACAGAAACTTCCTGTCACCAGTAGGTGGCGCTCTAAGCGTGACTCAATACCGATGCATAGATGTGTTCAGGACAATACCTTGATGAAGCGTGAGAAATGTTGTGTAAATCGGACAAAGTATGTAGGAGTTATGAGGACTTCCTGTAAGCAGTAGGTGGCGCTGTAGGTATGACGCAATACTGACCTACAGATGTGTTCAAGATGCGACCTTCATCAAGCATGAGCAATTTGGAGTAAATCGGATAATGTATGTAGGAGTTATGAGTACTTCCTGTTTCACCAGTAGGTGGCGCTGTAAGTGTAACTCAATACCGACGCATAGATGTGTTCAGAAGGTGACCTTCATGAAGCGTCAGCAATTTGGTGCAAATCGGATGATGTATGCAGGAGTTATGAGGACTTCCTGTTTCACCAATAGGTGGCGCTATAAGTATGACGCAATACTGACACATAGATGTGTTCAGGACAGAACCGTCATAAAGCGTGAGATAAATCGGACAAATCGGATAATGTATGGAGGAGTTATGAGGACTTCCTGTTTCACCAATAGGTGGCGCTATAAGTATGACGCAATACTGACACATAGATGTGTTCAGGACAGAACCGTCATGAAGCGTGAGATAAATCGGACAAATCGGATAATGTATGGAGGAGTTATGAGGACTTCCTGTTTCACCAATAGGTGGCGCTATAAGTATGATGCAATACTGACACATAGATGTGTTCAGGACAGAACCGTCATGAAGCGTGAGATATATCGGACAAATCCGATAATGTATGGAGGAGTTATGGGGACTTCCTGTTTCACCAATAGGTGGCGCTATACGTATGACGCAATACTGACACATAGATGTGTTCAGGACAGAACCGTCATGAAGCGTGAGCTATATCGGACAAATTGGATAATGTATGGAGGAGTTATGAGGACTTCCTGTTTCACCAATAGGTGGCGCTATAAGTATGACGCAATACTGACACATAGATGTGTTCAGGACAGAACCGTCATGAAGCGTGAGATATATCGGACAAATCGGATAATGTATGGAGAAGTTATGAGGACTTCGTGTTTTATGGCGAAATGTCAAACTTTGGCGGGGCGCCACGGCAAGGGTGTATGGTGAAAACTCAATTTTTTTGATAACTTTTGATCACAAAGGTCTTAAGATGAAGCTGACCGGATATGAAGTTGATCGGATAAAATCTGTAGGAGGAGTTCGTTGAAGTACGAGGCATGGAAATGGTCAAAACAAGGACAAAATGGCACATAAAAAGCAAAATGGCGGACTTCCTGTTGCATGTTGGGTATAGCTCCAAGAGACATTTTAGTGTGGCTCGATGAAATACATATGCCCACCGAATTTCGTTCGCCTACATCAAACTGGAAGGTGGGGCTTGCCATTTTAAATTTTCCAGGGGGCGCTCTTGAGCCGTTTTGCCACGCCCATTTCCGTGACCCATGAATTATCAAATTTTTCCCCGGGACTGACGTATCTGCAAAGTTTCATCCGTTTTCATCGATGTTTAGGCCGCCAAAAAGGCATTTGTTTGGGGAGAAGAACAAGAAGAACTAGTGCTGCGAGCAGCAGTGAGCGGGCCCTCGCACCCCACGCGGGTCGGGGTGTGGCGCCGTTAAAGGGTGTGCTATTTCGGTGTCCAGTACTGACAGAAACTTCCTGTCACCAGTAGGTGGCGCTCTAAGCGTGACTCAATACCGACGCATAGATGTGTTCAGGACAGTACCTTGATGAAGTGTGAGAAATGTTGTGTAAATCGGACAAAGTATGTAGGAGTTATGAGGACTTCCTGTAAGCAGTAGGTGGCGCTGTAAGTATGACGCAATACTGACCTACAGATGTGTTCAAGATGCGACCTTCATCAAGCATGAGCAATTTGGAGTAAATCGGATAATGTATGTAGGAGTTATGAGTACTTCCTGTTTCACCAGTAGGTGGCGCTGTAAGTGTTACTCAATACCGACGCATAGATGTGTTCAGAAGGTGACCTTCATGAAGCGTCAGCAATTTGGTGCAAATCGGATGATGTATGCAGGAGTTATGAGGACTTCCTGTTTCACCAATAGGTGGCGCTATAAGTATGACGCAATACTGACACATAGATGTGTTCAGGACAGAACCGTCATGAAGCGTGAGATAAATCGGACAAATCGGATAATGTATGGAGGAGTTATGAGGACTTCCTGTTTCACCAATAGGTGGCGCTATAAGTATGATGCAATACTGACACATAGATGTGTTCAGGACAGAACCGTCATGAAGCGTGAGATATATCGGACAAATCCGATAATGTATGGAGGAGTTATGGGGACTTCCTGTTTCACCAATAGGTGGCGCTATACGTATGACGCAATACTGACACATAGATGTGTTCAGGACAGAACCGTCATGAAGCGTGAGCTATATCGGACAAATTGGATAATGTATGGAGGAGTTATGAGGACTTCCTGTTTCACCAATAGGTGGCGCTATAAGTATGACGCAATACTGACACATAGATGTGTTCAGGACAGAACCGTCATGAAGCGTGAGATATATCGGACAAATCGGATAATGTATGGAGAAGTTATGAGGACATCGTGTTTTATGGCGAAATGTCAAACTTTGGCGGGGCGCCACGGCAAGGGTGTTTGGTGAAAACTCAATTTTCTTGATAACTTTTGATCACAAAGGGCTTAAGATGAAGCTGACCGAGTATGAAGTTGATCGGATGAAATCTGTAGGAGGAGTTCGTTGAAATACGAGGCATGGAAATGGTCAAAACAAGGACAAAATGGCACATTAAAAGCAAAATGGCGGCCTTCCTGTTGCATGTTGGGTACAGCTCTAAGAGACATTTTAGTGTGGCTCGATGAAATACATATGCCCTCCGAATTTCGTTCGCCTACATCAAACTGAAAGGTGGGGCTCGCCATTTGAAACTTTCCAGGGGGCGCTCTTGAGCCGTTTTGCCACGCCCATTTCCGTCACCCATGAATTATCAAATTTTTCACCGGGACTGACGTATCTGCAAAGTTTCATCCGTTTTCATCGATGTTTAGGCCGCCAAAAAGGCATTTGTTTTGGAAGAAGGAGAAGGAGAAGGAGAAGGAGAATAATCCTTCGAAATACAATAGGGCCTCGCACCGCCAGTGTGCTCGGGCCCTAATAATCCTTCGAGTTTCAATAGGGCCTCGCACCGCCAGTGCTCGGGCCCTAATAATAATCCTTCGAAATTCAATAGGGCCTCGCACCGCCAGTGCTCGGGCCCTAACTAGGGCTGCGAGCAGCAGTGAGCGGGCCCTCGCACCCCACGCGTGTCGGGGTGCGGCGCCGTTAAAGGGTGTGCTATTTCGTTGTCCAGTACTGAGAGAAACTTCCTGTCACCAGTAGGTGGCGCTCTAAGCGTGACTCAATACCGACGCATAGATGTGTTCAGGACGGTACCTTGATGAAGCGTGATGAATGTTGTGTAAATCGGACAATGTATGTAGGAGTTATGATGACTTCTTGCTTGACCTGTAGGCGGCGCTCAATACTGACCTACAGATGTGTTCAGGACTCGACCTTCATCAACCATGAGCAATTTGGAGTAAATCGGATAACATATGTAGGAGTTATGAGGACTTCCTGTTTTATGGTGATACATTGAAATTCGCTGCGGCACCACTGTCATGAATATATGTGTGAAGTGCATTTGAACGCCAGCTCCATAATAGGCCTAATAATAAATATTAGAGATTATAGCCTACAGCCTTTAAACACTAAAACAAGAGAACCAACACAATTGTATGACTTGAAAACTTTATCTGTGAAGACAATGCCATGATATAACAACGTAACACATTTTCTATTAGCCTGGCTACTACTGTAGAAATGCCATAGCCTGGCGCATGAGTCAATTTGACTCTCTGGCAGTTATAGGTATAGAGCGCCCCCCTGCGATTCTAGTGTTATATACCCCTAAATATCCATAATATAATTTGATTACATTACCTTTATTTTTACACAGAACAAAATGAACATATCCACGTTCTATGGGAAGCGAACAGGTGGACTTCAAACCAGGGTTCCACCCGTTGAAAGTGATGACAGCTGTCTCAGTGACAGTGGGGGGAGCGATGAAGACTACACTCCTAATATACCAGGTGATGAAAACAGCAGTAATAATGCTATAATGTTGTGTAGTTTAAAGTTTTTGTTGTTTACCTATGGCCATATATTTGTAAATGTAACCATGTGTACAAATCAAATCAAGCTTGGAGGGACATAGCTCCTACCCCTATATATATTTTCCTGAGGGAAGCAAAAAACAAGTACAAGTATGTATATAATGTAAATAGTGATTTCTTTCTGGTGATCAAAGCAACAGTAGTGAGAGTACAGACAACAACAGCAGCAGCAGTGATGAAGACTCCGATGGAAATCATCAGGATGCACTTCCTAGCACCAGTGCTACTGCTGCAAGAGGGAGATCAGCTGCTAGTACAATAAGAAAAACACAAAAGGTAGCATGGAAACTGAAGCAACAGAACTCTACAAAAGAAATTCCAATATGGGAATCTGCTCTTTCGGATGCTGATGAGATCAGACTGCCCATTCAATACTTCCGGGACTTTTTTGATGTTGATCTTTTGGGTAGGAATGTGGAACAAAGCAATCTGTATTGCACACAGCAAAATCCAAATCCTGCCCTCAAATTGGATCAGAAGGAATTTGAGCAGTTTATTGGCACTGTAGTGTACATGAGTGTCATCCGTTTACTTAGGTCAAGAATGTACTGGTCCAGTGCATGTCGAATAGCTCAAGTGGCTGATGTGATGTCCCGAGACAGATGGGAAGAAATAAAACATTTCATTCATTTCAATGACAACATTGCACCCGTCAACGGTGATAGACTTTTCAAAATCAGGACACTTGTTGATTCACTTCTCCCCAAATTTCAGGCTCTCCCTCAAGATCAAATGTTGTCTCTTGATGAGCAAATGGTGCCATTCAAAGGCAGATCAAGTCTGAAGCAATATCTCCCCAAGAA
Organism: Borostomias antarcticus; assembly: GCF_949987555.1. Taxonomy (NCBI): domain Eukaryota; kingdom Metazoa; phylum Chordata; class Actinopteri; order Stomiiformes; family Stomiidae; genus Borostomias; species Borostomias antarcticus. Next base: position 11,087,728 of record NC_140250.1, read on the forward strand.
GCCATACAAATGGGGATACAGAATCTTTGTGCTTTGCGACACAAAAGGAATGGTGCATGCATTTGACATTTTTGCAGGGAAAATTGATCCTGCACTAGGAGAACCAGATATTGGGGCAAGTGGAAACATTGTGCTCATTGTGGTTGAAGGTGGGAGGCAACGCTGCAAACTCCCAAAATGTAAGGGCCAGACCATATTCAAATGTGCAAAGTACAATGTTCATCTGTGCCTCAACAAAAACAACAACTGCTTTCGTGAATTCCACGTGTAAGACTCAGCAGTTACTGCATGCTCACTCTCTACATCACAACAAGGACAGTGAAGCAGACAGAGAATGAGTAAAGATGTATCAAGGACAGTCAAACAATATGATTAAACATGTAACAAGAACAGAGTATTAGTACCCGTACCAATACTCTGTAGTACCCCCTTCCCCTCACCCTACCCCGGGTCTGTATCCTCTTCCTACCCCCATCCTACCCCTGACCCCTGCCTCTACCTGGACCCAGGCACACTCACACTCACTCACACACACACTGACAGACACCAGTCCTGGGCTCAGATCCCCTTCCCCTAACCCTAACCCGGGTCCGTATCCTTTTCCTACCCCCCACCCTACCCCAACCCCTGCCTCTATCTGGGCCCAGGCACGCACACACACACACACACACACACACACACACACCTCTCCCATGATGCTCTTAGCCTTTCTTGCTCTGAAAATGTAGTTTGACGTAATGTATCGCTCTATATATGGCTCTGTGTGCTACTAACCCTGTTCTGCCTCCCCTCTCCCTAGTGCGTCTCTCTCTCCCTCCTATCTTCTAACCAGGTCCAGTGGATGCCCCACTGTCACCAGTAGACCACCCTGAGTCCGATAGATACCCCTGTGTCTGCTGCAGATGTCGTAGCAAATTAGTTAACACACACACACGCACACACAGACATACAACAGTCCACTTCCGGCCTTAGGCCTGGGTCCAGTACCCCCTTCCCCTCACCCTACCCCGGGTCCGTATCCTCTTCCTACCCCCACCCTACCCCTGACCCCTGCCTCTACCTGGACCCAGGCACACTCACATACACACTGACAGACACCAGTCCTGGGCTCAGATCCCCTTCCCCTCAACCTAACCCGGGTCCGTATCCTTTTCCTACCCCCCACCCTACCCCAACCCCTGCCTCTATCTGGGCCCAGGCACATTTATGCACACACAGGCATACACCAATGTTTGCCATGTCTCTCCTATGATGTTATTAGCCTCTCTTACCTTGAAAATGTAATTGAATGTTATTTATTGCTCTATAAATGTTCTTAGCCGGTAGACAAACATACTCCAGGAGCTTGCTCGATGGCCTCGCTGAGAGGGGTCAGGGAAGAATTTTTACAGCTCACTTATCTGGCCCCCGGGTGATTACTGTTTTTTTGCTTCTCTCTGGAATATGTAGGGGTGGGATGTCTGCCCACCTCCCTTGTTCTCTGTAAAGCGCATTGTGTTGCCTCTGGGTATGAAATGCGTTATATAAATAAAACTTTGATTGATTGATTGATTAGTAAACATGTAGGCCTACAGTAATAAGGACAGTGAAACAGTATGAGTAAACATGTAACATGTCAAGTGTATGAGTAAATAATAAAATAATATTTTTAATCTTTATAAATTATGCCTGTTGTTGCTAATTTGCATCAGACCCAAATGCTTATTTTATGCCTGTTTTCGCTAATTTGCATCATAGCCAAATGTATATCTATTCTATGTGCTATTGTGAAATTAATCATCTCCACTTAATTAAGCATCAGCTTGAAGGCAAAAACACACACAAAATAATTTAATATAATTATTAATAAATTCAGGCATCAAGGGGATATACATAGTAGTATTAGCCTAGTAGTAGTATAATTATTAAGTATATGTGTATTATTAATATTATTATCATTATTATTATTGTAGTGGTGTGAATAAAATGATTGTTCGGCTGACACTCCTGATTGGTTCATTTGAATTTTGAAAATAGCGCCTCTGGGCGTAGCCTATAAATACCTTCGACTTCCTCTCAACGGGCGTCACTGAGTTTTCGAACTTCTGTGATAACCGAGCGAGATAGCGACTGTATCTGCTTTTGCATTACACAGCTTTCAAGCACAAACCCCCGATCTCCAGCAGCTCTCTTTCTTTCTTTCTTTCTTCTTTTCTTTCTTTACATCGATTTTTGAGGACTACGTGGACTTGATAGAACGCAGTAAGTAATAATGAGTGTCGTTATAGTGTGTAGCTAAGGTAGCTTGTTAGCCTAGCCTAGCTATTGTTGGATAGCTAATGTGTAACTTAGCTAGGCATTTTCCGACATTTTGTCTTTATATTTGTAAACGAGTGAGGGTTACTTTGTGTTAAAAGTGTGTTGTGTAGCTCATTTATTATATTTTTTGCTATTAGCTTTAGAGCTATTGGGCTTCATATAGTTAGCATTGAGATCTTGCTAGCATCATTTGAATTCGCCTGCCAACGGCTTTTAGCCTTGTCTACTATGTAGGAATTACATGACAAAAAGAGGGCCGGTTTAAATACATATTCGGAGACATTACCAATTGCGAGTATATTCGTCCTCATTATGGTTTGGTATCGGCTATAAAAGCAACAATAGTAGGGCCCTATTAACGCCGACCCTCGAGTACCCTATTAACTGCCAAAAACGGCGACAATTATTAATTTCTGCATTGTACTAGCCGCATTTTAAACTGCAACGGAAAAGTAACCGACTGTCCTACAATTGGATATCATATAAAGTATACGTTCATTATGTTCAGCTTTGTATGAAGGTGGCCATATATATACATTGTGACGGTGAGAGAATTGGCATGCCCGGAGGCACGTTGGCATGGCCCTCTATGAACGAATAGCGGAACGCTCCCTGACATACTGTAATGTCTGTAGCCTACATTTCCACGCACCATCTGCCAAATGTTTACTTCAGCTGTTATCAGCCAACTACAGATATCATTTGGTTGAGTCTGTGAAACATTTGGTGCGCCTCTGTACATTTCCAAATGCCTGCGCTGCTGCGGCAATAGGCCTAACTTGAGGCTCACAATCTCATCTTTTTTGTATACGGAAGCCATAGGCTTAATGATGTGTAGATTTTTACTTCATAAAAAGAGTGTGCAGTGGCATCATAACCGGGAGATAATGTCTGCAAATTCAAGTAAAACGCAGACTTTGCTTATCCAGTGCGAATGTGCCATAACGAAATGCAGACGACAGGGGATAATTTCTAAATCACCGAGGTCCCCAGATAATACTTGTCCCGTGCGAATAGGGCTTTAAGTTTGTATTTTATATATTCTGTCAGTTCTTATTCTGCATAGGCTATATATATAAGCTAACAACTATAACACATTTTTGGACAAAAGTGACTTCTCAGTTTTCCTTTCTTGTAATCATGTGTAGGCTAATAGCCTACTTAGAATTCGGACTTGGAATGTTGTTACTTGAATCTAAAATGTAGCTGAGGAATCTCGGTTGGAGCCATCAAATTTCCCCTTTGCAAAAGGTATTGTTGTTCATAGATTGGATTATATTAGGCTAAGGATAGTCCCTATATTTTATTTGGCTCAATAAAATTGTAAAACACAACATTCCCGTGATGCGTTATATAGGCTTCAAATAACATTCATTTTCATAAACTTTATTGTGCACTCGTGATGTAATTCGCTAATGTACGGTAGATAGATGTGCGCAATGTTGCAACTGTCCTTTTTAAAAGTATAATTTTACTGTAATCGGTAAACTACTGGGTGAGCGGAGCGCACGCCAAGAGACGGTTTAGACCGCGCTTCGCCAAGTGTCTCTTTGCTACTACGACCAGGCCAGGTCCAGCCTGGGTTATGGGCGGGCGACTAAGTCAGGTCCAGCCTGGTTTATGTGCTTGGCTGTTTTTTTTTCTGTCTGATAAATTAAGATAGTTGAAGCAGGGCTCAGACAATAGGAAGCCATGCTGCTCAATTCAATATCTTAACTTCAATGGCCCAATTGCGCATTAATATTCACAACCCCACTAATAGTCACTGTTACTGTAGATGTAAATAAAGTAGGCTAATGTGGCTTTTGATGAAGTAGGCTAAAGTAGACTAATGTAACAGTCAGTCAACAGCAAGTGAAGAATGTAGACTATTTCTTTCACCACCATCACTGCATCCATGTATCTATAAATATAAGCACACTTATGCTGTGTTCCGACTGGGCGTGGTGGGCCGCCCAGTTCGCCCGACCGAAGGGCTCACCGCGCAGCGAATTTTCCAAAATGTCAATTTTTTTTTACTTTTTGCGAATTCGCCGCGCGGCCAATCCTGGCCACCATGCGGCTGTTCGCATGATTGACGCCGCCGGGTTTGCCTGATTCGCGCCGCCCAGTTTGCGTGAATTGTATTGACTTTCTATGTAAACTTGCCGTGCGGCCGAAAAAATTTGCGCCCGGTCTGAACACATTATTGTGTCATCTGAAGATCTTTCTGATCAAAAGCTATCAAAAGAATTTAACTTTCACCAAACAATGTTGCCGCCAATGTTTCACCATAAAACAGGAAGTCCTCATAACTCTTACATACGTTATTCGATTTACCCCAAATTGCTCACGCTGGATGAAGGTCGTGTCCTCAACACATCTATGCGTCGGTATTGAGTCACACTTAGAGCGCCACCTACTGGTGACAGGAAGTTTCTCTCAGAAATAGCAGAAATAGTTTCTCAGAAATAGCACACCCTTTAACAGCGCCACACCAAGACATGCGTGGGGTGCAAGGGCCTGCTCAATGCTGCTCGCAGTGCTAGTTGTGTGTTGAAAGCTGTCTGGTGATTTCTTTCTAAACATTTGTTTTGCATTCTTTAAGATGCCTCGTACCAAGTCCTCCCGCCTTTCGGATGCAGCCAGGCAGAGAATGGCGGCCCAACGCATCGTCATGGTTGGACCTCAGAATCTTCCTGGCCCTGTTGAACGTATGTTCCCAATTGTTTATGCATTACATATTGATTAAAGGTGGGGTAGGTAGTTTGATGTCAACAAGGCCTCCCATTGGTCATCTTTTTCAAAAGAACCTGCCCCTCCTTCCTGTCAATCATGATGTAGTCCCTCCCTCCAAACATGACTGGTAGGTGTGGCGAGATAGAGAGCCTGATTGGTCAATACATTCGGGCGCGATGCATTTTTTAAATTGAAAATACAGAGGCAGCGGTAAACACGGAGATCCAAGTTTATTCTCCAAGCACCTCTGTTACTGAAAGGATATTATGCCAATTTTACCAAATAAAGCCAAAAGCAAACTACATATCCCACCTTTAACTGCATAATATTGTTTTTCAATTATTTTAATGTTTGTTGACATGTTTTTCTGTGTGTGTTTTTAACTCTTCTGTGTATGTTTATAAATAGGTCATGGTGCAGGTTACCGTCACCGAGTGAGACAATGGCCAATTTCTAGCTTGACTGGGCGCAGTCACAAATTGGTCATTCCACCTGAGGATCCAGACAACGAGGTAAATACTATTTTCATAATGTATTCACAAATACTTGATTTGAGGAATTATATATGATTTTTATTTATTTTCAAATAAATAACCTTTCTGTTACAGTTTGTTCTTGTTGTGGGAGCCTCCCATCTACGTGCCATTGTAGATGGTTTTGTGAAGATGCCAGAGGGACGCATCTCCTTTGGCTTCATGTCACTGTGGACTTCAGGAAGAACAGGCCTCCCCTACTACCAGTGACCATCAGGGGGGAGGATGTGGAGGTGGTCCAGTCTTACAAGTATCTTGGGGTACACTTGAATGACAAACTTGACTGGTCCACCAACACAGAGGCTCTCTACAAGAAGAGCCAGAGCCGCCTGTTCTTCCTGAGGAGACTGCGGTCCTTTAATGTCTGCAGCAAAATGCTGCAGATGTTTTACAGCTCCGTGGTGGCCGGTGCCCTCTTGTACGGCGTTGTTTGCTGGGGAGGAGCCATCAAGGACAAGGAGGCGGGCCGGCTCACTAAGGTGATCAAAAAAGCCGGCTCGATCCTCGGTCTGCAGTTGGACTCACTGGTGGAGGTGGCTGAGAGGAGGACCCTGAAGAAGGTTCTATCAATCATGGACAACCCACAGCACCCACTACACCAGTCACTGATGGCACACAGGAGCACTTTCAGTAACAGACTCACCACCATGCACTGCACCACAGAACGCTCGAGGAAGTCCTTCCTCCCAACAGCCATTAGATTATTCAACTCCACACAATCTGGGCGTGGCCACAGGGATTGCACTTATTAATAATGCACCATTATGACACTATGGCTTTTAACTGGAGATCACTTGGTGTACAACACATCCATTGTTTTTAACAACGTACATGTCTGATGTTTTTGGTCTGTCCTTATCTTGTATGTTTCTATATGTGTATTGTTGTCTTGTGTTGTTTTTATGGCTTTATGAGCTACGTGGCATTTTAATTTCCTTCGGGATAAATAAAGTGAATCAAATCAAATCAAATCAAATCAACGCCGGGGGCCTGTGCGTCGGAGTTGAGGACCGAGTTGTTGCATGCCGCAATAACTCCGAGACCCGATGCAGTTTGCGTCATGGCCCCGAGCAACAATCTTACCGCCAGCCGTACTGTTGAGGAGGCAGGAGCTGACTTCCGGAAGCTCCTGCGCAGTGCCCTTAGTCTCTCGACTCAGGTATGCTTTGTAGTAGTTTAAAATAATAACATTGTTTTAATGATTTTGAAATTATGAGGGAATAAAATGCTAACAACAAGTATTGTTTATAAGGTCTTTGTCCAGGACTTCATACCCCGATTGAATGTTGACGCGGGTTTGCAGCAACTTACGCGTCAAGAGTTTCATCGTGTGGCAGCCAGCATGAGTAAGTTGCAAAAAAAAAAGTTTTCAGTGTTAGTTCAGTTATGTATATGTCTTTTTAGCCAAACTGATTGAATAAATATGTAAATTCAGTTCATTGCTATGATTTCGAATTCAGAATTAATATATGTAGATATTTAAATTCTTCATGTGTTCTTTTTTCAAAGACATCAAGTACTTCTCCACTGCTGAGCACTTCCCGTTCAACCACCTTGAGCTGTGGAGCAGGGATGGTGTAAGTACAACATGTTATTTTAATATTGCCAGTTGAAAAAATTGATGTATACTTACACTTTGTATTGATCTTAGTAGTGTAGTTCATTGCAGATTCATATAGACTTTAAAAGTTCTGTTGTTAAAGTATATTCATTACTTAATTCACAGGTCCATCTCAGTGACGATGGCGGCATGGAGATTCTGGTTCAGTTGCTGTGGCAGTCTGCCTACCTGCAGCTGAACCCACCATCGCCAGCTCCACAGGTTCCTCCCAGGACATCGCCCCCTGTGAGAGGTTTTGTGCCAAAGGTGGTCGTCACGGGAGAGGTCAGTGTGCCACGTCCGTCAAACCCTTTTGAGTGGAAACTCGTTGGCAAGCGCAAGAAGGTGAGTCTCTTTCTCTTTGAAACTTTTTCAAGTAGATGATTTTTTCTGAGCAGTTTAAGATGGTAATGATTAAGTGATACCTATTTGTTCCAATACATGCTGAGTATAATTGACTTTTGAACAAGACAAATCAATTACAGGTTGTTAAAAACTATAGCCTTTATTTTTTTTCACAGGTGGATGCAACATCTGTGGTGTTGGAGGAGATCATCCCTGTGAACCCCGTTTGGTTCAGCAGTGCCACGCTCGATGCAATGGAGAGAGCTTCTCCATCTCATCTGTCTAGCCCTGTGGGCCCACCTGTTCCACAAGGCAAACGGGTAATTTGTAATATGCAAATTGTATGTTTGAGGCATTTCAATGTTCGTTATTTGTCCTGACACAGAACAAGTTAACACCATTTAAGACTGTTATATAATATAGAACACTATATAGTTTGTTCCAAATACTTCTTGAAAAAGTGTTCTTTGTTTCCCATTAGATCAAGCCTAAAGTGGACTGTCGGCAGAAAGCAGTTGCCTCGAAAAGGAAACGTCCGCAGCGGCAGGTTTGTAATTTATTTCAATGTAATATTTTAGTATTCTAATTGTTTTTACAGTCTGAGTAAATAGGTAGTTGGTTAAAATATTCACTAATTGTGAAACAATGATAAGTGTACAGTTTTTTTAATGTATTTTTCTTCCCACTAGGTTGAGGCTGAATCAAGTGTTGTACCAGTGTCTTGTGAGGCCTCACCTGGCTGTCCTCTGACAGACGTTCTGCCGACAGAGGTTGGAGGACCTATTGAGTTTGTTACTTGAGCGTGCAAAGTGTTTTCATTGTTCCTGCAGTATAAAGCTATACCTCATTATTATGTTAGATCATTAAGAGACAGTATTAATTGGTAGCTTCAAGGCCTTCATTATATGCACAGATGTAAATGATAATGTAGTTCCTGTCACAAGAGACTTGTAACACAGTATTTTGTTAAGGCAGTTCAATCAATTGTTTTTGTCTGCTGTTTTATTCCTAGGTTGAGGCAACACCAATGATTGTGGAGGTGTCTTCCCAGGACTCACCTACCAGTGTCGTGCATGTGGTTGCCATGGAGGAGGTTAGTACTTAGGTCCAGTGCCAATATCCCACTTAGTCCTATTCTTTTTATCTTACTCCTAGATTTTGTGCATGTCTGTTGTGTAAAAGGTTGGTGCACCTATTGGGTTTTTTACTTGGCAATGCAAAGTTTTTTCATGGTTCTTGCAGTAAAAAGCTAAACATCATTATTATGTTATATAATTAACAGACTATTAATTGGTAGCTTCAAGACCTTTGTTATATGCACAGATTGAACTAATAATGTAGTTGCTGCCACAAGAGACTTGTAACGCAGTACTTTGTTAATGCAGTTCATTCAGTTTTTTTGTCTGCTGTGTTATTCCTAGGTTGAGGCAACACCAAGGGTTGTGGGGGTGTCTTCCCAGGATTCACCTACCAGTGTACTTGAAGCGGTTGCAAGGGAGGAGGTTGGGTCTTTGCTCCAGTCCCAAAGTTCTACTCAGCCCTACCCCTTTTATCTTACGCCTAGATTTTGTGAATGTCTGGTGTAGTTCATATAACTAGGACCTGGGATGTTTAACCAGTCTGCAAAATGAGTGATTTCCAATGTTGCTTTCAAATGTAAAGCTATCACAAGCTTTCATAGTACAATTTGACTTGTGAGCAGAATTATTTTGCCAAACATAGTTGCCGTTAACACAGAAAAAGGGATATAACACACATTTTAAGTTGAAAGATGTAACCATTCAATTGCTTTAACCATTTAATTGACATATCCTTTAAATTACCAACAGCCAAATGTATACTAAAAGAGTTCTGTCAAAATATTATAGTACAATGAATTATTTTAGGTTGTGGCAACGTGTGTGTCTTCTTGAGGTATCTTCATATGCAGCACCTACCAGGAGGTTGGTGTAGGTAAACTTGTGGATGTGGTTTCTGGCAGATTGGCAGGTAACATCTTCTTTTTTTGTAGGTGGAGGCAACCCCGTTTGCTGTGGACGTGCCTATCCAGGCAGCACGTACCAGGCCCGTGGAAGTGGTGGGAATGGAGGAGGTCGATGCAGGTAAGGTTGTGGATGTTTCTGCCAGAGGTAAGAGTGTTGTGAAAAATGTCCTTCCAAATAGTGTTATAGGTTCATTTCATCAGGGTGATTCTCGCTTTGAAAATGCAGGAGTTCAGTGTATGGCAATAGGTTTGACAGCTTTAGCAAAACATGCAGTTCAAAGTGTTTTTTCATGGCAGACAGAGGATCTTGACACAGTTTTAGTTTTAGGTGATGAGTTGTACAAGTCTGTGAGAGGCAATATGATTTGTGGAAAATCAGGACCATTTAGTGTTTCAGATGGGCCCAAGCAGTCAGTTATTGATGAATATGGTGATGTTTATGGAGTATCAAGACTATTGAGTGTTCCTGATTTGCCCAAGCAGTCAGTCATTGGTGGACATAATTTCAAGTTTGAGTATGGTGATGTTGTATCTGGTGATGTAAATATTGTTGATGGAGAATTTATCCAGGCTGGTGTATTTAAGTCTCTGCTAAATGGTTTGGATGACATGTTTGCAAAATATGACACATGTCTTCTAACATTGTGTAGTAGCACGTGTGCAATAATTTGTGAAAGTAGACGCTATGCAATTGTTGATTCTCATGCGCGTTGTGCTGCTGGAATGGTAGATCCCCCTGGTAAAAGCCTTATTGTGTATTTTAGTTGTCTTAAAGATGTTTTTAGTTACATACACAAATTGTCTTTGTCACTCAGTAGTGGAGATAGGCCTTTTGAGATTTCTGGGGTTCGAGTCATTTACGCAGACCCAAATACAAGCAGTTTGAAATCACAGTTTGCAGGAGTGAAGTCTATAGAATCTGCTGAGACTTTTGAAATGGTAGAATTGGGTTTAGGTTCATCATCATTGGAACATGGTATTGCATCAGCAGGCAGGATCGGTACTAAGTGTAAGATTACAGGGCAAACTTGTGGATCCAAGAAAAGGAAAATAGATATTAGTGCAGATGTTAGTGCAGATGTCATGTTTATTAGTGATGTGGCTTCTAAAAAGCTACAGTTTGATCCTCTTGGTAATGAAGTTGCACAGTCTTTATGTACACAGTTGAATATAGAGTATGAAAAATCTGATGCACAAGTGTTAAGAGCAGTTGGTTTGTTAGGATCTCCGTGTAAGAATGAGAAAATAGTGGCTGATGGCAATTGTTTCTTTCGAGCAATCTCCCTAGCTGTGAGCGGCACACAGAAGAACCACAGGAAAATCAGACTGGCTGTTGTTAAACAACTGAAAAATAAGGCAGTGGATTATAAACATATTTTGAGAAGTGAATTTTCATCAGTGGCCGAGTACATTCAGATTTCCAAGATGCAATATGTTGGCAGTTGGGCAACCGAAGTGGAAATTCAAGCAGCAACAGATTGTCTAGGAGTTAATATAGTTACTTATTATGATAACCGGTGGCTAGAATATAGCTGCAAGTATAGGTGTTTGTCAAAACAGGGCATCTACTTGCAAAATTGCAATGGCAACCATTATGAAACTGTTGTGTGTGTTCATCAGCCTCAGTTGCAAAGCTGTTATGGTTATTGTAAAGTGAATACATCCTTCTCCAAAGTGTACAATACCAGACAAAGTGCAGAGAGCAGTTTATGTGAAGTCACAGAGCATGAGAACATGAAAACAGTTGTGTGTACAGGTGGTTTGAGTCCAGTTGGAATTTCAAGTTCTGGTAGTGAAGACGTAGTGTATATTGAGGATGATGTAAATCAGCAAACAGATTGTGATGTTGTGGATGAGTCAAGTAAGCTTGCATTTAAATTTAGTCCTATTTGCACTGAATTTGCAAAAACATTATGTAGCAAATTGAATGTGGAGTTTGAAAGACAGGATTTACAAGTGCATACAGAATATGGGTCTTTGGGTGTTGTGTGTAAAACAAAGCAAATTCTAGAGGATGGAAATAGTTTTTTTAGATCAGTATCTCAAGTTATTTGTGGCTCTCAAAAAGGTCATCTGAAAATTAGACATGGTGTTGTTAAGTACATGGAAATACATAGTGCAGAACACATGGAGTATTTGGATAAGGAATATGTTTCAGTGGCAGAGTATATTAACAAGTCGCAAATGAGGTATGTTGGTAGTAGTGCAACCAATATAGAAATTCAAGCAACAGCAAATGCTTTTGGAGTAGACATATTTATATATAGTGGTGAAACATGGTTGAAATACAGTAGTTTTTGTTCAATGGTTACAAATGAAGGAATTTACTTAAAACATTATGAGAATAATCAATTTGAACCAGTATTGTGTGTTTATGGTGATAAGCATATTTGTATAAATTTGTGTGAGGTAGGTAATTCATTAGAGACACCATACACAGGTACAAGGAATCCAAAAGTCCAGACGCAGAGCACTGCACATATTAATGTTATTTTTTCCAAGTATTTGGAAAAGAAGAAGAAATTCCAAATGAAAATGAAATATCAGAATAGTGTTCTGTACAGGGACATGGTAAAGGAAATGGTTAGAAATAAATATCATGGAGATGAGTTGCATAGGGACAAAATTATAGTTAGGAAGAGAGTCAAATATCAGGGAGATGAGTTGCATAGGGACAAAATTAGAGGTAGGAAGAGAGTCAAATATCAGGGAGATGAGTTGCATAGGGACAAAATAAGAGTTAGGAGAAGAGTCAAATATCAGGGAGATGAGTTGCATAGGGACAAAGTTAAACAGAAGAGTATAAAGAAGTATCAGGAAGATGTGTTCTTTAAAGAAAATGTGAAATCCATGAGTATAAAGAAGTATCAGGACGATGTGTTCTTTAAAGAGAGTGTGAAATCCATGAGTATTAAGAAGTATCAGGACGATGTGTTCTTTAAAGAGAGTGTGAAATCCATGAGTATTAAGAAGTATCAGGAAAATATTCAGCATAAGATTCATGTTGCAGCTTTTAACAAATTGAAGAGGAAAGAATTTAAATGTAAGCAGAAGGAGTTTGATTTTGTTAAGGAAAGGTTTTTAGATAAGGTGAAAGATGGGCCTGATTTTGTGTGTTGTGTTTGTCATAGACTGTTGTTTAAAAATCAGGTTACAATGTGTCAACGGGCTGATTACAGTAAGAATAAAGCAATGGCTTCATTTGCTGATAAATGTTTAACTGAAGACTATTTACACAAATGTAATGAGGACTGCGCAACGCTTTGTCAGTTGGATATAGCTAGAGGTCAGCTGTGGATTTGCCACTCGTGTCATAGTAAGATTAAAAGAGGTGTACTGCCACCTGAATGTGCAATGAACAGTTTGAGACTTGATCCCATTCCACCAGAGTTGGCATATTTGAATAGCTTAGAACAGCATTTGATAGCTTTACATATACCATTTTTGAAAATGTTAGCCTTACCTAAAGGAGGACAAAATGGAGTACATGGACCAGTGACATGTGTTCCAGCAAATATTGTGCAGACTAGCAATTTGCTGCCTCGTTCTAATATGGAAGGATCTTTGTGTCGTATAAAATTGAAACGTAAGCTAACTTATAAAGGGCATTATGAATATAAGTTTGTTGACACTATGCGTGTGAGGCGAGCATTGCAATATTTAAAACAAACAAATGTGCATTATAGAGATGTAGAGTTTAATGAAGAGTGGCTGAATGAGTTTTGTAGGGAGCAAGATGAGGTTTCAGGGAAGGAGCCTGATAGTACTATAGATGAAGCATCTTCAGATGTTGGTGAAGATGAGCTTTTGCATGATAGACAACAACATTGTATGTTTCAAGACACGTGTCTTATGCCTGTTGACATTGGTCAAGAAGTGCTCGATCAATATTTTGATGGTGTATTGAATCTTGCACCAGCAGAAGGGAATAATCCTGTTAAATTGCTTTCTGATCATACAAATGAAGCCAAATGTTTTCCAGTGTTGTTTCCACAGGGATGTAATACATATCATCAAGACAGAGCAAATCGTTTGACATTATCGCGATATTTTAATAACAGAATTCAACATGCTGATGGTAGGTTTGCACAAAATGTGGAATATATATTTTTTGCTCAGTATATGTCAGAGATAGAACAGGTTATGTCAAGTGTGTCTGTAGCATTACGGAAAGGAAAATGCCATAGTTCTCGAGGAGTACATGCTCAGGAAAAAGTTATGTTAAACCATGAAGAATCTTTGAAAAAGTTGTTGGAGTTTGATGATGGGTATCGTTTTCTTAAACCAATTCGAGGTACACCAGCTTTTTGGCAAGGAGCACAGAAAGACCTTCTTGCTTGTGTCCGTCAGCTCGGCGTGCCAACTTGGTTTTGTTCATTTTCTTCAGCTGATGTACGTTGGAAAAATCTTCTTAATAGTATTTTGAAACAGGAAGGTAGAACACAGACAGTAGAAGATTTAGAGTGGGCAGAGAGGTGTGACCTATTGCGTCGGAATTCTGTGACTGCAGCTAGGATGTTTGATTTTCGCTGGCATTGTTTCTTGAGGGAGGTACTTATGTCGCCATTGCATCCAATTGGTAAAATTGTTGATTACTTTTATCGAGTAGAATTTCAGCAGCGCGGATCACCTCATGTCCATTGCCTGTTTTGGATTGAGAATGCACCATTGATTGATAAAAACACAGATGAAGAGGTAGTTGAATTTATTGATAAATATGTAACATGTGAGTTACCAGCAGAAGATGAAGATAACACATTACACGAAATTGTCACATCTGTGCAGCAACATTCAAAGCGCCACTCAAAAACATGTAAAAAGAAAAAGACCGTTTGTCGTTTCAATTTTCCACGGCCTGCATCTAGTAGTACATTTATATGTCGGAAAACAGAAGATGAAGAAAAGGTATGTATTTGTCAGGGAGAGGAGACAGGGAGTTCTGCATTGTGTGCAGCATGTGGAAAACCGCGTCAGAAAGAGTCAAGTAAAATGAAAAGAGATCACGCATCAAATATCATGTCAAAAATCAAGGAGGCTTTGTCTGATGAGAATAATACCCATGATAGTGTTGAAGATTTGTTTCAAAGTGTAGGGATTAATCAAGCAACTTTTGAGGCTGCATATAAAAGTTTAGCAAGAAATACACATATTGTGTTAAAGAGGCAGGTTAATGAAGTTTGGGTAAATCAGTATAGTAAGCCTCTATTAAAATGTTGGTCGGCCAATCTAGACATTCAGTATGTAGTCGATGCATATGCATGTGTTGTTTACATAATTTCGTACATTTCAAAGGCAGAAAGGGAGATGGGACTTTTGTTAGCTAACGCCCAAAGAGAAGCATCAAAGGAGAAAAATGTTGAGGCAAGAGATGCACTGAGAAATCTAGGTAGTGTCTATCTCCATAACAGAGATGTGTGTGCTCAAGAAGCTGTGTATAGGTTAACAAATATGCATCTAAAGGAATGTTCAAGGAAAGTATTTTTTGTACCCACAGGCGAGAATATAGTAAGAATGAGTTTGCCATTAAGTGTGTTGAAGCAAAAGGCAGCATCAGAAGACATAAACACAGATGATATTTGGATGACTAGTTTTGTTGATCGTTACAAGAATAGGCCAAACGACAGTGTTTTTAATGACATGTGCATGGCAACATTTGCATCCGAATATCGTGTTTTGAGTAAAAATGAAAAATGTAAGACGCAGATTAAATTAAACAAAGGTTTTGGAACTGTTGCTAAAAGAACACGGACAAAACCTGCAGTTATTCGTTATGCGCGCTTTTCTGAAACCAAAAGTCCAGAATTATTTCATCAGAGTATTATGCAGTTGTTCTTGCCATATCGTTTAGATAAGCAGCTAAAACCTCCAAGCTGTGAAACATTTCAACAGTTTTACAAGAATGGGCATGTTAGGTTTAGTGATGGATCAAGACATTCAGTAAAGTCAGTTGTTGATTTAAACAGAAGTAAGTTTGAAATTGAAGCAGATGAATTGGATAATATCGAGAGTAGTATTAATACAGATGGTGTTTTAGAAGATGCCTGGTGTGAACTGTGCCCAGAGCAAGAGTTGGAGCGTTTACAGTGTGAGCAGGAACAGAAAGACAAAGAACGGATAGTTGAAGAACACGAGGAAAATATTCCAGATTTAGCATTAAATAGACTAAAAGTAGCACATTTGGAAAAGCAAAATAATATAATGTGTAGAAATGATGGTTTGGCTTTAATTAGATCTTTAAATGAGACTCAGCTGTCTATTTTTTATCAGATTCGACAATGGTGCCTAGCAAAGGTAATAGGGAAAAACCCAGATCCATTCCATTTATTTATTACAGGGGGTGCAGGAACGGGAAAAAGCCATTTAATAAAAGCCATTCAGTATGAAGCCATGAGATTATTGTCAACAGTCTGTCGTCATCCTGACAATATTTGTGTTTTGTTAACGGCTCCTACGGGGATAGCTGCTTACAATTTGCGTGCCGCAACCATTCACCACACATTTAGCATCGGAAAAGATGTTCGTTTACCGTACACACCTTTGGGTGAAGAAAAGGTGAATTCTTTGCGTGTTAAATTTAGTGATCTTCAAATTTTGATAATAGATGAAATATCAATGGTTGATCACAGGCTGTTGTCTTATATTAATGGAAGATTAAGACAGAGTAAACAAAGTCTCTCCCCATTTGGAAACGTTAGTGTAGTTGCTGTTGGAGATTTTTACCAGTTACCTCCAGTAAAAGGGAAACCGCTGTATGAAGACAATCTAGGTATAAACTTGTGGTCTACTCTATTTAAGGTTGTGGAATTAAAAGAAATAGTTAGACAAAAAGATAATGTGTTTGCAGACTTGTTAAACAGAGTAAGAACCCGTGTAAAGAAGACCCCGATGTTAAAAAGCGACATAGAAATATTAAAACGTTGCGAGACTGGTGAAGAGAGTTCAGCTTTGCACATATTTCCGACAAATAAACAGGTAAATGAGCATAATGTAGAACAACTGTTTAAGACATGTCCTGAATATGTCCAGATAGATGCTCAGGATTATGTAAATAATACAAAAACAGGGAAACTAGAATTGAAAACTGGACATCATAGCAAAACATATGACACATGTTTGGCTGAACAACTTTTGTTAGGTAAGGATGCGCGTGTAATGTTGTGCAAAAACGTGGATGTTATGGACGGTCTTGTTAATGGGGTATGCGGTACTGTGACACATATAGTTTCTTCTGAAAATAAGAAATTTCCTCAAAAGGTTTATATTAAGTTTGACGATGACCATGTTGGTGCGGAGAGGAGGAAATCTGCAGGTAGTTCAGAGGTTTTTATGGGTTCTACAGGTATTGAGCCTGAGGAAGAGAAGGTAACTAAGAAAGGTGGTTTGCGACGACAGTTTCCGCTTAAACTTGCTTGGGCTTGCACGGTACATAAAGTACAAGGTGTTACGGTGGATAATGCTGTAGTGTGTCTTAAAAGAATATTTACTGCAGGACAGGCATATGTGGCATTAAGTCGTGTTAGAAATTTGTCAGGTTTGGTGATTCAAAATTTTGAAGATAAAGTCTTATATTGTAGGGACAACATTAAGGATGCAATACAGAGTATGCCCCCATTTTTGATTGGAAGTAACAGGCCCAATTTTAGTACACATACTTTTAATGTCTTTTTGATGAATATTCAAAGTTTGACTCGACATGTATCAGATTTGGCATTGTGTACACAGCATTTGCAGCTTAACTGTATTGCTGTTACAGAAACATGGTTATCTGCTTCATCCTCATTTGAAACAGTAAACATCGATGGTTTTACTTTTCACAGTTGTCCACGAAGTTTATGTTACAGTAGCAACAACCCAGCACTAATGTCATTACAAGGACAACAACATGGTGGAGTTGGATTGTACAGTGCAGACAATTTAGCATATGACATTATCAAAGGACTACATGTCAATTTGGAATGTTTGATTTACAACTGTGTTAAGTATAACATATTGATAGCAGTCATTTATCGTCCACCATCGTATCCCGTGTCTTTGTTTAAAGAAAATCTAGCCAAATTACTTGATTGGCTAGAGCCAAAAAGCAACACCATTACAGTCATGGGCGATTTCAATGACGACATTTTGAAATCATCAACTATCTGCAAATTTCTAACCGACAAAGGATATGTTCAACATGTGACAGAACCAACCACAGAAAAAGGGACGTTAATTGATCACGTTTATGTAAAAACGACACATTATGAAATAGAATCAGTAGTGTTGCCAATGTATTTCAGTGATCACGAGGCAGTTGTTTGTTCTTTTAGATATAGAGGTTTTGATATTTATTGAATGATATTTATTTATTTATTTAGTAATTGAGTGATATTTATTGAATATGTATGGAATATTTATTTATTAATTAATTGAGTTTATATTTATTGAATGGTATCTATTTATTGAGTAATTGAATTTATATTTATTGAGTGATATTTATTGAATATGTATTGAATATTTATTTATTGAGTAATTGAGTTTATATTTATTGAATTATATTTATTGAATATTTATTGAATGCTATTTATTGAATAATTTAGTTTATATTTATTGAGTAATCTGATTTGTAAAAGTTGTAGATGTGTCATTTTGAGGTTTCGTTTCCTGCATTACAACAGCATTTAAAAGTGAAATATATATTGTGAAACATTAGGTTCATTGAAGCACATTCAAAACTACAGTAATTACTTATATTCTACATTAGGTGAACAAATTAACCCATTGATTCACAACATATGCACATCCCTTCTATTGCACAACATGGGTCTAAAGCAACCCTCATTTGTTGTAGTAGTATTAGTAGAAGAGGTAGTAGTGGTAGTAATAGTATAATTATTATTAATAAAATTATTGTTATTAGTAGTAGTAATAGTAGTAGTAGTATTAGTTATTGTTATTATTATTATTATTATTAGTAGTAGTAGTAGTAGTTATTGTTATTAGTTGTAGTAGTATAGTTGCAGTAGTAGTAGTAAATAGTAGTAATATTATTATTTAATAATATTATTGTTATTAGTAGTAATGGTAGTAGTAGTAATAGTAGTGGTAGCGGTAGTAGTAGTGGTAGCAGTAGTAGAAGTAGTAGATATATTTTTCAATTATATATCATAGAAACACTCAGCTATACATGACAACAGAAAATTGACATGTTATTGTCATTTTAGACCCATGTTGTGCAAGGGTTAAAAAGACAAAAAAAAACACAGATTTCACAAAATGATGCTGTTGCTAATGCAGGTTTTGCTTTCCCTTTCATGAACTGCCAAAAAGCAAAAGGCACTGGTGTTGGACTTCCAGTAGGAATGGGGTTCAATTCCCTGGAGTGCCTGATGGTTTGGGATTTTTACATGAAAGCTCAGTTAATTTTCTCTCATCTAATTGTCTCTAACAATGGTCTCCAATTTCAATAAAACTATAAAACTTGTAGCAACTCAATACATAGAATATGTGTAGACATTCTCATCCCAATAATGCATATTACTAATTAATCATCTTCTGTCTCCCCTAGATGTGTTTTACCTTCTGTCTCCTCTGTTCTCCTGTCACTTTCTGCAGGTGTTTCTTCCTCCTGAGCTGTAGAGTGTGAACCCATAAAGGCAAACCACATACTACCACCATGTTCCTGCTCAATATGGGCTCAACACTCAGTGCAACAATTGGTGAACTATGTGGAATCTGCATTGGCCTCTCCGTCTCTCTCTCGTCCAGAATTCTCTCACTTTCCTTCTCTCTTGCGTTCTCCAGGTCAAGAACAGATGTGTTCAGGATGCAACCTTCATGAAGCGTGATCAATTTGGCACCAATTGGATAATGTATGTAGGAGTTATGAGGAGTTCCTGTTCACCAGTAGGTGGCGCCAAGTATGACTCAATTGTGACACAGATGTGTGCAGGACGGAACCTTGATGAAGCATGAGAAATCTGAGGCAAATTGGATAATGTATGGAGGAGTTATGAGTACTTACTGTTTCACCAGTAGGTGGTGCTGTAAGTGTGACTCAATACCGATGCATAGATGTGTTTAGGATGTGGCCTTCATGAAGCATGATCAATTTGGTGTAAATTGGATGATGTATTTAGGAGTTATGAGGACTTCCTGTAAGCAGTAGATGGCGCTATAAGTATGACTCAATGCTGACGCACAGATGTGTTCAGGATGCTACCTTCATCAACCCTGAGCAATTTGGAGTAAATGGGATAACGTATGTAGGAGTTATGAGGACTTCCTGTTTCACCAGTAGGTGGCGCTGTAGGTATGACGCAATACTGACTTACAGAAGTGTTCAAGATGCAACCTTCATCAAGCATGAGCAATTTGGAGTAAATCGGATAACATATGTAGGAGTTATGAGTACTTCCTGTTTCACCAGTAGGTGGCGCTGTAAGTGTGACTCAATACCGACGCATAGATGTATTCAGAAGGCGACCTTCATGAAGCGTCAGCAATTTGGTGCAAATCGGATGATGTATGCAGCAGTAATCAGGACTTCCTGTTTCACCAATAGGTGGCGCTATAAGTATGACGCAATACTGACACATAGATGTGTTTAGGACAGAACCGTCATGAAGCGTCAGATATATCGGACAAATTGGATAATGTATGGAGGGGTTATGAGTACTTCCTGTTTCACCAGTAGGTGGCGCTGTAAGTGTGACTCAATACCGACGCATAGATGTGTTCAGAAGGTGACCTTCATGAAGCGTCAGCAATTTGGTGCAAATCGGATAATGTATGTAGGAGTTATGAGGACTTCCTGCTTGACCTGTAGGCGGCGCTATAAGTATGACTCACTGCTGACGCACAGATGTGTTCAGGATGCGACCCTCATCAAGCTTGAGCAATTTGGAGTAAATCGGATAACGTATGTAGGAGTTATGAGTACTTCCTGTTTCACCAGTAGGTGGCGCTGTAAGTGTGACTCAATACCGAAGCATAGATGTGTTCAGAATGCGACCTTCATGAAGCATCAGCAATTTGGTGCAAATCGGATAATGTATGTAGGAGTTATGAGGACTTCCTGCTTGACCTGTAGGCGGCGCTATAAGTATGACTCACTGCTGACGCACAGATGTGTTCAGGATGCGACCTTCATCAAGCTTGAGCAATTTGGAGTAAATCGGATAACGTATGTAGGAGTTATGAGTACTTCCTGTTTCACCAGTAGGTGGCGCTGTAAGTGTGACTCAATACCGAAGCATAGATGTGTTCAGAATGCGACCTTCATGAAGCATCAGCAATTTGGTGCAAATCGGATAATGTATGTAGGAGTTATGAGGACTTCCTGCTTGACCTGTAGGCGGCGCTATAAGTATGACTCACTGCTGACGCACAGATGTGTTCAGGATGCGACCTTCATCAAGCTTGAGCAATTTGGAGTAAATCGGATAACGTATGTAGGAGTAATGAGTACTTCCTGTTTCACCAGTAGGTGGCGCTGTAAGTGTGACTCAATACCGAAGCATAGATGTGTTCAGAATGCGACCTTCATGAAGCATCAGCAATTTGGTGCAAATCGGATAATGTATGTAGGAGTTATGAGGACTTCCTGCTTGACCTGTAGGCGGCGCTATAAGTATGACTCACTGCTGACGCACAGATGTGTTCAGGATGCGACCTTCATCAAGCTTGAGCAATTTGGAGTAAATCGGATAACGTATGTAGGAGTTATGAGTACTTCCTGTTTCACCAGTAGGTGGCGCTGTAAGTGTGACTCAATACCGAAGCATAGATGTGTTCAGAATGCGACCTTCATGAAGCATCAGCAATTTGGTGCAAATCGGATAATGTATGTAGGAGTTATGAGGACGTACTGTTTCACCAATAGGTGGCGCTATAAGTATGACGCAATACTGACACATAGATGTGTTCAGAACAGAACCGTCATGAAGCGTGAGATATATCGGACAAATTGGATAATGTATGGAGGAGTTATGAGGACTTCCTGTTTCACCAATAGGTGGCGCTATAAGTATGACGCAATACTGACACATAGATGTGTTCAGAACAGAACCGTCATGAAGCGTGAGATATATCGGACAAATTGGATAATGTATGGAGGAGTTATGAGGACTTCCTGTTTCACCAATAGGTGGCGCTATAAGTATGACGCAATACTGACACATAGATGTGTTCAGGACAGAACTGTCATGAAGCGTGAGCTATATCGGACAAATTGGATAATGTATGTAGGAGTTATGAGGACTTCGTGTTTTATGGCGAAATGTCAAACTTTGGCGGGGCGCCACGGCAAGGGTGTTTGGTGAAAACTCAATTTTTTTGATAACTTTTGATCACAAAGGTCTTAAGATGAAGCTGACCCGATATGAAGTTGATCGGATGAAATCTGTAGGAGGAGTTCGTCGAAGTACGAGGCATGGAAATGGTCAAAACAAGGACAAAATGGCACATTAAGAGCAAAATGGCGGACTTCCTGTTGCATGTTGGGTATAGCTCCAAGAGACATTTTAGTGTGTCTCGATGAAATACATGTGCCCTCCGAATTTCGTTCCCCTACATCAAACTGAAAGGTGGGGCTCGCCATTTTAAATTTTCCAGGGGGCGCTCTTGAGCCGTTTTGCCACGCCCATTTCCGTCACCCATGAATTATCAAATTTTTCACCGGGACTGACGTATCGGCAAAGTTTCATCCGTTTTCATCGATGTTTAGGCCGCCAAAAATGCATTTGTTTTGGAAGAAGGAGGAGAATAATAATAACTAGTGCTGCGAGCAGCAGTGAGCGGGCCCTCGCACCCCACGTGGGTCGGGGTGTGGCGCCGTTAAAGGGTGTGCTATTTCGGTGTCCAGTACTGACAGAAACTTACTGTCACCAGTAGGTGGCGCTCTAAGCGTGACTCAATACCGACGCATAGATGTGTTCAGGACAGTACCTTGATGAAGCGTGAGAAATGTTGTGTAAATCGGACAAAGTATGCAGGAGTTATGAGGACTTCCTGTAAGCAGTAGGTGGCGCTGTAGGTATGACGCAATACTGACCTACAGATGTGTTCAAGATGCGACCTTCATCAAGCATGAGCAATTTGGAGTAAATCGGATAATGTATGTAGGAGTTATGAGTACTTCCTGTTTCACCAGTAGGTGGCGCTGTAAGTGTAACTCAATACCGACGCATAGATGTGTTCAGAAGGTGACCTTCATGAAGCGTCAGCAATTTGGTGCAAATCGGATGATGTATGCAGGAGTTATGAGGACTTCCTGTTTCACCAATAGGTGGCGCTATAAGTATGACGCAATACTGACACAAAGATGTGTTCAGGACAGAACCGTCATGAAGCGTGAGATAAATCGGACAAATCGGATAATGTATGGAGGAGTTATGAGGACTTCCTGTTTCACCAATAGGTGGCGCTATAAGTATGACGCAATACTGACACATAGATGTGTTCAGGACAGAACCGTCATGAAGCGTGAGATATATCGGACAAATCCGATAATGTATGGAGGAGTTATGAGGACATCGTGTTTTATGGCGAAATGTCAAACTTTGGCGGGGCGCCACGGCAAGGGTGTTTGGTGAAAACTCAATTTTTTTGATAACTTTTGATCACAAAGGTCTTAAGATGAAGCTGACCCGATATGAAGTTGATCGGATGAAATCTGTAGGAGGAGTTCGTCGAAGTACGAGGCATGGAAATGGTCAAAACAAGGACAAAATGGCACATTAAGAGCAAAATGGCGGACTTCCTGTTGCATGTTGGGTATAGCTCCAAGAGACATTTAAGTGTGGCTCGATGAAATACATATGCCCTCCGAATTTCGTTCGCCTACATCAAACTGAAAGGTGGGGCTCGCCATTTTAAATTTTCCAGGGGGCGCTCTTGAGCCGTTTTGCCACGCCTATTTCCGGCACCCATGAATTATCAAATTTTTCACCGGGACTGACGTATCTGCAAAGTTTCATCCGTTTTCATCGATGTTTAGGCCGCCAAAAAGGCATTTGTTTGGGGAGAAGAACAAGAATAATAATAATCCTTCGAAATACAATAGGGCCTCGCACCGCCAGTGCTCGGGCCCTAACTAGGGCTGCGAGCAGCAGTGAGCGGGCCCTCGCACCCCACGCGGGTCGGGGTGTGGCGCAGTTAAAGGGTGTGCTATTTCGGTGTCCAGTACTGACAGAAACTTCCTGTCACCAGTAGGTGGCGCTCTAAGCGTGACTCAATACCGACGCATAGATGTGTTCAGGACAGTACCTTGATGAAGCGTGAGAAATGTTGTATAAATCGGACAAAGTATGTAGGAGTTATGAGGACTTCCTGTTTCACCAGTAGGTGGCGCTGTAAGTGTGACTCAATACCGACACATAGATGGGTTCAGAAGGCCACCTTCATGAAGCATCAGCAATTTGGTGCAAATCGGATGATGTATGCAGGAGTTATGAGGACTTCCTGTTTCACCAATAGGTGGCGCTATACGTATGACGCAATACTGACACATAGATGTGTTCAGGACAGAACCGTCATGAAGCGTGAGATATATCGGACAAATTGGATAATGTATGGAGGAGTTATGAGGACTTCCTGTTTCACCAATAGGTGGCGCTATAAGTATGACGCAATACTGACACATAGATGTGTTCAGGACAGAACCCTCATGAAGCGTGAGATATATCGGACAAATCGGATAATGTATGGAGGAGTTATGAGGACTTCCTGTTTCACCAATAGGTGGCGCTATAAGTATAACGCAATACTGATACATAGATGTGTTCAAGACAGAACCGTCATGAAGCGTGAGATATATCAGACAAATTGGATAATGTATGTAGTAGTTATGAGGACTTCCTGTTTCACCAATAGGTGGCGCTATAAGTATGAAGCAATACTGACACATAGATGTGTTCAGGACAGAACCGTCATGAAGCGTGAGATATATCGGACGAATTGGATAATGTATGGAGGAGTTATGAGGACTTCCTGTTTCACCAATAGGTGGCGCTATAAGTATGACGCAATACTGACACATAGATGTGTTCAGGACAGAACCGTCATGAAGCGTGAGATATATCAGACAAATTGGATAATGTATGGAGGAGTTATGAGGACTTCCTGTTTCACCAATAGGTGGCGCTATAAGTATGATGCAATACTGACACATAGATGTGTTCAGGACAGAACCGTCATGAAGCGTGAGATATATCGGACAAATTGGATAATGTATGGAGGAGTTATGAGGACTTCCTGTTTAACCAATAGGTGGCGCTATAAGTATGACGCAATACTGACACATAGATGTGTTCAGGACAGAACCGTCATGAAGCGTGAGATATATCGGACGAATCGGATAATGTATGGAGGAGTTATGAGGACTTCCTGTTTCACCAATAGGTGGCGCTATAAGTATGATGCAATACTGACACATAGATGTGTTCAGGACAGAACCGTCATGAAGCGTGAGATATATCGGACAAATTGGATAATGTATGGAGGAGTTATGAGTACTTCCTGTTTCACCAATAGGTGGCGCTATAAGTATGACGCAATACTGACACATAGATGTGTTCAGGACAGAACCGTCATGAAGCGTGAGATATATCGGACAAATTGGATAATGTATGGAGGAGTTATGAGGACTTCCTGTTTCACCAATAGGTGGCGCTATAAGTATGACGCAATACTGACACATAGATGTGTTCAGGACAGAACCGTCATGAAGCGTGAGATATATCGGACAAATTGGATAATGTATGGATGAGTTATGAGGACTTCCTGTTTCACCAATAGGTGGCGCTATAAGTATGACGCAATACTGACACATAGATGTGTTCAGGACAGAACCGTCATGAAGCGTGAGATATATCGGACAAATTGGATAATGTATGGAGGAGTTATGAGTACTTCCTGTTTCACCAATAGGTGGCGCTATAAGTATGACGCAATACTGACACATAGATGTGTTCAGGACAGAACCGTCATGAAGCGTGAGATATATCGGACAAATTGGATAATGTATGGAGGAGTTATGAGGACTTCCTGTTTCACCAATAGGTGGCGCTATAAGTATGACGCAATACTGACACATAGATGTGTTCAGGACAGAACCGTCATGAAGCGTGAGATATATCGGACAAATTGGATAATGTATGGAGGAGTTATGAGGACTTCCTGTTTCACCAATAGGTGGCGCTATAAGTATGACGCAATACTGACACATAGATGTGTTCAGGACAGAACCGTCATGAAGCGTGAGATATATCGGACAAATTGGATAATGTATGGAGGAGTTATGAGGACTTCGTGTTTTATGGCGAAATGTCAAACTTTGGCAGGGCGCCACGGCAAGGGTGTTTGGTGAAAACTCAATTTTTTTGATAACTTTTGATCACAAAGGTCTTAAGATGAAGCTGACCCGATATGAAGTTGATCGGATGAAATCTGTAGGAGGAGTTCGTCGAAGTACGAGGCATGGAAATGGTCAAAACAAGGACAAAATGGCACATTAAGAGCAAAATGGCGGACTTCCTGTTGCATGTTGGGTATAGCTCCAAGAGACATTTAAGTGTGGCTCGATGAAATACATATGCCCACCGAATTTCGTTAGCCTACATCAAACTGAAAGGTGGGGCTCGCCATTTTAAACTTTCCAGGGGGCGCTCTTGAGCCGTTTTGCCACGCCCATTTCCGTCACCCATGAATTATCAAATTTTTCACCGGGACTGACGTATCTGCAAAGTTTCATCCGTTTTCATCGATGTTCAGGCCGCCTAAAAGGCATTTGTTTGGAGTAAAGGAGAAGAAGAAGGAGAAGAAGGAGAAGAATAATAATAATAATCCTTCGAGTTTCAATAGGGCCTCGCACCGCCAGTGCTCGGGCCCTAATAATAATCCTTCGAAATTCAATAGGGCCTCGCACCGCCAGTGCTCGGGCCCTAATAATAATAATCCTTCGAGTTTCAATAGGGCCTCGCACCGCCAGTGCTCGGGCCCTAACAAGAAGGTAGAATAACTAGGGCTGCGAGCAGCAGTGAGCGGGCCCTCGCACCCCACGCTGGTCGGGGTGTGGCGCCGTTAAAGTGTGTGCTATTTCGGTGTCCAGTACTGAGAGAATCTTCCTGTTACCAGTAGGTGGCGCTCTAAGCGTGACTCAATACAAACGCATAGATGTGTTCAGGACAGTACCTTGATGAAGCGTGAGAAATGTTGTGTAAATCGGACAATGTATGTAGGAGTTATGATGACTTCCTGTAAGCAGTAGGTGGCGCTATTAGTATGACTCAATGCTCACGCACAGATGTGTTCAGGATGCGACCTTCATCAACCCTGAGCAATTTGGAGTAAATCGGATAACGTATGTAGGAGTTATGAGGACTTCCTGTTTCACCAATAGGTGGCGCTATAAGTATGATGCAATACTGACACATAGATGTGTTCAGGACAGAACCGTCATGAAGCGTGAGATATATCGGACAAATCCGATAATGTAAGTAGTAGTTATGGGGACTTCCTGTTACACCAATAGGTGGCGCTATAAGTATGACGCAATACTGACACATAGATGTGTTCAGGACTGAACCGTCATGAAGCGTGAGATATATCGGACAAATCGGATAATGTATGGAGGAGTTATGAGGACTTCCTGTTTCACCAATAGGTGGCGCTATAAGTATGACGCAATACTGACACATAGATGTGTTCAGGACAGAACCGTCATGAAGCGTGAGATATATCGGACAAATTGGATAATGTATGGAGGAGTTATGAGGACTTCCTGTTTCACCAATAGGTGGCGCTATAAGTATGACGCAATACTGACACATAGATGTGTTCAGGACAGAACCGTCATGAAGCGTGAGATATATCGGACAAATTGGATAATGTATGGAGGAGTTATGAGGACTTCCTGTTTCACCAATAGGTGGCGCTATAAGTATGACGCAATACTGACACATAGAAGTGTTCAGGACAGAACCGTCATGAAGCGTGAGATATATCGGACAAATTGGATAATGTATGGAGGAGTTATGAGGACTTCCTGTTTCACCAATAGGTGGCGCTATAAGTATGACGCAATACTGACACATAGATGTGTTCAGGACAGAACGGTCATGAAGCGTGAGATATATCGGACAAATTGGATAATGTATGGAGGAGTTATGAGGACTTCCTGTTTCACCAATAGGTGGCGCTATAAGTATGACGCAATACTGACACATAGATGTGTTCAGGACAGAACCGTCATGAAGCGTGAGATATATCGGACAAATTGGATAATGTATGGAGGAGTTATGAGGACTTCCTGTTTCACCAATAGGTGGCGCTATAAGTATGACGCAATACTGACACCTAGATGTGTTCAGGACAGAACCGTCATGAAGCGTGAGATATATCGGACAAATTGGATAATGTATGGAGGAGTTATGAGGACTTCGTGTTTTATGGCGAAATGTCAAACTTTGGCGGGGCGCCACGGCAAGGGTGTTTGGTGAAAACTCAATTTTTTTGATAACTTTTGATCACAAAGGCCTTAAGATGAAGCTGACCCGATATGAAGTTGATCGGAGGAAATCTGTAGGAGGAGTTCGTTGAAGTACGAGGCATGGAAATGGTCAAAACAAGGACAAAATGGCACATTAAAAGCAAGATGGCGGACTTCCTGTTGCATGTTGGGTATAGCTCCAAGAGACATTTTAGTGTGTCTCGATGAACTACATATGCCCACCGAATTTCGTTCGACTACATCAAACTGAAAGGTGGGGCTCGCCATTTTAAATTTTCCAGGGGGCGCACTTGAGCCGTTTTGCCACGCCCATTTCCGTCACCCATGAATTATCAAATTTTTTACCGGGACTGACGTATGTGCAAAGTTTCATCCGTTTTCATCGATGTTAAGGCCGCCAAAAAGGCATTTGTTTGGGGAGAAGAAGAAGGAGAATAATAACTAGGGCTGCGAGCAGCAGTGAGCGGGCCCTCGCACCCCACGCGTGTCGGGGTGTGGCGCCGTTAAAGGGTGTGCTATTTCGGTGTGCAGTACTGAGAGACACTTCCTGTCACCAGTAGGTGGCGCTCTAGGCGTGACTCAATACCGAAGCATAGATGTGTTCAGGACGGTACCTTGATGAAGCGTGAGAAATGTTGAGTAAATCGGTTAACGTATGTAGGAGTTATGAGGACTTCCTGTTTCACCAGTAGGTGGCGCTGTAAATGTGACTCAATACCGACGCATAGATGTGTTCAGAATGTCACCTTCATGAAGCGTCAGCAATTTGGTGCAAATCGGATGATGTATGCAGGAGTTATGAGGACTTCCTGTTTCACCAATAGGTGGCGCTATAAGTATGACGCAATACTGACACATAGATGTGTTCAGAACAGAACCGTCATGAAGCGTGAGATATATCGGACAAATTGGATAATGTATGTAGGAGTTATGAGGACTTCCTGTTTCACCAATAGGTGGCGCTATAAGTATGACGCAATACTGACACATAGATGTGTTCAGGAGAGAACCGTCATGAAGCGTGAGATATATCAGACAAATTGGATAATGTATGTAGTAGTTATGAGGACTTCCTGTTTCACCAATAGGTGGCGCTATAAGTATGACGCAATACTGACACATAGATGTGTTCAGGACAGAACCCTCATGAAGCGTGAGATATATCGGACAAATCGGATAATGTATGGAGGAGTTATGAGGACTTCCTGTTTTACCAATAGGTGGCGCTATAAGTATGACGCAATACTGACACATAGATGTGTTCAGGACAGAACCGTCATGAAGCGTGAGATATATCGGACAAATTGGATAATGTATGGAGGAGTTATTAGGACTTCCTGTTTCACCAATAGGTGGCGCTATAAGTATGACGCAATACTGACACATAGATGTGTTCAGGACAGAACCGTCATGAAGCGTGAGATATATCGGACAAATTGGATAGTGTATGGAGGAGTTATGAGGACTTCGTGTTTTATGGCGAAATATCAAACTTTGGCGGTGTGCAGTACTGAGAGAAACTTCCTGTCACCAGTAGGTGGCGCTCTAGGCGTGACTCAATACCGAAGCATAGATGTGTTCAGGACGGTACCTTGATGAAGCGTGAGAAATGTTGAGTAAATCGGATAACGTATGTAGGAGTTATGAGGACTTCCTGTTTCACCAGTAGGTGGCGCTGTGAGTGTGACTCAATACCGACACATAGATGGGTTCAGAAGGCCACCTTCATGAAGCGTCAGCAATTTGGTGCAAATCGGATGATGTATGCAGGAGTTATGAGGACTTCCTGTTTCACCAATAGGTGGCGCTATACGTATGACGCAATACTGACACATAGATGTGTTCAGGACAGAACCGTCATGAAGCCTGAGAAATATCGGACAAATTGGATAATGTATGGAGGAGTTATGAGGACTTCGTGTTTTATGGCGAAATGTCAAACTTTGGCAGGGCGCCACGGCAAGGGTGTTTGATGAAAACTCAATTTTTTTGATAACTTTTCATCACAAATGCCTTAAGATGAAGCTGACCCGATATGAAGTTGATCGGATGAAATCTGTAGGAGGAGTTCGTTGAAGTACGAGGCATGGAAATGGTAAAAACAAGGGAAAATGGCACATTAAAAGCAAAATGGCGGACTTCCTGTTGCATGTTGGTTATAGCTCCAAGAGACATTTTAGTGTGGCTCGATAAAATACATATGGCCACCGAATTTCGTTCGCCTACATCAAACTGAAAGGTGGGGCTCGCCATTTTAAACTTTCCAGGGGGCGCTCTTGAGCCGTTTTGCCACTCCCATTCCCGTCACCCATGAATTATCAAATTTTTCACCGGGACTGACGTATCTGCAAAGTTTCATCCGTTTTCATCGATGTTTAGGCCGCCAAAAAGGCATTTGTTTTGGAAGAAGGAGAAGGTAGAATAATAACTAGTGCTGCGAGCAGCAGTGAGCGGGCCCTCGCACCCCACGCGGGTCGGGGTGTGGCGCCGTTAAAGGGTGTGCTATTTCGGTGTCCAGTACTGACAGAAACTTCCTGTCACCAGTAGGTGGCGCTCTAAGCGTGACTCAATACCGACGCATAGATGTGTTCAGGACAGTACCTTGATGAAGCGTGAGAAATGTTGTGTAAATCGGACAAAGTATGTAGGAGTTATGAGGACTTCCTGTAAGCAGTAGGTGGCGCTGTAGGTATGACGCAATACTGACCTACAGATGTGTTCAAGATGCGACCTTCATCAAGCATTAGCAATTTGGAGTAAATCGGATAATGTATGTAGGAGTTATGAGTACTTCCTGTTTCACCAGTAGGTGGCGCTGTAAGTGTAACTCAATACCGACGCATAGATGTGTTCAAAAGGTGACCTTCATGAAGCGTCAGCAATTTGGTGCAAATCGTATGATGTATGCAGGAGTTATGAGGACTTCCTGTTTCACCAATAGGTGGCGCTATAAGTATGACGCAATACTGACACATAGATGTGTTCAGGACAGAACCATCATGAAGCGTGAGATAAATCGGACAAATCGGATAATGTATGGAGGAGTTATGAGGACTTCCTGTTTCACCAATAGGTGGCGCTATAAGTATGACGCAATACTGACACATAGATGTGTTCAGGACAGAACTGTCATGAAGCGTGAGACATATCGGACAAATCGGATAGTGTATGGAGGAGTTATGAGGACGTACTGTTTCACCAATAGGTGGCGCTATAAGTATGACGCAATACTGAAACATAGATGTGTTCAGGACAGAACAGTCATGAAGCGTGAGACATATCGGACAAATCGGATAATGTATGGAGGAGTTATGAGGACGTACTGTTTCACCAATAGGTGGCGCTATAAGTATGACGCAATACTGACACATAGATGTGTTCAGGACAGAACCGTCATGAAGCGTGAGACATATCGGACAAATCGGATAATGTATGGAGGAGTTATGAGGACGTACTGTTTCACCAATAGGTGGCGCTATAAATATGACGCAATACTGACACATAGATGTGTTCAGGACAGAACCGTCATGAAGCGTGAGATATATCGGACAAATCGGATAATGTATGGAGGAGTTATGAGGACATCGTGTTTTATGGCGAAATGTCAAATTTTGGCGGGGCGCCACGGCAAGGGTGTTTGGTGAAAACTCAATTTTTTTGATAACTTTTGATCACAAAGGTCTTAAGATGAAGCTGACCCGATATGAAGTTGATCGGATGAAATCTGTAGGAGGAGTTCGTCGAAGTACGAGGCATGGTAATGGTCAAAACAAGGACAAAATGGCACATTAAGAGCAAAATGGCGGACTTCCTGTTGCATGTTGGGTATAGCTCCAAGAGACATTTAAGTGTGGCTCGATGAAATACATATGCCCACCGAATTTCGTTCACCTACATCAAACTGAAAGGTGGGGCTCGCCATTTGAAACTTTCCAGGGGGCGCTCTTGAGCCGTTTTGCCACGCCCATTTCCGTCACCCATGAAATATCCGATTTACACCGGGACTGATGTATCTGCAAAGTTTCATCCGTTTTCATCGATGTTTAGACCGCCAAAAAGGCATTTGTTTGGGGAGAAGAAGAAGGAGAAGGAGAAGGAGAATAATAATAATCCTTCGAAATACAATAGGGCCTCGCACCGCCAGTGCTCGGGCCCTAATAATAATAATAATAATAATCCTTCGAATTTCAATAGGGCCTCGCACCGCCAGTGCTCGGGCCCTAACTAGTGCTGCGAGCAGCAGTGAGCGGGCCCTCGCACCCCACGCGGGTCGGGGTGTGGCGCCGTTAAAGGGTGTGCTATTTCGGTGTCCAGTACTGACAGAAACTTCCTGTCACCAGTAGGTGGCGCTCTAAGCGTGACTCAATACCGACGCATAGATGTGTTCAGGACAGTACCTTGATGAAGCGTGAGAAATGTTGTGTAAATCGGACAAAGTATGTAGGAGTTATGAGGACTTCCTGTAAGCAGTAGGTGGCGCTGTAAGTATGACGCAATACTGACCTACAGATGTGTTCAAGATGCGACCTTCATCAAGCATGAGCAATTTGGAGTAAATCGGATAATGTATGTAGGAGTTATGAGTACTTCCTGTTTCACCAGTAGGTGGCGCTGTAAGTGTTACTCAATACCGACGCATAGATGTGTTCAGAAGGTGACCTTCATGAAGCGTCAGCAATTTGGTGCAAATCGGATGATGTATGCAGGAGTTATGAGGACTTCCTGTTTCACCAATAGGTGGCGCTATAAGTATGACGCAATACTGACACATAGATGTGTTCAGGACAGAACCGTCATGAAGCGTGAGATAAATCGGACAAATCGGATAATGTATGGAGGAGTTATGAGGACTTCCTGTTTCACCAATAGGTGGCGCTATAAGTATGATGCAATACTGACACATAGATGTGTTCAGGACAGAACCGTCATGAAGCGTTAGATATATCAGACAAATTGGATAATGTATGGAGGAGTTATGAGGACTTCCTGTTTTACCAATAGGTGGCGCAATAAGTATGATGCAATACTGACACAAAGATGTGTTCAGGACAGAACCGTCATGAAGCGTGAGATATATCGGACAAATTGGATAATGTATGGAGGAGTTATGAGGACTTCCTGTTTCACCAATAGGTGGCGCTATAAGTATGACGCAATACTGACACAAAGATGTGTTCAGGACAGAACCGTCATGAAGCGTGAGATATATAGGACAAATTGGATAATGTATGGAAGAGTTATGAGGACTTCCTGTTTCACCAATAGGTGGCGCTATAAGTATGACGCAATACTGACACATAGATGTGTTCAGGACAGAACCCTCATGAAGCGTGAGATATATCGGACAAATCGGATAATGTATGGAGGAGTTATGAGGACTTCCTGTTTTACCAATAGGTGGCGCTATAAGTATGACGCAATACTGACACATAGATGTGTTCAGGACAGAACCTTCATGAAGCGTGAGATATATCGGACGAATTGGATAATGTATGGAGGAGTTATGAGGACTTCCTGTTTCACCAATAGGTGGCGCTATAAGTATGACGCAATACTGACACATAGATGTGTTCAGGACAGAACCCTCATGAAGCGTGAGATATATCGGACAAATCGGATAATGTATGGAGGAGTTATGAGGACTTCCTGTTTCACCAATAGGTGGCGCTATAAGTATGACGCAATACTGACACATAGATGTGTTCAGGACAGAACCGTCATGAAGCGTGAGATATATCGGACAAATTGGATAATGTATGTAGGAGTTATGAGGACTTCGTGTTTTATGGCGAAATGTCAAACTTTGGCGGGGCGCCACGGCAAGGGTGTTTGGTGAAAACTCAATTTTTTTGATAACTTTTGATCACAAAGGTCTTAAGATGAAGCTGACCCGATATGAAGTTGATCGGATGAAATCTGTAGGAGGAGTTCGTCGAAGTACGAGGCATGGAAATGGTCAAAACAAGGACAAAATGGCACATTAAAAGCAAAATGGCGGCCTTCCTGTTGCATGTTGGGTATAGCTCCAAGAGACATTTTAGTGCGTCTCGATGAACTACATATGCCCTCCGAATTTCGTTCGCCTACATCAAACTGAAAGGTGGGGCTCGCCATTTTAAATTTTCCAGGGGGCGCTCTTGAGCCGTTTTGCCACGCCCATTTCCGTCACCCATGAATTATCAAATTTTTCACCGGGACTGACGTATCTGCAAAGTTTCATCCGTTTTCATCGATGTTCAGGCCGCCTAAAAGGCATTTGTTTGGAGTAAAGAAGGAGAAGGAGAAGGAGAAGGAGAAGAATAATAATAATCCTTCGAGTTTCAATAGGGCCTCGCACCGCCAGTGCTCGGGCCCTAATAATCCTTCGAAATACAATAGGGCCTCGCACCGCCAGTGCTCGGGCCCTAATAACTAGGGCTGCGAGCAGCAGTGAGCGGGCCCTCGCACCCCACGCGTGTCGGGGTGTGGCGCCGTTAAAGGGTGTGCTATTTCGGTGTGCAATACTGAGAGAAACTTCCTGTCACCAGTAGGTGGCGCTCTAAGCGTGACTCAATACCGACGCATAGATGTGTTCAGGACAGTACCTTGATGAAGCGTGAGAAATGTTGTGTAAATCGGACAAAGTATGTAGGAGTTATGAGGACTTCCTGTAAGCAGTAGGTGGCGCTGTAGGTATGACGCAATACTGACCTACAGATGTGTTCAAGATGCGACCTTCATCAAGCATGAGCAATTTGGAGTAAATCGGATAATGTATGTTAAAGAATTTCAACTCATCACCATGTGTTCACGCCAAGATAGGTTTCTGTTTATCTTATTCTATTGATGTTCCTGTTTCCTCTGTTTAATTATTTTACAATGTTTGTGGGAATCACACCTTAGTTAACTTCTCATTGCCATATGGGTCTGCCAGAGCAGCTGGTCAAACATCATGTCACGACACTGTCCCTTTAAAAGGGCTCCACCTCTATTGGACGAGGCTCTCTGCTGGAATCCATTTCCTGTTGTGAGAGACCGCTTGCAAACGTATTGAAGAATAAAACTCTCGTCTTTGTTTTACCCAGACTGAATCGACCACTCGCGTGCTCTTATTCTTAATCCAAGTATATTAAGAAAATAATTATCAACAATCTGGCGACGGGTCTGTAAAACCGAATTGCGGTTTCTGGGACAACTACGGGTCTTTTTCGCGTGCTCCGGAGGCGATGCGTGGATCCGCGACGAGTTTTTAACTTGGGGACTCAAACGTCGAGCGGCTCGCGTAACTTGCTGGCTGTTTTCTCGATGCCCTTCTCCTCTGCAGCCCGCTGAAAGGTCTGGTACGTTGTGAATCTAAATTATAGTGGTACGATTGTGTTTTTCAGCTGGAGACATTGACCATAGTTTTATTCGCACCGGTTATGTGATTCTGTGTTCTGCACTACATTTGTTTTGTTCTGCATTATACAAGGAGGTTACGTAGGCTGTTGGCCGCATGACTGTTTACGAAAACCGGCAGGTTTTCAGGTGTTTCTGTTACCTCGAATAAGCCTGGTTCTGTGTCGTGGGGTTGCGCGACTCAACGTGGGTTTTTTTATTTACTCCGGTTGTGAGGGCACAACAACGGGGATGGCTGAGATAGTTCGAGAGGTTATTTGACGCCCCGGGTGATTTAGCTACGTGAGCTAAGTTGTTTCATTTTGTTTGTCTTGTCTTGGGATTTCAGATCCTGGGTTTTTGTTTGGTGTTGTCCTTCTGTACATGTTAGCTACGGTTTGGGTGCATTTCAGTGTTTGGTGTTCTGCTGGCTTTGTTTTGTGTTGAGTGTTGGGGTTCTTTTGGGATTTCTACGGCACTCTTGTGCTCATCCTTTGTTCTTTTAATTCTGCTCCAAGCTACGTATCTTGTATTTCTGTTAGCTTTGGTTTCTGTGCTATTGGTTCACTGATTAGCTTCTCTGTGCTAGCTGATTCGTCCACGTGGTTGGTTCCACATGTTGGTTAGCCCACGTGCTTAGCTAACTTTGTGCGCACGTGGTTTGTCTTCCTGTTTTGCTGCTTGTGAAAAAAAAAAAAGAGAGAGGTCCTGTTTTTCCTCAAACATTGAGGATCCACCATTTTGGTTTCTGAAGTCTGCCATTTTGGAAAAAAAAAAAAAGTAACAGGAGAAAAAAAAAAAAAAAACCCTCTCAACACAGCAGTTCTTGTTTTTTTACTGTAATTTTGATATTTGTTTGTATTTGTAAAATGGGAAGTACTGCTAGTGCACCAAAAAGGGAACCTTTAATGGGGGCTGCCAAGATAGTGGCATTAAAGTATGATCCGAGTGTGTGTGAGCAAATTTCTTTATGGGCTAAAAATAGTGATTTTCCTCCTGTGTCTGGTACACTGTCTGTTAAATTGCTAGGGACAGTTAAGAGACAGCTTAAGGAGTTTCAATTAACTAAGCTAGGTAGGAAATCAGAGAATGCCATTAACTGGTCTCATTTTCTTGCTTGGGAAACAGCTGCAAATGACTCAATTGATAGAGCTGAAACTGCCCGCAACAAAAGGGAGGCTAGGAAAAACTCTGTCACTGCTAAAGCTGTTTATGTTAAGAAATTAATTTCTCCTTCAGACAACGATGACCTTTTAGAACCGTGTCGTTTATATCCTGATCCAAATGCGGCCATCCCTGTTCCAAACCCTCAGGCTCAGCAGGGCATCATCCCTCCTCTAGCCCAGGTGCTGCCCCCCCCTCTTGTGCTGCCCCCCCCTCTTCCAGTCCCGACACTTCCGCCAACCTCCATGGTTCAACCCCCCCCCCCTGGTCCTGCATTGTCACGGTTTACGACCCCTATTGCTGGTCCGTCATCTGTCCCCTCTCAGGTTTCACATCTCCCCTCTCCCTCTACTGGAACTCCTTTTGGAGCCCACCCTCAAGCTCCTTGGTTGCTTCAGATGTCACCCCCTCCAGGTTATTATTCCCATAACAGTACTCCGGCAGGGTCTTCTTTTGGTGATGTTCACAGTCAGTCTAAATTGGCTATTTCCTTCCCTGAAACTTCCCTTTCTACTGACTCATCCCCTTCATTGACTGGCTCTATGACTCCTGATGACACCTCAGCCAAAGTCTCACCTCCTTTATTGACTCCCCCTGATACTATTTCTCCCCCTGCTCTTGAAACAGTCGAGGGCCATCAGCACTATAGTCTTAGGTCTACTGGTCAGGTTCAGGAGCAACAACTCTCTTCTGCATTAGGCAAGATGCTATTGCCAATGATTAGATGCATTAATCCTGTACCTCAACCACCTCTGGGCCATCCAGGTCACGCCATATGGAGCCCTTTTTCTGATGTCTACAGACCTTTCCGTTGTGATGAGCTGCGGGAGCTGGCTTCCTCATTACCTGATCCTGCTAAGGACATTGACAGCTTTGAGAGAGATGTGAATGCAGCTGTTCAGATGTACAGACCGCACTCTGAGGAACTTGAGGCTGTAATGAGGCTTGCGCTACGTCTCAAATGGGCTGATATAAGGGGAAATTTTGATGATAAATTGACTTTTGATGATCCTTTATTTGCACCTCAGGTGTTACAGCTGCTGCAGAGAATCAGGCTCCGGTTCCCTCCACAAACTAACTGGGACCTGATCTCCTCCTGTAAACAGAAGCTGAATGAATCTTTCGATGATTTTTATGAACGCCTGGAGAAAACTTTTTCGCTTCACTCGGGCATGAATAAGCATGCCAATGACTACAATACTGTTTTGAAACAACAATTAATGAACAATGTTCTCCCTGCCCTTAGTGACCAAGTCAGGACTTCGTGTGTAAACTGGGAAACACAACCGCTAGTACAGGTCGTGGGTGTGTTCAGATTTGCCGAACGTTTCACTCTGCTAAAGGAGCAAAGGGAGGCTGCTGAAAAGAAGGACTCTGACGTGAAGCTGCAGGCTGCACAGGTTAGGTACTTCAACTCCAATGCTCGCACAGAGCCACAGCAGAGAGATGGACAGCGTCAACAATCAAGGGAGAATAGAGGGAATCGGGGTAATT
Source organism: Borostomias antarcticus (assembly GCF_949987555.1). Lineage (NCBI taxonomy): Eukaryota > Metazoa > Chordata > Actinopteri > Stomiiformes > Stomiidae > Borostomias > Borostomias antarcticus. The sequence goes on from NC_140250.1 coordinate 11,125,707, forward strand.
CACAACAAAACCACAGGTTTAACAGTTCAGATGATCGTTGCTATTACTGCAACCGCAGAGGACATTTCCAGAGAACATGTAGAGAATACGCTAAACAGCAAAAGTCTTCTCCTAACCAATGGGGATCTGCACCCCCTCCGGGAGTCTCTGTCAGTTCTCCGCAGGGAAGTGGTTTCTGACTAGGTGTAGGACAGGTAGGGAAAGCTAGGGAAAGTGAGTGTGTACGTGATGAGGAGAGAATCATTCATATTCATCAATACCTTAATCTGCATACCAAACCATCTGATAATCCTACTGTAACTATGACTGTTAATGGGGAAAGTTTGTTTTTTTTGGCTGACACAGGTGCTCATTCTTCTGTAATTAGTACTGCTAGCATGACACAGCGTCCTCAAGTGACTGAGGAGCTGGCTAAAACTGTTGGTGCTGCAGGCATTGTGAAGAATGAAAGAGTGACTGTTCCATTGAAAGTGGAAGTAGATGATTGTCAGCTAACACACCAGTTCATTTTGAGTGAATGTTGTCCAGTGAATCTTTGTGGGCGAGACTTGTTATGTAAGCTAGGTTTCCAGATGACCTGCTCCTCAGAAGGTGTCACCATACTCAGATCATCAACAATGACACCTCCGGAGGTGACAACCATGTACACCGACGCGCCTACCGATTGGTCTTATAATTGGTATGTTGATTGTAACACTCATACATCACAACATTTGGAAAAGTTGTTTTCAAAAGTACGGACATGTTATAGCTACGATGCTCCGCTCAGCCCTCATGATAACTTGCTCTGTACCGCATCAACATCTTTTTTAAGCCAAGACCATGGGTTTGAGGACACTTGGATGTTGCCTCAAGTGGATGAGACATTGATGTGTAATGTGTTGTATGTTGGACCGGATCATGCAGTTCTTTCTGTCGACCTTAACGGTACACAGAAACAGCTGTATGATGGTCATTCTGTGCCTCATGTGTCTCTTGCTGTTTCTGAGTTTGTTAATAGGAGGGATGCTGATGCGTGGCTGATGGACATAATGACAATAACGGACTGGGTCGGAAATCCTCATCAAATGAGGTATTCCGCCAAGACGGGGGTAAGAGCATTTCCTTACACCTGGGCTATTCCAGTCACTAGGGGAATCCAAGGATCATGTTTCTTCCAGACACAATCTGATGACTTATCTGAAGATTTATCTGTGTTACAAGGACTTCCAAATTCATTATGGGCAAAGGACAAATTTGATATAGGGAAAATTCGAAACGTGAATCCTGTTGTGGTTACCCCTAAAGGTTCATTCCGACCAAAGCGCGCTCAGTACCCGCTCCCTCTAGAGGCTATAGAAGGTATTGCAGAGGTACATGCATCTTTGTTAGAGCGTGGAGCCATTTCTGAGGTTGACAGCTCTCCTGTCAATTCTCCAATCCTCCCTGTGCGCAAAGCCTCAGGAGAATGGCGTTTTGTTCAAGATTTGCGTTGTGTTAATGAAGCTGTCATTGCTAGGACTCCTCTTTGTCCTAATCCTGTAACCCTCCTTGCCTCCATTCCTTCATCAGCTACTTTCTTTAGTGTTATTGATCTCAGTAATGCATTTTTTTCTGTACCTGTACACCCTGATAGCAGACATTGGTTTGCTTTCCAGTTCAAGAACAAAACATATGTGTGGAATGTTATGCCTCAAGGATTTGTTGATAGTCCTTCTATCTACAATGCAGAGCTCGCGCGCAGCTTAGAAGGATTTATTCCACCACAGAATAGCATCATTGTCCAGTATATGGATGATTTGCTTGTTGCTAGCTCAGACAAGGAGTCATGTGTCAAAGACACAAACGCATTGTTGTTTTATTTAGCAGAGAATGGCCATAAGGTTTCCAAACACAAAATCCAGCTGGTGCGTGAACAGGTTACATACCTAGGTCACGTTATTTCTAAAAATGGAAAATCTTTAGGTAGCAGCCGTGTGGAGGCTATCCTTGCTCTGCCCATGCCTACAACCAAAAAACAAATGATGTCTCTGTTAGGAACTGCAAACTATTGCCGGGCCTGGGTCCCGGATTTCGCTGAGCTCACACAACCCTTGTCCGATCTGGCCCACGGACGCAACCTTTCTCCCTCTGACCAAATCACCTGGACTGACGAAGCACGACTGACTCTAACGGCCCTTAAACAGAGGCTGTCTACAGCCCCTTGTTTAGGTCTCCCTGACTATGAAAAGCCTTTCCACCTTTTCACAAATGAAAAGGACGGTTATATGTCCGCCGTTTTAACCCAAAAGCATGGGGACCGGTACAGACCGGTAGCATACTACTCTAAAAGGCTTGATAGTGTAGTTAGAGGGTTAATCCCATGTCTTAGATCAGTGGCGGCGGCCACTGAAGCAGTATTGGGATGTGTCGACGTGGTAGCCATGCGACCACTGATCGTGAATGTTCCACATGCTGTCTCTGCTTTACTTTTACAGGCAAAGACCTCACACCTGCATCCAGCGAGACTGTTACACTATCAGAATGTGTTACTAACCATGTCTAATGTTACTCTCCAGAGATGTACTGTCCTGAATCCAGCGACACTGTTGCCAACACCAGATGACGGAGATCCACATGATTGTGTGGCTGTTATTGACTTAGTCAGTAAGCCACGCCCTGACCTCACTGATGTTCCTTTGTCTAACCCTGATTTTGAACTCTTTGTGGATGGTTCTGCCCAGCGATCACAAGCTGGTGAGCCTGTTGTTGCCTATGCGGTTACTACTGCTGTTACAGTGCTGGAATCAGCCAGACTTCCTAACCATCTCTCTGCACAGGCTGCTGAATTATTTGCGCTCACCAGGGCATGTATTTTAGCCAAGGGTAAGTCTGCTACTATCCACACTGACAGTGCATATGCGTTTAGCACAGTCCATGATTTTGCGATGCTATGGAGGAATCGTGGGTTCCTTACCTCAAGTGGTAAACCCATTGCTCATAATACTTTGATTAACCATTTATTGCAAGCAATGTTGTTGCCATCCAGTTTAGCAGTATGCAAATGTAAAGCTCATGCTAGAACCTCGGATCCTGTGTCCATAGGTAATACGGCTGCTGACTCAGCTGCTAAAGCGGCGGCACTCTCCTCTTGCGCTCCTGTGTTGTCTATGCTCTCTCTCTCATCTGTGGATTCACAGGTCTCTCCTCCCATGTCTCTGAACGACATTGCCGACCTACAGGAATCTGCTCCTCCTGATGAGAAGAAGAAGTGGAAAACCAAATGCACATTCAATGATGAAAGCAGGTTATGGCTAGGACCTAATAACAAACCAGTCTTACCTCGTTCTTGTTTCCAGTATGCGTTCAAACTAGCGCATGGTCCTGATCATATTTCAAAATTAGGAGTTGTGGATGATGTGCAAAGGTATTGGTATGCGCCAGGGTTCACTGTGTTTGCAGAGCAGAGTTTTGCCAAATGCATCATCTGTATGCAAAACAACATTGGGAAAGGTATCAAAATGAAAATGTCAGCTCACCCGAGACCAGAGTCTCCGTGGGAACATGTGATGATGGATTTTATTGAACTTACACCATGCGAAGGGTATAAATATTGCCTTGTCTTAACTGATGTTTTTTCTAAGTGGACTGAAGTTTTCCCTTGCAGGCATGCCTCAGCAATCGCTGTGGCCAGGAGTCTCCTCCGAGAGATAATCCCCAGATGGGGATTGCCTTTGAAACTTTCCTCTGATAGAGGAAGCCATTTTGTGAATAATGTGATTAATGAGATTTGTAAGAGTTTGCAAATTGACCTCCGAACGCACTGCAGTTACCATGCTGCATCAGCTGGGATTGTAGAAAGAGCTAACCAGACATTGAAGGTTAAGCTCACCAAACTGATGGCAGAGACAAATCTGTCATGGATGAAAATTTTACCTTTAGCTTTGATGTTCATGAGGGGCCGTCCCCACCAAACTACGGGGCTCTCCCCCTATGAAATCATTTCTGGTAGACCTATGAGAATGTTTAACAAACCTTTTCCCCAGAACAAGCTGACTCTGATGTCCTGTGAACAAGACATGGTACAGTATTGTCTGGCACTCAACAACATACTAAAAGATCTCTTCAACAGAGTGAAGGCGACCATCCCGGATGCCAGAGAGGGTTTCTTGCATCACCTCCAGCCAGGCCAATGTGTGGTGATCCGGGACCTGAAACGGAAGGCGTGGAATAGTGCTCGTTGGCTGGGCCCGTACCAGATCTTGCTGACAACCCAGACGGCCATCAAAGTAGCTGAGAGGACGTCTTGGGTACACGCCACCCACTGCAGGCTGGTTCCAAACCAAGAGGAGGCCAGCCGGCCAAAAGATTCCAACAACCAAGATGCATTACCCGGTGTCACCACCAGGGCGAAAGCTCACTCTCTGGTCTCCTCATCTGAGGAATCAGACCAAGGATAACACACCCTATCTTTTCCTCATTGCTGTCATGATGACAACTTTGACCCCTGCCCCAGCAACGCCCAATCATAATCCAACCACACTCCCCCTCACACACCTACTCGCACCCCCCTTGAAAGAGAACTCGGACCAGTTCTCTCCTGAAACTGAAACCATTGAACGAAGGAAAAGACAAGAACACACTCCAGTATTCGTTTGTCCCGTTGAGCGTTGCACTCCACTTGACTGTTGGGTCTATACGGTAGACGAAGATGGATGGAAGATGCTGCATACTGCTTATGTGAGATTTGAAAGTAACAAACGATTCCCAGGTTCTACTATTGTAACTGTGACTGAAGTTAATGTAGAGAAAGATTCCCCTTATTGGTGTGTTTTAGCTAAAGATGTTATGCGAGTATCAAGAACAAAGAATTATGGAGTTGACATTTGTAGATCTGTTCCAGATTATCCTCGAGGTACTGTGTTTAACTGCTCTATGCACCTAACCAAATCAGCTAAGTCAATTGGACAGGAAAAGAAGCATCCTAATGAAGCTATTAGTGTAGTCAGAGACTTTGCACATAGAATGAACTACGCTAACTGTTGGATTTGTCAAAATGTACCTCTTAGTACTGCTGCGCCCATATTCTATCCAATTCCTTTAACCCAAGCAGAATGGTCACACTATGACTGGCAGGGTTTAGCTACTCATGTTTTCTCTGCTCCTGGACAATCCTCTGCTTGTCATTTTCATGTAGGATTAGATAGACTAGGTAACTCCTATACAGGGATTGAAGAGGTTATTCTAAGCAAATTGACACTAGAGGTTAATGAGAATCATAGACCTTCTAATTTCTCCCGCCTTATTCTGTTCAAGGTTACACACTTTTCTGAAATAGCTGGACAGGGATTGGTTCACAAAATTCAAGTTATATTAGTCCAAATAGACAATCATGCACCGAGTACTAGGTTAGCTTGCACAGCTGTATCTACTACAGTTAATTGGCGAAATTCAATTACCATTTCTGGATTAAAATGTCAAATTATCGATTGTATCATTAAAGCACAAACAAAATTGCATCCTCAAGAAATGGAACATCAAAATCAAGTCGACCAATTCAAAGTAGTACCTCTTCAACAGGTTACAGCCTGTATTGATCTTTTCAGATACAACACACAAATTAGGACACAAATTAATGATCTAGGCACTAGCTCCTGCGTTGCTCCTATCTACGAATTCTTGTATCCAGGTTCAGCGATAGGCCTTCCAAAAGGGGTATTTCTAGTCTGTGGCGATACAGCTTATTCAAACCTAAATAGCAACAGTGTAGGAAGATGCTATCTTGCTCATTTAATCCCCATGATTAGGAAGGTGGATCACGCTGAAATGCAGGTAATTCATCATCAATCCAATTATAGACATCGTCGTGCTATATCGCCCTTTCAGTTTATTTTTGGTGTATTTTTCCCTAACTATGGCATGTATAACACCCAAACTGAACTCATGACTCTCTCCGCTGTCTTGGCGGATCACTTGAATGCATCGGACAGAGTAATTTCAGCCTTAGCTAAGGAGGTGAATGAAATGAAGAAAGTTGTGCTACAGAATAGGTTTGCCTTAGATATAATTCTTGCTAGTAAAGGAGGAACATGCGCGATTGTAGGGTCAGAATGTTGTTCATTCATCTCAGATCCAAATGCCACATTAACAGAGTTCCATGAATCAAACATGAAAGGTATTCAGACTTTAAAGACTGTCCATGGGTTTAATGCTTGGGGAATTTTCGATAATGCTTTTTCAAGTTCTGGAAATATTCTCAGATCTCTAGGTATCATTTTTATGATTATTATTTTGATTATTATTATTATTGGCATTGTTCTTAAGTGTATTGGAAAGTGTTTGAATACTGTTACAGAGATACCCATTACTGCATTAATGTTCAAAGGAGAAGTTGAATTAGACCTTCATTCAACTCAAGAACTTAGTCAAGTCTGTGCCATTGGAAATAAGGATTTTGAATTGTTTTGAAACTTGAAGTTAAGTTTTTTTCCTCTCAGAAAGAGGTTTTTTTTTCCACTCATGAATATATGAAATCTGTATTAGATTAGTATCATGTTATCTTTTTACCTTGCTTATGATGATATTTTATAATTTGATTCCACATGGTTGATTCTTTCATTTATTATTGTTGTGGATGTTTTACCCACAAGATTGGGGAATTGTTAAAGAATTTCAACTCATCACCATGTGTTCACGCCAAGATAGGTTTCTGTTTATCTTATTCTATTGATGTTCCTGTTTCCTCTGTTTAATTATTTTACAATGTTTGTGGGAATCACACCTTAGTTAACTTCTCATTGCCATATGGGTCTGCCAGAGCAGCTGGTCAAACATCATGTCACGACACTGTCCCTTTAAAAGGGCTCCGCCTCTATTGGACGAGGCTCTCTGCTGGAATCCATTTCCTGTTGTGAGAGACCGCTTGCAAACGTATTGAAGAATAAAACTCTCGTCTTTGTTTTACCCAGACTGAATCGACCACTCGCGTGCTCTTATTCTTAATCCAAGTATATTAAGAAAATAATTATCAACATGTATGTAGGAGTTATGAGTACTTCCTGTTTCACCAGTAGGTGGCGCTGTAAGTGTAACTCAATACCGACGCATAGATGTGTTCAGAAGGTGACCTTCATGAAGCGTGAGATAAATCGGACAAATCGGATAATGTATGGAGGAGTTATGAGGACTTCCTGTTTCACCAATAGGTGGCGCTATAAGTATGACGCAATACCGACACATAGATGTGTTCAGGACAGAACCGTCATGAAGCGTGAGATATATCGGACAAATTGGATAATGTATGGAGGAGTTATGAGGACTTCCTGTTTCACCAATAGGTGGCGCTATAAGTATGACGCAATACTGAAACATAGATGTGTTCAGGACAGAACCGTCATGAAGCGTGAGATATATCGGACAAATTGGATAATGTATGGAGGAGTTATGAGGACTTCCTGTTTCACCAATAGGTGGCGCTATAAGTATGACGCAATACTGACACATAGATGTGTTCAGGACAGAACCGTCATGAAGCGTGAGATATATCGGACAAATTGGATAATGTATGGAGGAGTTATGAGGACTTCCTGTTTCACCAATAGGTGGCGCAATAAGTATGACGCAATACTGACACATAGATGTGTTCAGGACAGAACTGTCATGAAGCGTGAGATATATCGGACAAATCCGATAATGTATGGAGGAGTTATGAGGACATCGTGTTTTATGGCGAAATGTCAAACTTTGGCGGGGCGCCACGGCAAGGGTGTTTGGTGAAAACTCAATTTTCTTGATAACTTTTGATCACAAAGGTCTTAAGATGAAGCTGACCCGATATGAAGTTGATCGGATGAAATCTGTAGGAGGAGTTCGTCGAAGTACGAGGCATGGAAATGGTCAAAACAAGGACAAAATGGCACATTAAAAGCAAAATGGCTGACTTCCTGTTGCATGATGGGTATACGTCCAAGAGACATTTTAGTGTGTCTCGATGAACTACATATGCCCACTGAATTTCGTTCGCCTACATCAAACTGAAAGGTGGGGCTCGCCATTTTAAATTTTCCAGGGGGCGCTCTTGAGCCGTTTTGCCACGCTTATTTCGGTCACCCATGAATTATCAAATTTTTCACCGGGTCTGACGTATCTGCAAAGTTTAATCCGTTTTCATCGATGTTTAGGCCGCCAAAAAGGCATTTGTTTGGGGAGAAGAAGAAGGAGAAGGTAGGAGAATAATAATAACTAGTGCTGCGAGCAGCAGTGAGCGGGCCCTCGCACCCCACGCGTGTCGGGGTGCTGCGCCGTTAAAGGCTGTGCTATTTCGGTGTGCAGTACTGAGAGAAACTTCCTGTCACCAGTAGGTGGCGCTCTAGGCGTGAATCAATACCGAAGCATAGATGTGTTCAGGACGGTACCTTGATGAAGCGTGAGAAATGTTGAGTTAATCGGATAACGTATGTAGGAGTTATGAGGACTTCCTGTTTCACCAGTAGGTGGCGCTGTAAGTGTGACTCAATACCGACACATAGATGGGTTCAGAAGACCACCTTCATGAAGCGTCAGCAATTTGTTGCAAGTCGGATGATGTATGCAGGAGTTATGAGGACTTCCTGTTTCACCAATAGGTGGCGCTATACGTATGACGCAATACTGACACATAGATGTATTCAGGACAGAACCGTCATGAAGCGTGAGCTATATCGGACAAATTGGATAATGTATGGAGGAGTTATGAGGACTTCCTGTTTCACCAATAGGTGGCGCTATAAGTATGACGCAATACTGAAACATAGATGTGTTCAGGACAGAACCGTCATGAAGCGTGAGATATATCGGACAAATTGGATAATGTATGGAGGAGTAATGAGGACTTCCTGTTTCACCAATAGGTGGCGCTATAAGTATGACGCAATACTGACACATAGATGTGTTCAGGACAGAACCGTCATGAAGCGTGAGATATATCGGACAAATTGGATAATGTATGGAGGAGTTATGAGGACTTCCTGTTTCACCAATAGGTGGCGCTATAAGTATGACGCAATACTGACACATAGATGTGTTCAGGACAGAACCGTCATGAAGCGTGAGATATATCGGACAAATTGGATAATGTATGGAGGAGTTATGAGGACTTCCTGTTTCACCAATAGGTGGCGCTATAAGTATGACGCAATACTGACACATAGATGTGTTCAGGACAGAACCGTCATGAAGCGTGAGATATATCGGACGAATTGGATAATGTATGGAGGAGTTATGAGGACTTCCTGTTTCACCAATAGGTGGCGCTATAAGTATGACGCAATACTGACACATAGATGTGTTCAGGACAGAACCGTCATGAAGCGTGAGATATATCGGACAAATTGGATAATGTATGGAGGAGTTATGAGGACTTCCTGTTTCACCAATAGGTGGCACTATAAGTATGACGCAATACTGACACATAGATGTGTTCAGGACAGAACCGTCATGAAGCGTGAGACATATCGGACAAATCGGATAATGTATGGATGAGTTATGAGGACGTACTGTTTCACCAATAGGTGGCGCTATAAGTATGACGCAATACTGACACATAGATGTGTTCAGGACAGAACCGTCATGAAGCGTGACATATATCGGACAAATTGAATAATGTATGGAGGAGTTATGAGGACTTCGTGTTTTATGGCGAAATGTCAAACTTTGGCGGGGCGCCACGGCAAGGGTGTTTGGTGAAAACTCAATTTTTTTGATAACTTTTGATCACAAAGGTCTTAAGATGAAGCTGAACCGATATGAAGTTGATCGGATGAAATCTGTAGGAGGAGTTCGTCGAAGTACGAGGCATGGAAATGGTCAAAACAAGGACAAAATGGCACATTAAGAGCAAAATGGCGGACTTCCTGTTGCATGTTGGGTATAGCTCCAAGAGACATTTAAGTGTGGTTTGATGAAATACATATGCCCTCCGAATTTCGTTCGCCTACATCAAACTGAAAGGTGGGGCTCGCCATTTGAAACTTTCCAGGGGGCGCTCTTGAGCCGTTTTGCCACGCCCATTTCCGTCACCCATGAATTATCAAATTTTTCACCGGGACTGACGTATCTGCAAAGTTTCATCCGTTTTCATCGATGTTCAGGCCGCCTAAAAGGCATTTGTTTGGAGTAAAGAAGAATAATAACTAGTGCTGCGAGCAGCAGTGAGCGGGCCCTCGCACCCCACGCGGGTCGGGGTGCCGCGCCGTTAAAGGGTGTGCTATTTCGGTGTGCAGTACTGAGAGAAACTTCCTGTCACCAGTAGGTGGCGCTCTAAGCGTGACTCAATACCGATGCATAGATGGGTTCAGAAGGCCACCTTCATGAAGCGTCAGCAATTTGGTGCAAATCGGATGATGTATGCAGGAGTTATGAGGGCTTCCTGTTTCACCAATAGGTGACGCTATAAGTATGATGCAATACTGACACATAGATGTGTTCAGGACAGAACCGTCATGAAGCGTGAGATATATCGGACAAATCCGATAATGTATGGAGGAGTTATGGGGACTTCCTGTTTCACCAATAGGTGGCGCTATAAGTATGACGCAATACTGACACATAGATGTGTTCAGGACAGAACCCTCATGAAGCGTGAGATATATCGGACAAATCGGATAATGTATGGAGGAGTTATGAGGACTTCCTGTTTCACCAATAGGTGGCGCTATAAGTATGATGCAATACTGACACATAGATGTGTTCAGGACAGAACCGTCATGAAGCGTGAGATATATCGGACGAATTGGATAATGTATGTAGGAGTTATGAGGACTTCCTGTTTCACCAATAGGTGGCGCTATAAGTATGACGCAATACTGAAACATAGATGTGTTCAGGACAGAACCGTCATGAAGCGTGAGATATATCGGACAAATTGGATAATGTATGGAGGAGTTATGAGGACTTCCTGTTTCACCAATAGGTGGCGCTATAAGTATGATGCAATACTGAAACATAGATGTGTTCAGGACAGAACCGTCATGAAGCGTGAGATATATCGGACAAATTGGATAATGTATGTAGGAGTTATGAGGACTTCCTGTTTCACCAATAGGTGGCGCTATAAGTATGACGCAATACTGACACATAGATGTGTTCAGGACAGAACTCTCATGAAGCGTGAGATATATCGGACAAATCCGATAATGTATGGAGGAGTTATGGGGACTTCCTGTTTCACCAATAGGTGGCGCTATAAGTATGATGCAATACTGACACATAGATGTGTTCAGGACAGAACCGTCATGAAGCGTGAGATATATCGGACAAATTGGATAATGTATGGAGGAGTTATGAGGACTTCCTGTTTCACCAATAGGTGGCGCTATAAGTATGACGCAATACTGACACATAGATGTGTTCAGGACAGAACCGTCATGAAGCGTGAGATATATCGGACAAATTGGATAATGTATGGAGGAGTTATGAGGACTTCCTGTTTCACCAATAGGTGGCGCTATAAGTATGACGCAATACTGACACATAGATGTGTTCAGGACAGAACCGTCATGAAGCGTGAGATATATCAGACAAATTGGATAATGTATGGAGGAGTTATGAGGACTTCCTGTTTCACCAATAGGTGGCGCTATAAGTATGATGCAATACTGACACATAGATGTGTTCAGGACAGAACCGTCATGAAGCGTGAGATATATCGGACAAATTGGATAATGTATGGAGGAGTTATGAGGACTTCCTGTTTCACCAATAGGTGGCGCTATAAGTATGACGCAATACTGACACATAGATGTGTTCAGGACAGAACCGTCATGAAGCGTGAGATATATCGGACAAATTGGATAATGTATGGAGGAGTTATGAGTACTTCCTGTTTCACCAATAGGTGGCGCTATAAGTATGACGCAATACTGACACATAGATGTGTTCAGGACAGAACCGTCATGAAGCGTGAGATATATCGGACAAATTGGATAATGTATGGAGGAGTTATGAGGACTTCCTGTTTCACCAATAGGTGGCGCTATAAGTATGACGCAATACTGACACATAGATGTGTTCAGGACAGAACCGTCATGAAGCGTGAGATATATCGGACAAATTGGATAATGTATGGAGGAGTTATGAGGACTTCCTGTTTCACCAATAGGTGGCGCTATAAGTATGACGCAATACTGACACATAGATGTGTTCAGGACAGAACCGTCATGAAGCGTGAGATATATCGGACAAATTGGATAATGTATGGAGGAGTTATGAGGACTTCGTGTTTTATGGCGAAATGTCAAACTTTGGCAGGGCGCCACGGCAAGGGTGTTTGGTGAAAACTCAATTTTTTTGATAACTTTTGATCACAAAGGTCTTAAGATGAAGCTGACCCGATATGAAGTTGATCGGATGAAATCTGTAGGAGGAGTTCGTCGAAGTACGAGGCATGGAAATGGTCAAAACAAGGACAAAATGGCACATTAAGAGCAAAATGGCGGACTTCCTGTTGCATGTTGGGTATAGCTCCAAGAGACATTTAAGTGTGGCTCGATGAAATACATATGCCCACCGAATTTCGTTAGCCTACATCAAACTGAAAGGTGGGGCTCGCCATTTTAAACTTTCCAGGGGGCGCTCTTGAGCCGTTTTGCCACGCCCATTTCCGTCACCCATGAATTATCAAATTTTTCACCGGGACTGACGTATCTGCAAAGTTTCATCCGTTTTCATCGATGTTCAGGCCGCCTAAAAGGCATTTGTTTGGAGTAAAGGAGAAGAAGAAGGAGAAGAAGGAGAAGAATAATAATCCTTCGAGTTTCAATAGGGCCTCGCACCGCCAGTGCTCGGGCCCTAACTAGGGCTGCGAGCAGCAGTGAGCGGGCCCTCGCACCCCACGCGTGTCGGGGTGCGGCGCCGTTAAAGGGTGTGCTATTTCGGTGTCCTGTGCTGAGAGAAACTTCCTGTCACCAGTAGGTGGCGCTCTAAGCGTGACTCAATACCGACGCATAGATGTGTTCAGGACAGTACCTTGATGAAGTGTGAGAAATGTTGTGTAAATCGGACAAAGTATGTAGGAGTTATGAGGACTTCCTGTAAGCAGTAGGTGGCGCTGTAGGTATGACGCAATACTGACCTACAGATGTGTTCAGATGCGACCTTCAACAAGCATGAGCAATTTGGAGTAAATCGGATAATGTATGTAGGAGTTATGAGTACTTCCTGTTTCACCAGTAGGTGGCGCTGTAAGTGTAACTCAATACCGACGCATAGATGTGTTCAGAAGGTGACCTTCATGAAGCGTCAGCAATTTGGTGCAAATCGGATGATGTATGCAGGAGTTATGAGGACTTCCTGTTTCACCAATAGGTGGCGCTATAAGTATGACGCAATACTGACACATAGATGTGTTCAGGACAGAACCGTCATGAAGCGTGAGATATATCGGACAAATTGGATAATGTATGGAGGAGTTATGAGGACTTCCTGTTTCACCAATAGGTGGCGCTATAAGTATGACGCAATACTGACACATAGATGTGTTCAGGACAGAACCGTCATGAAGCGTGAGATATATCGGACAAATTGGATAATGTATGGAGGAGTTATGAGGACTTCCTGTTTCACCAATAGGTGGCGCTATAAGTATGACGCAATACTGACACATAGATGTGTTCAGGACAGAACCGTCATGAAGCGTGAGATATATCGGACAAATTGGATAATGTATGGAGGAGTTATGAGGACTTCCTGTTTCACCAATAGGTGGCGCTATAAGTATGACGCAATACTGACACATAGATGTGTTCAGGACAGAACCGTCATGAAGCGTGAGATATATCGGACAAATTGGATAATGTATGGAGGAGTTATGAGGACTTCCTGTTTCACCAATAGGTGGCGCTATAAGTATGACGCAATACTGACACATAGATGTGTTCAGGACAGAACCGTCATGAAGCGTGAGATATATCGGACAAATTGGATAATGTATGGAGGAGTTATGAGGACTTCCTGTTTCACCAATAGGTGGCGCTATAAGTATGATGCAATACTGACACATAGATGTGTTCAGGACAGAACCGTCATGAAGCGTGAGATATATCGGACAAATCGGATAATGTATGGAGGAGTTATGAGGACTTCCTGTTTCACCAATAGGTGGCGCTATAAGTATGACGCAATACTGACACATAGATGTGTTCAGGACAGAACCGTCATGAAGCGTGAGATATATCGGACAAATCGGATAATGTATGGAGGAGTTATGAGGACTTCCTGTTTCACCAATAGGTGGCGCTATAAGTATGACGCAATACTGACACATAGATGTGTTCAGGACAGAACCGTCATGAAGCGTGAGATATATCGGACAAATTGGATAATGTATGGAGGAGTTATGAGGACTTCGTGTTTTATGGCGAAATGTCAAACTTTGGCTGGGCGCCACGGCAAGGGTGTTTGGTGAAAACTCAATTTTTTTGATAACTTTTGATCACAAAGGTCTTAAGATGAAGCTGACCCGATATGAAGTTGATCGGATGAAATCTGTAGGAGGAGTTCGTCGAAGTACGAGGCATGGAAATGGTCAAAACAAGGACAAAATGGCACATTAAGAGCAAAATGGCGGACTTCCTGTTGCATGTTGGGTATAGCTCCAAGAGACATTTAAGTGTGGCTCGATGAAATACATATGCCCACCGAATTTCGTTCGCCTACATCAAACTGAAAGGTGGGGCTCGCCATTTTAAACTTTCCAGGGGGCGCTCTTGAGCCGTTTTGCCACGCCCATTTCCGTCACCAATGAAATATCCGTTTTTCAGCGGGTCTGATGTATCTGCAAAGTTTCATCCGTTTTCATCGATGTTTAGGCCGCCAAAAAGGCATTTGTTTGGGGAGAAGAAGAAGGAGAACTAGTGCTGCGAGCAGCAGTGAGCGGGCCCTCGCACCCCACGCGGGTCGGGGTGTGGCGCCGTTAAAGGGTGTGCTATTTCGGTGTCCAGTACTGACAGAAACTTCTTGTCACCAGTAGGTGGCGCTCTAAGCGTGACTCAATACCAAAGCATAGATGTGTTCAGGACAGTACCTTGATGAAGTGTGAGAAATGTTGTGTAAATCGGACAAAGTATGTAGGAGTTATGAGGACTTCCTGTAAGCAGTAGGTGGCGCTGTAGGTATGACGCAATACTGACCTACAGATGTGTTCAAGATGCGACCTTCATCAAGCATGAGCAATTTGGAGTAAATCGGATAATGTATGTAGGAGTTATGAGTACTTCCTGTTTCACCAGTAGGTGGCGCTGTAAGTGTAACTCAATACCGACGCATAGATGTGTTCAGAAGGTGACCTTCATGAAGCGTCAGCAATTTGGTGCAAATCGGATGATGTATGCAGGAGTTATGAGGACTTCCTGTTTCACCAATAGGTGGCGCTATAAGTATGACGCAATACTGACACATAGATGTGTTCAGGACAGAACCGTCATGAAGCGTGAGATAAATCGGACAAATCGGATAATGTATGGAGGAGTTATGAGGACTTCCTGTTTCACCAATAGGTGGCGCTATAAGTATGACGCAATACTGACACATAGATGTGTTCAGGACAGAACCGTCATGAAGCGTGAGATATATCGGACAAATCGGATAATGTATGGAGGAGTTATGAGGACTTCCTGTTTTACCAATAGGTGGCGCTATAAGTATGACGCAATACTGACACATAGATGTGTTCAGGACAGAACCTTCATGAAGCGTGAGATATATCGGACGAATTGGTTAATGTATGGAGGAGTTATGAGGACTTCCTGTTTCACCAATAGGTGGCGCTATAAGTATGATGCAATACTGACACATAGATGTGTTCAGGACAGAACCGTCATGAAGCGTGAGATATATCGGACGAATTGGATAATGTATGTAGGAGTTATGAGGACTTCCTGTTTCACCAATAGGTGGCGCTATAAGTATGATGCAATACTGACACATAGATGTGTTCAGGACAGAACCGTCATGAAGCGTGAGATATATCGGACAAATCCGATAATGTATGGAGGAGTTATGGGGACTTCCTGTTTCACCAATAGGTGGCGCTATAAGTATGATGCAATACTGACACATAGATGTGTTCAGGACAGAACCGTCATGAAGCGTGAGATATATCGGACGAATTGGATAATGTATGTAGGAGTTCTGAGGACTTCCTGTTTCACCAATAGGTGGCGCAATAAGTATGACGCAATACTGACACATAGATGTGTTCAGGACAGAACTGTCATGAAGCGTGAGATATATCGGACAAATCCGATAATGTATGGAGGAGTTATGAGGACATCGTGTTTTATGGCGAAATGTCAAACTTTGGCGGGGCGCCACGGCAAGGGTGTTTGGTGAAAACTCAATTTTTTTGATAACTTTTGATCACAAAGGTCTTAAGATGAAGCTGACCCGATATGAAGTTGATCGGATGAAATCTGTAGGAGGAGTTTGTCGAAGTACGAGGCATGGAAATGGTCAAAACAAGGACAAAATGGCACATTAAGAGCAAAATGGCGGACTTCCTGTTGCATGTTGGGTATAGCTCCAAGAGACATTTAAGTGTGGCTCGATGAAATACATATGCCCTCCGAATTTCGTTCGCCTACATCAAACTGAAAGGTGGGGCTCGCCATTTTAAATTTTCCAGGGGGCGCTCTTGAGCCGTTTTGCCACGCCTATTTCCGGCACCCATGAATTATCAAATTTTTCACCGGGACTGACGTAGCTGCAAAGTTTCATCCGTTTTCATCGATGTTTAGGCCGCCAAAAAGGCATTTGTTTGGGGAGAAGAAGAAGAAGAAGAACAAGAAGGTAGAATAACTAGGGCTGCGAGCAGCAGTGAGCGGGCCCTCGCACCCCACGCGGGTCGGGGTGTGGCGCCGTTAAAGGGTGTGCTATTTCGGTGTCCAGTACTGACAGAAACTTCCTGTCACCAGTAGGTGGCGCTCTAAGCGTGACTCAATACCGACGCATAGATGTGTTCAGGACGGTACCTTGATGAAGCGTGAGAAATGTTGTGTAAATCGGACAAAGTAGGTAGGAGTTATGAGGACTTCCTGTAAGCAGTAGGTGGCGCTGTAGGTATGACGCAATACTGACCTACAGATGTGTTCAAGATGCGACCTTCATCAAGCATGAGCAATTTGGAGTAAATTGGATAATGTATGTAGGAGTTATGAGTATTTCCTGTTTCACCAGTAGGTGGCGCTGTAAGTGTAACTCAATACCGACGCATAGATGTGTTCAGAAGGTGACCTTCATGAAGCGTCAGCAATTTGGTGCAAATCGGATGATGTATGCAGGAGTTATGAGGACTTCCTGTTTCACCAATAGGTGGCGCTATAAGTATGACACAATACTGACACATAGATGGGTTCAGGACAGAACCGTCATGAAGCGTGAGATATATCGGACGAATTGGATAATGTATGGAGGAGTTATGAGGACTTCCTGTTTCACCAATAGGTGGCGCTATAAGTATGACGCAATACTGACACATAGATGTGTTCAGGACAGAACCGTCATGAAGCGTGAGATATATCGGACGAATTGGATAATGTATGTAGGAGTTATGAGGACTTCCTGTTTCACCAATAGGTGGCGCAATAAGTATGACGCAATACTGACACATAGATGTGTTCAGGACAGAACTGTCATGAAGCGTGAGATATATCGGACAAATCCGATAATGTATGGAGGAGTTATGAGGACTTCCTGTTTCACCAATAGGTGGCGCTATAAGTATGACGCAATACTGACACATAGATGTGTTCAGGACAGAACCGTCATGAAGCGTGAGATATATCGGACAAATCCGATAATGTATGGAGGAGTTATGAGGACTTCCTGTTTCACCAATAGGTGGCGCTATAAGTATGACGCAATACTGACCCATAGATGTGTTCAGGACACAACCGTCATGAAGCGTGAGATATATCGGACAAATCCGATAATGTATGGAGGAGTTATGAGGACTTCCTGTTTCACCAATAGGTGGCGCTATAAGTATGACGCAATACTGACCCATAGATGTGTTCAGGACAGAACCGTCATGAAGCGTGAGATATATCGGACAAATCCGATAATGTATGGAGGAGTTATGAGGACATCGTGTTTTATGGCGAAATGTCAAACTTTGGCGGGGCGCCGCGGCAAGGGTGTTTGGTGAAAACTCAATTTTTTTGATAACTTTTGATCACAAAGGTCTTAAGATGAAGCTGACCCGATATGAAGTTGATCGGATGAAATCTGTAGGAGGAGTTCGTCGAAGTACGAGGCATGGAAATGGTCAAAACAAGGACAAAATGGCACATTAAGAGCAAAATGGCGGACTTCCTGTTGCATGTTGGGTATAGCTCCAAGAGACATTTTAGTGTGTCTCGATGAAATACATGTGCCCTCCGAATTTCTTTCCCCTACATCCAACTGAAAGGTGGGGCTCGCCATTTTAAACTTTCCAGGGGGCGCTCTTGAGCCGTTTTGCCACGCCCATTTCCGTCACCAATGAAATATCCGATTTTCACCAGGACTGATGTATCTGCAAAGTTTCATCCGTTTTCATCGATGTTTAGGCCGCCAAAAAGGCATTTGTTTGGGGAGAAGAAGAAGGTAGAATAATAATAATCCTTCGAGTTTCAATAGGGCCTCGCACCGCCAGTGCTCGGGCCCTAATAATCCTTCGAAATACAATAGGGCCTCGCACCGCCAGTGCTCGGGCCCTAACTAGTGCTGCGAGCAGCAGTGAGCGGGCCCTCGCACCCCACGCGTGTCGGGGTGCTGCGCCGTTAAAGGCTGTGCTATTTCGGTGTGCAGTATTGAGAGAAACTTCCTGTCACCAGTAGGTGGCGCTCTAGGTGTGACTCAATACCGAAGCATAGTTGTGTTCAGGACGGTACCTTGATGAAGCGTGAGAAATGTTGAGTAAATCGGATAATGTATGTAGGAGTTATGAGGACTTCCTGTTTCACCAGTAGGTGGCGCTGTAAGTGTGACTCAATACCGACACATAGATGGGTTCAGAAGGCCACCTTCATGAAGCGTCAGCAATTTGGTGCAAATCGGATGATGTATGCAGTAGTTATGAGGACTTCTTGTTTCACCAATTGGTGGCGCTATACGTATGACGCAATACTGACACATAGATGTGTTCAGGACAGAACCGTCATGAAGCGTGAGCTATATCGGACAAATTGGATAATGTATGGAGGAGTTATGAGGACTTCCTGTTTCACCAATAGGTGGCGCTATGAGTATGACGCAATACTGAAACATAGATGTGTTCAGGACAGAACCGTCATGAAGCGTGAGATATATCGGACAAATCGGATAATGTATGGAGGAGTTGTGAGGACTTCCTGTTTCACCAATAGGTGGCGCTATAAGTATGACGCAATACTGAAACATAGATGTGTTCAGGACAGAACCGTCATGAAGCGTGAGATATATCGGACAAATTGGATAATGTATGTAGTAGTTATGAGGACTTCCTGTTTCACCAATAGGTGGCGCTATAAGTATGATGCAATACTGACACATAGATGTGTTCAGGACAGAACCGTCATGAAGCGTGAGATATATCGGACGAATTGGATAATGTATGTAGGAGTTATGAGGACTTCCTGTTTCACCAATAGGTGGCGCTATAAGTATGACGCAATACTGACACATAGATGTGTTCAGGACAGAACCGTCATGAAGCGTGAGATATATCGGACAAATTGGATAATGTATGGAGGAGTTATGAGGACTTCCTGTTTCACCAATAGGTGGCGCTATAAGTATGACGCAATACTGACACATAGATGTGTTCAGGACCGAACCGTCATGAAGCGTGAGATATATCGGACGAATTGGATAATGTATGTAGGAGTTATGAGGACTTCCTGTTTCACCAATAGGTGGAGCTATAAGTATGACGCAATACTGACACATAGATGTGTTCAGGACAGAACCGTCATGAAGCGTGAGATATATCGGACAAATCCGATAATGTATGGAGGAGTTATGGGGACTTCCTGTTTCACCAATAGGTGGCGCTATAAGTATGATGTAATACTGACACATAGATGTGTTCAGGACAGAACCGTCATGAAGCGTGAGATATATCGGACGAATTGGCTAATGTATGTAGGAGTTATGAGGACTTCCTGTTTCACCAATAGGTGGCGCTATAAGTATGACGCAATACTGACACATAGATGTGTTCAGGACGGAACCGTCATGAAGCGTGAGATATATCGGACAAATCCGATAATGTATGGAGGAGTTATGGGGACTTCCTGTTTCACCAATATGTGGCGCTATAAGTATGATGCAATACTGACACATAGATGTGTTCAGGACAGAACCGTCATGAAGTGTGAGATATATCGGACAAATTGGATAATGTATGTAGGAGTTATGAGGACTTCCTGTTTCACCAATAGGTGGCGCTATAAGTATGACGCAATACTGACACATAGATGTGTTCAGGACAGAACCGTCATGAAGCGTGAGATATATCGGACAAATTGGATAATGTATGGAGGAGTTATGAGGACTTCGTGTTTTATGGCGAAATGTCAAACTTTGGCGGGGCGCCACGGCAAGGGTGTTTGGTGAAAACTCAATTTTTTTGATAACTTTTGATCACAACGGTCTTAAGATGAAGCTGACCCGATATGAAGTTGATCGGATGAAACCTGTAAGAGGAGTTCGTCGAAGTACGAGGCATGGAAATGGTCAAAACAAGGACAAAATGGCACATTAAGAGCAAAATGGCGGACTTCCTGTTGCATGTTGGGTATAGCTCCAAGAGACATTTAAGTGTGGCTCGATGAAATACATATGCCCACCGAATTTCGTTCGCCTACATCAAACTGAAAGGTGGGGCTCGCCATTTTAAATTTTCCAGGGGGCGCTCTTGAGCCGTTTTGCCACGCCCTTTTCCGTCACCCATGAATTATCAAATTTTTCACCGGGACTGACGTATCTGCAAAGTTTCATCCGTTTTCATCAATGTTTAGGCCGTCAAAAAGGCATTTGTTTCGGAAGAAGAAGGAGAATAATAATCCTTCGAAATACAATAGGGCCTCGCACCGCCAGTGCTCGGGCCCTAACTAGGGCTGCGAGCAGCAGTGAGCGGGCCCTCGCACCCCACGCGTGTCGGGGTGTGGCGCCGTTAATGGGTGTGCTATTTCGGTGTGCAGTACTGAGAGAAACTTCCTGTCACCAGTAGGTGGCGCTCTAAGCGTGACTCAATACCGAAGCATAGATGTGTTCAGGACGGTACCTTGATGAAGCGTGAGAAATGTTGAGTAAATCGGATAACGTATGTAGGAGTTATGAGGACTTCCTGTTTCACCAGTAGGTGGCGCTGTGAGTGTGACTCAATACCGACACATAGATGGGTTCAGAAGGCCACCTTCATGAAGCGTCAGCAATTTGGTGCAAATCGGATAATGTATGCAGGAGTTATGAGGACTTCCTGTTTCACCAATAGGTAGCGCTATACGTATGACGCAATACTGAAACATAGATGTGTTCAGGACAGAACCGTCATGAAGCGTGAGCTATATCGGACAAATTGGATAATGTATGGAGGAGTTGTGAGGACTTCCTTTTTCACCAATAGGTGGCGCTATAAGTATGACGCAATACTGAAACATAGATGTGTTCAGGACAGAACCGTCATGAAGCGTGAGATATATCGGACAAATTGGATAATGTATGTAGTAGTTATGAGGACTTCCTGTTTCACCAATAGGTGGCGCTATAAGTATGATGCAATACTGACACATAGATATGTTCAGGACAGAACCGTCATGAAGCGTGAGATATATCGGACGAATTGGATAATGTATGTAGGAGTTATGAGGACTTCCTGTTTCACCAATAGGTGGCGCTATAAGTATGACGCAATACTGACACATAGATGTGTTCAGGACAGAACCGTCATGAAGCGTGAGATATATCGGACAAATTGGATAATGTATGGAGGAGTTATGAGGACTTCCTGTTTCACCAATAGGTGGCGCTATAAGTATGACGCAATACTGACACATAGATGTGTTCAGGACAGAACCGTCATGAAGCGTGAGATATATCGGACAAATTGGATAATGTATGTAGGAGTTATGAGGACTTCCTGTTTCACCAATAGGTGGCGCTATAAGTATGACGCAATACTGACACATAGATGTGTTCAGGACAGAACCGTCATGAAGCGTGAGATATATCGGACAAATTGGATAATGTATGGAGGAGTTATGAGGACTTCGTGTTTTATGGCGAAATGTCAAACTTTGGCAGGGCGCCACGGCAAGGGTGTTTGGTGAAAACTCAATTTTTTTGATAACTTTTGATCACAAAGGTCTTAAGATGAAGCTGACCCGATATGAAGTTGATCGGATGAAATCTGTAGGAGGAGTTCGTCGAAGTACGAGGCATGGAAATGGTCAAAACAAGGACAAAATGGCACATTAAGAGCAAAATGGCGGACTTCCTGTTGCATGTTGGGTATAGCTCCAAGAGACATTTAAGTGTGGCTCGATGAAATACATATGCCCACCGAATTTCGTTAGCCTACATCAAACTGAAAGGTGGGGCTCGCCATTTTAAACTTTCCAGGGGGCGCTCTTGAGCCGTTTTGCCACGCCCATTTCCGTCACCCATGAATTATCAAATTTTTCACCGGGACTGACGTATCTGCAAAGTTTCATCCGTTTTCATCGATGTTCAGGCCGCCTAAAAGGCATTTGTTTGGAGTAAAGGAGAAGAAGAAGGAGAATAATAATAATAACTAGTGCTGCGAGCAGCAGTGAGCGGGCCCTCGCACCCCACGCGGGTCGGGGTGTGGCGCCGTTAAAGGGTGTGCTATTTCGGTGTCCAGTACTGACAGAAACTTCCTGTCACCAGTAGGTGGCGCTCTAAGCGTGACTCAATACCGACGCATAGATGTGTTCAGGACAGTACCTTGATGAAGTGTGAGAAATGTTGTGTAAATCGGACAAAGTATGTAGGAGTTATGAGGACTTCCTGTAAGCAGTAGGTGGCGCTGTAAGTATGACGCAATACTGACCTACAGATGTGTTCAAGATGCGACCTTCATCAAGCATGAGCAATTTGGAGTAAATCGGATAATGTATGTAGGAGTTATGAGTACTTCCTGTTTCACCAGTAGGTGGCGCTGTAAGTGTGACTCAATACCGACGCATAGATGTGTTCAGAAGGTGACCTTCATGAAGCGTCAGCAATTTGGTGCAAATCGGATGATGTATGCAGGAGTTATGAGGACTTCCTGTTTCACCAATAGGTGGCGCTATAAGTATGACGCAATACTGACACATAGATGTGTTCAGGACAGAACCGTCATGAAGCGTGAGATATATCGGACAAATCGGATAATGTATGGAGGAGTTATGAGGACTTCCTGTTTTACCAATAGGTGGCGCTATAAGTATGACGCAATACTGACACATAGATGTGTTCAGGACAGAACCTTCATGAAGCGTGAGATATATCGGACGAATTGGATAATGTATGGAGGAGTTATGAGGACTTCCTGTTTCACCAATAGGTGGCGCTATAAGTATGACGCAATACTGACACATAGATGTGTTCAGGACAGAACCGTCATGAAGCGTGAGATATATCGGACAAATTGGATAATGTATGGAGGAGTTATGAGGACTTCCTGTTTCACCAATAGGTGGCGCTATAAGTATGACGCAATACTGACACATAGATGTGTTCAGGACAGAACCGTCATGAAGCGTGAGATATATCGGACAAATTGGATAATGTATGGAGGAGTTATGAGGACTTCCTGTTTCACCAATAGGTGGCGCTATAAGTATGACGCAATACTGACACATAGATGTGTTCAGGACAGAACCGTCATGAAGCGTGAGATATATCGGACAAATTGGATAATGTATGGAGGAGTTATGAGGACTTCCTGTTTCACCAATAGGTGGCGCTATAAGTATGACGCAATACTGACACATAGATGTGTTCAGGACAGAACCGTCATGAAGCGTGAGATATATCGGACAAATTGGATAATGTATGGAGGAGTTATGAGGACTTCCTGTTTCACCAATAGGTGGCGCTATAAGTATGACGCAATACTGACACATAGATGTGTTCAGGACAGAACCGTCATGAAGCGTGAGATATATCGGACAAATTGGATAATGTATGGAGGAGTTATGAGGACTTCCTGTTTCACCAATAGGTGGCGCTATAAGTATGACGCAATACTGACACATAGATGTGTTCAGGACAGAACCGTCATGAAGCGTGAGATATATCGGACAAATTGGATAATGTATGGAGGAGTTATGAGGACTTCCTGTTTCACCAATAGGTGGCGCTATAAGTATGACGCAATACTGACACATAGATGTGTTCAGGACAGAACCGTCATGAAGCGTGAGATATATCGGACAAATTGGATAATGTATGGAGGAGTTACGAGGACTTCGTGTTTTATGGCGAAATGTCAAACTTTGGCGGGGCGTCACGGCAAGGGTGTTTGGTGAAAACTCAATTTTTTTGATAACTTTTGATCACAAAGGCCTTAAGATGAAGCTGACCCGATATGAAGTTGATCGGATGAAATCTGTAGGAGGAGTTCGTCGAAGTACGAGGCATGGAAATGGTCAAAACAAGGACAAAATGGCACATTAAAAGCAAAATGGCGGCCTTCCTGTTGCATGTTGGGTATAGCTCCAAGAGACATTTTAGTGCGTCTCGATGAACTACATATGCCCTCCGAATTTCGTTCGCCTACATCAAACTGAAAGGTGGGGCTCGCCATTTTAGATTTTCCAGGGGGCGCTCTTGAGCCGTTTTGCCACGCCCATTTCCGTCACCCATGAATTATCAAATTTTTCACCGGGACTGACGTATCTGCAAAGTTTCATCCGTTTTCATCGATGTTCAGGCCGCCTAAAAGGCATTTGTTTGGAGTAAAGGAGAAGGAGAATAATAATAATAATAATCCTTCGAGTTTCAATAGGGCCTCGCACCGCCAGTGCTCGGGCCCTAAATATAGCTGCAAGCAGCAATGTGGGGGCCAAGCAGGACATGCGACCAGCGCATCAAAGACAACAAGCTAAACACATCATAGCCGCATTCAAAGCTCTACCGCAGTGTTGAAAATCGGGCGTACGGTTCAGAATATACGTACTTCCAACTTTGACAGGTTGGTGGTGCTAGAGACTTTGAGGTGTCGACATAGACTTGGTGACAGGGGTCACGGGACCGTCCACGATGAGTGTGCCTAATGTGGTTATGATACATCAAAACCTTACTGAGATTTGACCACACTTCCTGTTTGGCGGCTTGGACGCCAAATTCGATTGGCTGTAGCGAGCGAACACCTTCGACAATTGAAAATCCCTCTAGGAGTTTTGTGGACATTGGTCTAAAGAATGTGTACAGCCAGTTTCATGTAGATTGGTGAAAATCCTTAGGAGAAGATACATTTTAAGTGTTTTACACAAAATACAAAATGGCGGGAAATCCAATTGGTGGAAAATGACATCATAGGATGCGATGAACTCGGCATGAGCGAGGGATTCCAACGGTACCTCATTTTTCAAAATCGGTTACACAGGTCAAAAGTTGTGTGCATTAACGCACTTCCAACTTTGACATGGTGGTGGCGCTAGAGGGTTTGAGCTGTCGCAATGCCACTTGCTGCCAGAGGTCATGGGACTGTTTTCGAAGAGTGTGCCAAATGTGGCTTTAATACATTAACAATTTGCTGAGATATGACCACACTTCCTGTTTGGCGGCTTAGAGGCCAAATTTGATTGGCTGCAGCGAGCGAACGCAATGGACAATCAGAAATCCCTGTAAGACTTTTGTGGACATCGGTCTACAGATTGTGCCTACCGAGTTTCTTGCAGATTAGAGAAAAAACCTAGGAGGAGATACATTTTGAGAGTTTTTCACAAAATCCAAAATGGCGGGAAATCCAATATGGCGGAAAATGATGTCATGGGGTGCGTTGAACTCGGCTTAAGCCAAGGAATCCAACGGTACCTTGTTTTTGAAAATCGGGCTTACAGGTCAAAAGTTGTGTGCACAAACGCACCTCCAACTTTGACATGTTGGTGGCGCTAGAGGGTTCGAGCTGTCTACATGGGTCTTGGTGAAAAGACTCAGGGGACTGTCATGAATGAGTGTGCCAATTTTCACAACTTTTTACCATATGGTTCTATGGGCTGCCATAGACTCCAATGCCAGAGGAAGATGAATAATAATAATAAATATAGCTGCAAGCAGCGATGTGGGGGCCAAGCGGGACGCACGACCAGCGCATCAAAGACAACAAGCAAAACATGTCAAAAGCCAGACATGGTTGAACAGGATTCGATCTCTGTACCTGCTGCTTGAAAGGCCGACACGCTAACCACTGTGCTACGCAGGATGTTGCGAAAGTGAGCCACCCTAGTCCACAAGGCATGTGAGCCTTCCCTAACCCCGTGAGTCTGAGTCCTGAGCACTTAATTAATATCACCTGGCAGGGTTGCTTCCTCTCGGTAGAGTGAGAGGGGGGGGGTGTCGTTGTTTAAATTGGTACACAGCGAAAAGTATACATAGCATAGCTCAACTATTTACTTCTTCAGAATCCAGACAATCACGCGAACATTTCCATGTATAAAATGTCCTTCGGTCTTCAGAAGTGTAGGAGAGGTGAAGAGTTAGAAACAGTTAGAGATTCTAGAGCGAAGAGAGATTTTCTAGAGCGTGGCTCCATTGATTTCAATGGAGGGGGGGGAGTCATTATTCGAACTGTCCCAGAGTGAAAAATATACATCGAAGAGCTTAGCTTTTTTGATTTTATGAATCCCAAGAGTCGTGTGAACGTTTTGATATATAAAATGTGTATGAGCTGTGAGAATTAGAAGAGGGATGGCAGTTTAGAAAATGTGTGACTTTTTCCAAAAACCTCTGAAACTGGTGAAATTGTGCAGAGGACAAAAAGTGTTCCTTTCATTCTGCAATCAAACAAATGAAGTAATAATGAAACCATGGGGTGTTTTGAACTCGGCATGAGCCAGGGAATCCATTGCTACCATCATTTTGAAGATTGGACATACAGTTCAAAAGTTACTGGCATAAACGCAACTCCAACTTTGACACGCTGGTGGCGCTAGAGTGCACTAGATGTCAACGTAAGGCTTGGTGACAGATGTCATGGGTGTGTCCCGGATGAGTGTGCCAAATGTGGTTTTGATAGATTAAAACATTACTGAGATATGACCCCAGTTCCTGTTTTGCAGCTTTTCGGACAATTTTGATTGGCTGTCACGAGGGAACGCAATGGACAATCAAAAATCCCTGTAAGACTTTTGTGGACATCGGTCTATAGATTGTGCATACTGCGTTTGGTGCAGATTGGTGAAAAAACCTAGGAGGAGATACATTTTGAGTGTTTTACACTAAGTCCAATATGGCGGGAAATCCAATATGGTGGAAAATGATGTCATAGGGTGCGTTGAACTTGGCTTGAGCGAAGGAATCCAACGCTGCCTCGTTTTTGAAAATCAGGCTTACAGGTCAAAAGTTGCATGCACAAATGCACCTCCAACTTTGACACGTTGGTGGCGCTAGAGCGTTCAAGCTGTGGACATGGGTCTTGGTGAGAAGACTTTGGGGACTGTCATGAATGAGTGTGCCAATTTTCCCAACTTTTTACCATACGGTTCTATGGGCTGCCATAGACTCCAATGGCAGAAGAATAATAATAATAATAATAAATAATAAGAAAAGGTACAAGAACAATGGGTGCCAGCGCTTAGCGCTTCGCTGCTTGGCCCCCAATTAAAGCTGCAAGCAGCGTTGTGGGGGCCAAGCGGGACGCACGACCAGCGCATCAAAGACAACAAGCAAAAAATGTCAAAAGTCAGACATGGTTGAACAGGATTCGATCTCTGTACCTGCTGCTTGCAAGGCCGACACGCTAACAACTGTGCCACGCAGGATGTTGCGAAAGTGAACCACCCTAGTCCACAAGGCATGTGAGCCTTCCCTAACCCCGTGAGTCTGAGTCCTGAGCACTTAATTAATATCACCTGGCAGGGTTGCTTCCTCTCGGTAGAGTGAGAGGGGGGGGTGTCGTTGTTTAAATTGGCACACAGCAAAAAGTATACATAGCATAGCTCAACTATTTACTTCTTCAGAATCCAGACAATCACGCGAACATTTCCATGTATAAAATGTCCTTCGGTCTTCAGAAGTGTAGGAGAGGTGAAGAGTTAGAAACAGTTAGAGATTCTAGAGCGAAGAGAGATTTTCTAGAGCGTGGCTCCATTGATTTCAATGGAGGGGGGGGAGTCATTATTCGAGCTGTACCAGAGTGAAAAATATACATCGAAGAGCTTAGCTTTTTTGATTTTATGAATCCCAAGAGTCGTGTGAACGTTTTGATATATAAAATGTGTATGAGCTGTGAGAATTAGAAGATGGATGGCAGTTTAGAAAATGTGTGACTTTTTCCAAAAACCTCTGAAACTGGTGAAATTGGGCAGAGGACAAAAAGTGTTTCTTTCATTCTGCAATCAAACAAATGAAGTAATAATGAAACCATGGGGTGTTTTGAACTCGGCATGAGCCAGGGAATCCATTGCTACCATCATTTTGAAGATTGGACATACAGTTCAAAAGTTACTGGCATAAACGCAACTCCAACTTTGACACGCTGGTGGCGCTAGAGTGCACGAGATGTCAACGTAAGGCTTGGTGACAGATGTCATGGGTGTGTCCCGGATGAGTGTGCCAAATGTGGTTTTGATAGATTAAAACATTACTGAGATATGACCCCAGTTCCTGTTTTGCAGCTTTTCGGCCAATTTTGATTGGCTGTCACGAGGGAACGCAATGGACAATCAAAAATCACTGTAAGACTTTTGTGGACATCGGTCTATAGATTGTGCATACTGCGTGTGGTGCAGAATGGTGAAAAAACCTAGGAGGAGATACATTTTGAGTGTTTTACACTAAATCCAATATGGCGGGAAATCCAATATGGTGGAAAATGATGTCATAGGGTGCGTTGAACTTGGCTTGAGCAAAGGAATCCAACGCTGCCTCGTTTTTGAAAATCAGGCTTACAGGTCAAAAGTTGCATGCACAAATGCACCTCCAACTTTGACACGTTGGTGGCGCTAGAGCGTTCAAGCTGTGGACATGGGTCTTGGTAAGAAGACTTTGGGGACTGTCATGAATGAGTGTGCCAATTTTCCCAACTTTTTACCATACGGTTCTATGGGCTGCCATAGACTCCAATGGCAGAAGAATAATAATAATAAAATATAGCTGCAAGCAGCAATGTGGGGGCCAAGCAGGACATGCGACCAGCGCATCAAAGACAACAAGCGAAACACGTCATAGCCGCATTCAAAGCTCTACCGCAGTGTTGAAAATCGGGCATACGGTTCAGAATATACGTACTTCCAACTTTGACAGGTTGGTGGTGCTAGAGACTTTGAGGTGTCGACATAGACTTGGTGACAGGGGTCACGGGACCGTCCACGATGAGTGTGCCTAATGTGGTTATGATACATCAAAACCTTACTGAGATTTGACCACACTTCCTGTTTGGCGGCTTGGACGCCAAATTCGATTGGCTGTAGCGAGCGAACACCTTCGACAATCGAAAATCCCTCTAGGAGTTTTGTGGACATTGGTCTAAAGAATGTGTACAGCCAGTTTCATGTAGATTGGTGAAAATCCCTAGGAGAAGATACATTTTAAGTGTTTTACACAAAATACAAAATGGCGGGAAATCCAATTGGTGGAAAATGACATCATAGGATGCGATGAACTCGGCATGAGCGAGGGATTCCAACGGTACCTCATTTTTCAAAATCGGTTACACAGGTCAAAAGTTGTGTGCATTAACGCACTTCCAACTTTGACATGGTGGTGGCGCTAGAGGGTTTGAGCTGTCGCAATGCCACTTGCTGCCAGAAGTCATGGGACTGTCCCCGAAGAGTGTGCCAAATGTGGCTTTAATACATTAACAATTTGCTGAGATATGACCACACTTCCTGTTTGGCGGCTTAGAGGCCAAATTTGATTGGCTGCAGCGAGCGAACGCAATGGACAATCAGAAATCCCTGTAAGACTTTTGTGGACATCGGTCTACAGATTGTGCCTACCGAGTGTCGTGCAGATTGGAGAAAAAACCTAGGAGGAGATACATTTTGAGAGTTTTTCACAAATTCCAAAATGGCGGGAAATCCAATATGGCGGAAAATGATGTCATGGGGTGCGTTGAACTCGGCTTAAGCCAAGGAATCCAACGGTACCTTGTTTTTGAAAATCGGGCTTACAGGTCAAAAGTTGTGTGCACAAACGCACCTCCAACTTTGACATGTTGGTGGCGCTAGAGGGTTCGAGCTGTGTACATGGGTCTTAGTGAAAAGACTCAGGGGACTGTCATGAATGAGTGTGCCAATTTTCACAACTTTTTACCATATGGTTCTATGGGCTGCCATAGACTCCAATGCCAGAGGAAGATGAATAATAAATATAGCTGCAAGCAGCGATGTGGGGGCCAAGCGGGACGCACGACCAGCGCATCAAAGACAACAAGCAAAACATGTCAAAAGCCAGACATGGTTGAACAGGATTCGATCTCTGTACCTGCTGCTTGCAAGGCCGACACGCTAACCACTGTGCTACGCAGGATGTTGCGAAAGTGAACCACCCTAGTCCACAAGGCATGTGAGCCTTCCCTAACCCCGTGAGTCTGAGTCCTGAGCACTTAATTAATATCACCTGGCAGGGTTGCTTCCTCTCGGTAGAGTGAGAGGGGGGGGTGTCGTTGTTTAAATTGGCACACAGCGAAAAGTATACATAGCATAGCTCAACTATTTACTTCTTCAGAATCCAGACAATCACGCGAACATTTCCATGTATAAAATGTCCTTCGGTCTTCAGCAGTGTAGGAGAGGTGAAGAGTTAGAAACAGTTAGAGATTCTAGAGCGAAGAGAGATTTTCTAGAGCGTGGCTCCATTGATTTCAATGGAGGGGGGGGAGTCATTATTCGAACTGTCCCAGAGTGAAAAATATACATCGAAGAGCTTAGCTTTTTTGATTTTATGAATCCCAAGAGTCGTGTGAACGTTTTGATATATAAAATGTGTATGAGCTGTGAGAATTAGAAGAGGGATGGCAGTTTAGAAAATGTGTGACTTTTTCCAAAAACCTCTGAAACTGGTGAAATTGTGCAGAGGACAAAAAGTGTTTCTTTCATTCTGCAATCAAACAAATTAAGTAATAATGAAACCATGGGGTGTTTTGAACTCGGCATGAGCCAGGGAATCCATTGCTACCATCATTTTGAAGATTGGACATACAGTTCAAAAGTTACTGGCATAAACGCAACTCCAACTTTGACACGCTGGTGGCGCTAGAGTGCATGAGATGTCAACGTAAGGCTTGGTGACAGATGTCATGGGTGTGTCCCGGATGAGTGTGCCAAATGTGGTTTTGATAGATTAAAACATTACTGAGATATGACCCCAGTTCCTGTTTTGCAGCTTTTCGGCCAATTTTGATTGGCTGTCACGAGAGAACGCAATGGACAATCAAAAATCCCTGTAAGACTTTTGTGGACATCGGTCTATAGATTGTGCATACTGCGTGTGGTGCAGATTGGTGAAAAAACCTAGGAGGAGATACATTTTGAGTGTTTTACACTAAATCCAATATGGCGGGAAATCCAATATGGTGGAAAATGATGTCATAGGGTGCGTTGAACTTGGCTTGAGTAAAGGAATCCAACGCTGCCTCGTTTTTGAAAATCAGGCTTACAGGTCAAAAGTTGCGTGCACAAATGCACCTCCAACTTTGACACGTTGGTGGCGCTAGAGCGTTCGAGCTGTGGACATGGGTCTTGGTAAGAAGACTTTGGGGACTGTCATGAATGAGTGTGCCAATTTTCACAACTTTTTACCATACGGTTCTATGGGCTGCCATAGACTCCAATGGCAGAAGAATAATAATAATAAATATAGCTGCAAGCAGCAATGTGGGGGCCAAGCAGGACATGCGACCAGCGCATCAAAGACAACAAGCGAAACACGTCATAGCCGCATTCAAAGCTCTACCGCAGTGTTGAAAATCGGGCGTACGGTTCAGAATATACGTACTTCCAACTTTGACAGGTTGGTGGTGCTAGAGACTTTGAGGTGTCGACATAGACTTGGTGACAGGGGTCACGGGACCGTCCACGATGAGTGTGCCTAATGTGGTTATGATACATCAAAACCTTACTGAGATTTGACCACACTTCCTGTTTGGCGGCTTGGACGCCAAATTCGATTGGCTGTAGCGAGCGAACACCTTCGACAATCGAAAATCCCTCTAGGAGTTTTGTGGACATTGGTCTAAAGAATGTGTACAGCCAGTTTCATGTAGATTGGTGAAAATCCTTAGGAGAAGATACATTTTAAGTGTTTTACACAAAATACAAAATGGCGGGAAATCCAATTGGTGGAAAATGACATCATAGGATGCGATGAACTCGGCATGAGCGAGGGATTCCAACGGTACCTCATTTTTCAAAATCGGTTACACAGGTCAAAAGTTGTGTGCATTAACGCACTTCCAACTTTGACATGGTGGTGGCGCTAGAGGGTTTGAGCTGTCGCAATGCCACTTGCTGCCAGAGGTCATGGGACTGTCCCCGAAGAGTGTGCCAAATGTGGCTTTAATACATTAACAATTTGCTGAGATATGACCACACTTCCTGTTTGGCGGCTTAGAGGCCAAATTTGATTGGCTGCAGCGAGCGAACGCAATGGACAATCAGAAATCCCTGTAAGACTTTTGTGGACATCGGTCTACAGATTGTGCCTACCGAGTTTCGTGCAGATTGGAGAAAAAACCTAGGAGGAGATACATTTTGAGAGTTTTTCACAAAATCCAAAATGGCGGAAAATCCAATACGGCGGAAAATGATGTCATGGGGTGCGTTGAACTCGGCTTAAGCCAAGGAATCCAACGGTACCTTGTTTTTGAAAATCGGGCTTACAGGTCAAAAGTTGTGTGCACAAACGCACCTCCAACTTTGACATGTTGGTGGCGCTAGAGGGTTCGAGCTGTGTACATGGGTCTTGGTGAAAAGACTCAGGGGACTGTCATGAATGAGTGTGCCAATTGTCACAACTTTTTACCATATGGTTCTATGGGCTGCTATAGACTCCAATGCCAGAGGAAGATGAATAATAATAATAATAATAATAATAATAAGAAAAGGTACAAGAACAATGGGTGCCTTCGCAGCTTCGCTGCTTGGCCCCCAATAAATATAGCTGCAAGCAGCGATGTGGGGGCCAAGCGGGACGCACGACCAGCGCATCAAAGACAAC
The DNA here is from genome assembly GCF_949987555.1 of Borostomias antarcticus. Taxonomy (NCBI): domain Eukaryota; kingdom Metazoa; phylum Chordata; class Actinopteri; order Stomiiformes; family Stomiidae; genus Borostomias; species Borostomias antarcticus. The sequence goes on from NC_140250.1 coordinate 11,159,052, forward strand.
AAGCAAAACATGTCAAAAGCCAGACATGGTTGAACAGGATTCGATCTCTGTACCTGCGGCTTGCAAGGCCGACACGCTAACCACTGTGCTACGCAGGATGTTGCGAAAGTGAACCACCCTAGTCCACAAGGCATGTGAGCCTTCCCTAACCCCGTGAGTCTGAGTCCTGAGCACTTAATTAATATCACCTGGCAGGGTTGCTTCCTCTCGGTAGAGTGAGAGGGGGGGGTGTCGTTGTTTAAATTGGCACACAGCGAAAAGTATACATAGCATAGCTCAACTATTTACTTCTTCAGAATCCAGACAATCACGCGAACATTTCCATGTATAAAATGTCCTTCGGTCTTCAGAAGTGTAGGAGAGGTGAAGAGTTAGAAACAGTTAGAGATTCTAGAGCGAAGAGAGATTTTCTAGAGCGTGGCTCCATTGATTTCAATGGAGGGGGGGGAGTCATTATTCGAACTGTCCCAGAGTGAAAAATATACATCGAAGAGCTTAGCTTTTTTGATTTTATGAATCCCAAGAGTCGTGTGAACGTTTTGATGTATAAAATGTGTATGAGCTGTGAGATTTAGAAGAGGGATGGCAGTTTAGAAAATGTGTGACTTTTTCCAAAAACCTCTGAAACTGGTGAAATTGTGCAGAGGACAAAAAGTGTTTCTTTCATTCTGCAATCAAACAAATGAAGTAATAATGAAACCATGGGGTGTTTTGAACTCGGCATGAGCCAGGGAATCCATTGCTACCATCATTTTGAAGATTGGACATACAGTTCAAAAGTTACTGGCATAAACGCAACTCCAACTTTGACACGCTGGTGGCGCTAGAGTGCACGAGATGTCAACGTAAGGCTTGGTGACAGATGTCATGGGTGTGTCCCGGATGAGTGTGCCAAATGTGGTTTTGATAGATTAAAACATTACTGAGATATGACCCCAGTTCCTGTTTTGCAGCTTTTCGGCAAATTTTGATTGGCTGTCACGAGGGAACGCAATGGACAATCAAAAATCCCTGTAAGACTTTTGTGGCCATCGGTCTATAGATTGTGCATACTGCGTGTGGTGCAGATTGGTGAAAAAACCTAGGAGGAGATACATTTTGAGTGTTTTACACTAAATCCAATATGGCGGGAAATCCAATATGGTGGAAAATGATGTCATAGGGTGCGTTGAACTTGGCTTGAGCGAAGGAATCCAACGCTGCCTCGTTTTTGAAAATCAGGCTTACAGGTCAAAAGTTGCATGCACAAATGCACCTCCAACTTTGACAGGTTGGTGGCGCTAGAGCGTTCAAGCTGTGGACATGGGTCTTGGTGAGAAGACTTTAAGGACTGTCATGAATGAGTGTGCCAATTTTCCCAACTTTTTACCATACGGTTCTATGGGCTGCCATAGACTCCAATGGCAGAAGAATAAATAATAAGAAAAGGTACAAGAACAATGGGTGCCAGCGCTTAGCGCTTCGCTGCTTGGCCCCCAATAACTAGTGCTGCGAGCAGCAGTGAGCGGGCCCTCGCACCCCACGCGTGTCGGGGTGCTGCGCCGTTAAAGGCTGTGCTATTTCGGTGTGCAGTACTGAGAGAAACTTCCTGTCACCAGTAGGTGGCGCTCTAGGTGTGACTCAATACCGAAGCATAGATGTGTTCAGGACGGTACCTTCATGAAGCGTGAGAAATGTTGAGTAAATCGGATAACGTATGTAGGAGTTATGAGGACTTCCTGTTTCACCAGTAGGTGGCGCTGTAAGTGTGACTCAATACCGACACATAGATGGGTTCAGAAGGCCACCTTCATGAAGCGTCAGCAATTTGGTGCAAATCGGATGATGTATGCAGGAGTTATGAGGACTTCCTGTTTCACGAATAGGTGGCGCTATAAGTATGACGCAATACTGACACATAGATGTGTTCAGGACAGAACCGTCATGAAGCGTGAGATATATCGGACAAATTGGATAATGTATGGAGGAGTTATGAGGACTTCCTGTTTCACCAATAGGTGGCGCTATAAGTATGACGCAATACTGACACATAGATGTGTTCAGGACAGAACCGTCATGAAGCGTGAGATATATCGGACAAATTGGATAATGTATGGAGGAGTTATGAGGACTTCCTGTTTCACCAATAGGTGGCGCTATAAGTATGACGCAATACTGACACATAGATGTGTTCAGGACAGAACCGTCATGAAGCGTGAGATATATCGGACAAATTGGATAATGTATGGAGGAGTTATGAGGACTTCCTGTTTCACCAATAGGTGGCGCTATAAGTATGATGCAATACTGACACATAGATGTGTTCAGGACAGAACCGTCATGAAGCGTGAGATATATCGGACAAATTGGATAATGTATGGAGGAGTTATGAGGACTTCGTGTTTTATGGCGAAATGTCAAACTTTGGCGGGGCGCCACGGCAAGGGTGTTTGGTGAAAACTCAATTTTCTTGATAACTTTTGATCACAAAGGTCTTAAGATGAAGCTGACCCGATATGAAGTTGATCAGATGAAATCTGTAGGAGGAGTTCGTCGAAGTACGAGGCATGGAAATGGTCAAAACAAGGACAAAATGGCACATTAAGAGCAAAATGGCGGACTTCCTGTTGCATGTTGGGTATAGCTCCAAGAGACATTTTAGTGTGGCTCGATGAAATACATATGCCCACCGAATTTCGTTCGCCTACATCAAACTGAAAGGTGGGGCTCGCCATTTTAAACTTTCCAGGGGGCGCTCTTGAGCCGTTTTGCCACGCCCATTTCCGTCACCAATGAAATATCCGATTTTCACCGGGACTGATGTATCTGCAAAGTTTCATCCGTTTTCATCGATGTTTAGGCCGCCAAAAAGGCATTTGTTTGGGGAGAAGAAGAAGGAGAAGGAGAAGGAGAAGGAGAAGGAGAATAATAATCCTTCGAGTTTCAATAGGGCCTCGCACCGCCAGTGCTCGGGCCCTAATAATAAGAAAAGGTACAAGAACAATGGGTGCCAGCGCTTAGCGCTTCGCTGCTTGGCCCCCAATTAAAGCTGCAAGCAGCGTTGTGGGGGCCAAGCTGACAACGCAAAAGAGGAAGCAAATACGACTGATGTTTTGAAGGCTTTAGAGATATGTTTGTCGGACTGCAACTACACTGCAGACTTGGTAAACACACCAAACGTTATAACCACTGCAAACTTCAACCACTGCAAACTATGAAAATCATTCAGCTCAATAAAACAAGAAAAGTAGGCTGGTCTAATACTCAACACTCGTGGGCAGCGGATGAGAGCTAAAGTCTTTCCCACACCCGTGTGTCCAGCCCGTTCGTGGAAATTCTGCCACACCTTCTCTTTCAAGGCTGTAGGGAGGACCAGCTGAAAGATGGAGTTTGCGGTGTTGGGGTCCCTCACACACTGATGCAAGACTCCCTCCCTCAGAGTCAGCCTCTATCTCTCCTTGAGGATCTGCCGAGTGTCACGTTGCAGGGCGATCCTTTCTGTTGCACTGGGCGGTTTCCCTGTCTGCAAGGATAACAGCATGTGGCGAATCATGTCATCTTTTTTGCTGGGCGTCCTTCCATTCTCCAGGGGGTTCGGCCCAGCTGCACTTCTTCTAGGTCAACTTGGACAGGAGAGTTAAGCATTTCTGGGCATGGGTTTTCCACCCCGGTGAGAAAAGTCTTCAGGGCCAGGATCTCCTCCTCTTCACCATCCTCTCCTCCATCCACAGGTACACGAGATAGGGCATCAGCATTAACATTGGTTTTGTCAGGCTGGAACTTGATGTTGAAGTGGTAGTTGTAGAGTCTGGCTGCCCACTGTTGCTCCAAGCTTCTCAGGTTCACCTCCTGTAAGTTTGCGAGAATGTTGTTGTCAGTGAACACTACAAAATGGGAGCCTAGTGTGGAATTTCTTGCTGCACCAGCGAAAGACGGCCTACCTTCTGATAGCAATGAAGGTAAACAGGAGTCTGGCCAGTGTTCTTCACTTCTTCACTTGTACCTTCCCATTCAGACAAACTAGACTCCATTGAATCTTCAAAACCTTCCCCTACTCCACAGAAGTCTACACCCACTCACTGCATTTCCTTTACCCACTTTGACTATTTGTACACGGCCATGAACATGGCAAACAATACGCAACCAAGTTCCGTCTGCTGCATTTTACACAAGAGGACCGCATTATTGTACTATATGTGATTGTCTGTACTGTATGTGCTTGTGTCTATGTAATTGTGTCTATTGTATGTTATGTTCTCTGCTGTACTGTATGTCTGTGATTGTCTACTGTATGTGCTTCCGTCTGATTTTCTCTACTGTATGCAATTGTCTATGTGATTATCTTTACTGTATGAGCTTGTCTATGTGATTATCTCTACTGTATGTGCTTGTCTGGATAATCGTCTCTACAACAAAACCCATGAATATGATGTACCGTACTGTAAGATGCCTCCCCCACATGGCAAACATTTGTAATACACACATATTACTTACTCTAAACAATAGGCACACGAGTCCCTGGTCTGTGAGCCAAATTTCACAACTTTTAACTGGCAGGAGCGACCGACAATGATTCTGTTGTCTGCCATTGACTTCCACAGCAGCATAATTACAATAATTATAAGAATGCACTTTGGATGAACGGGAATCGAACCCTGAACTCGCTGCTTGCGAGACTGACGCGCTACCCGCTATGCCACGACGGATCTTACAAAGTGCGTCGCAGATTTGAGTGGATAATGTCAGCTTCTGCTTCCTCTTGGTAGAGTGAGTCCTGAGCACTTAATGAATGTCACCTGGTAGGGTTGCTTCCTCTCGGTAGAGTGAGAGGGGGGGTGTCTTTGTTTAAATTGGCACACAGCGAAAAGTATACATAGCATAGCTCAACTATTTACTTCTTCAGAATCCAGACAATCACGCGAACATTTCCATGTATAAAATGTCCTTCGGTCTTCAGAAGTGTAGGAGAGGTGAAGAGTTAGAAACAGTTAGAGATTCTAGAGCGAAGAGAGATTTTCTAGAGTGTGGCTCCATTGATTTCAATGGAGGGGGGGGGGTCATTATTCGAACTGTCACAGAGTGAAAAATATACATCGAAGAGCTTAGCTTTTTTGATTTTATGAATCCCAAGAGTCGTGTGAACGTTTTGATATATAAAATGTGTATGAGCTGTGAGAATTGGAAGAGGGATGGCAGTTTAGAAAATGTGTGACTTTTTCCAAAATGCGCCTTTCAGCACTCTGACACTGGTGAAATTGTGCAGAAGACAAAAAGTGTTCCTTTCATTCTGCAATCAAACAAATGAAGTAATAATGAAACCATGGGGTGTTTTGAACTCGGCATGAGCCAGGGAATCCATTGCTACCATCATTTTGAAGATTGGACATACAGTTCAAAAGTTACTGGCATAAACGCAACTCCAACTTTGACACGCTGGTGGCGCTAGAGTGCACGAGATGTCAACATGAGGCTTGGTGACAGATGTCATGGGTATATCCCGAATGAGTGTGCCAAATGTGGTTTTGATAGATTAAAAGATTAATGAGATATGACCACAGTTCCTGTTCTGCAGCTTTTCTGCCAATTTTGATTGGCTGTCACGAGCGAACGCAATGGATAATCAAAAATCCCTGTACATCCTCTGTAGACATTAATGTATAGATGACATCCACCGATTTTCGTGCAATTTGGTGAAAGTTCCTAGGAGGAGATACATTTTAAGGGTTTTGCACATCATTCAAAATGGCGGAGAAGCCAAGATGGCCACAATGACGTCATAGAGTGCGTTGAATCCGGCTTGAGCCAAGGAATTGAAGGACACCTGAAGTTTGAAAATTGGACTTGCTGAAGAAAAGCTGCATGCATAAATGCACCTCCAACTTTGACACGTTGGTGGCGCTAGAGAGGGTGAGGTGTGGACATGAGACTTGGTGAGGAGGGTCAGGGCACTGTCCCGAATGAGTGTGCCATTTTTCATAACTTTCTACCATAAGCTTCTATGGGCTGCCATAGACTACAATGGCAGAGGAATAATAATAAAGAAGAAAGAGAAAAGGTACAAACTTAATGGGTGCCTGCGCAGCTGCGCTGCTTGGCCCCCAATAAGAAAAGGTACAAGAACAATGGGTGCCTTCGCAGCTTCGCTGCTTGGCCCCCAACTAGGGCTGCGAGCAGCATTGATCGGGCCCTCGCACCCCACGCGAGTCGGGGTGTGGCGCCGTTAAAGGCTGTGCTATTTCGGTGTCCAGTACTGAGATAAACTTCCTGTCACCAGTAGGTGGCGCTCTAGGCGTGACTCAATACCGAAGCATAGATGTGTTCAGGACGGTATCTTGATGAAGCGTGAGAAATGTTGAGTAAATCGGATAACGTATGCAGGAGTTATGAGGACTTCCTGTTTCACCAGTAGGTGGCGCTGTAAGTGTGACTCAATACCGACACATAGATGGCTTCAGAAGGCCACCTTCATGAAGCGTCAGCAATTTGGTGCAAATCGGATGATGTATGCAGGAGTTATGAGGACTTCCTATTTCACCAATAGGTGGCGCTATACGTATGACGCAATACTGACACATAGATGTGTTCAGGACAGAACCGTCATGAAGCGTGAGCTATATCGGACAAATTGGATAATGTATGGAGGAGTTATGAGGACTTCCTGTTTCACCAATAGGTGGCGCTATAAGTATGACGCAATACTGAAACATAGATGTGTGCAGGACAGAACCGTCATGAAGCGTGAGACATATCGGACAAATTGGATAATGTATGGAGGAGTTATGAGGACTTCCTGTTTCACCAATAGGTGGCGCTATAAGTATGACGCAATACTGAAACATAGATGTGTTCAGGACAGAACCGTCATGAAGCGTGAGATATATCGGACAAATTGGATAATGTATAGAGGAGTTATGAGGACTTCCTGTTTCACCAATAGGTGGCGCTATAAGTATGACGCAATACTGAAACATAGATGTGTTCAGGACAGAACCGTCATGAAGCGTGAGATATATCGGACAAATTGGATAATGTATGGAGGAGTTATGAGGACTTCCTGTTTCACCAATAGGTGGCGCTATAAGTATGACGCAATACTGACACATAGATGTGTTCAGGACAGAACCGTCATGAAGCGTGAGATATATCGGACAAATCGGATAATGTGTGGAGGAGTTATGAGGACATCGTGTTTTATGGCGAAATGTCAAACTTTGGCGGGGCGCCATGGCAAGGGTGTTTGGTGAAAACTCAATTTTCTTGATAACTTTTGATCACAAAGGGCTTAAGATGAAGCTGACCGAGTATGAAGTTGATCGGATGAAATCTGTATGAGGAGTTCGTTGAAGTACGAGGCATGGAAATGGTCAAAACAAGGACAAAATGGCACATTAAAAGCAAAATGGCTGACTTCCTGTTGCATGTTGGGTATAACTCCAAGAGACATTTTAGTGTGTCTCGATGAAATACATAAGCCCACCGAATTTCGTTCGCCTACATCAAACTGAAAGGTGGGGCTCGCCATTTTAAATTTTCCAGGGGGCGCTCTTGAGCCGTTTTGCCACGCCTATTTCCGGCACCCATGAATTATCAAATTTTTCACCGGGACTGACGTATCTGCAAAGTTTCATCCGTTTTCATCGATGTTCAGGCCGCCTAAAAGGCATTTGTTTGGAGTAAAGAAGGAGAAGAAGGAGAAGTATAATAATAATAATAACTAGGGCTGCGAGCAGCAGTGAGCGGGCCCTCGCACCCCACGCGTGTCGGGGTGTGGCGCCGTTAAAGGGTGTGCTATTTCGGTGTCCAGTACTGACAGAAACTTCCTGTCACCAGTAGGTGGCGCTCTAAGCGTGACTCAATACCGATGCATAGATGTGTTCAGGACAGTACCTTGATGAAGCGTGAGAAATGTTGTGTAAATCGGACAAAGTATGTAGGAGTTATGAGGACTTCCTGTAAGCAGTAGGTGGCGCTGTAGGTATGAAGCAATACTGACCTACAGATGTGTTCAAGATGCGACCTTCATCAAGCATGAGCAATTTTGAGTAAATCGGATAACGTATGTAGGAGTTATGAGGACTTCCTGTTTCACCAGTAGGTGGCGCTGTAAGTGTGACTCAATACCGACACATAGATGGGTTCAGAAGGCCACCTTCATGAAGCGTCAGCAATTTGGTGCAAATCGGATGATGTATGCAGGAGTTATGAGGACTTCCTGTTTCACTAATAGGTGGCGCTATACGTATGACGCAATACTGACACATAGATGTGTTCAGGACAGAACCGTCATGAAGCGTGAGCTATATCGGACAAATTGGATAATGTACGGAGGAGTTATGAGGACTTCCTGTTTCACCAATAGGTGGCGCTATAAGTATGACGCAATACTGAAACATAGATGTGTTCAGGACAGAACCGTCATGAAGCGTGAGATATATCGGACAAATTGGATAATGTATGGAGGAGTTATGAGGACTTCCTGTTTCACCAATAGGTGGCGCTATAAGTATGACGCAATACTGACACATAGATGTGTTCAGGACAGAACCGTCATGAAGCGTGAGATATATCGGATGAATTGGATAATGTATGTAGGAGTTATGAGGACTTCCTGTTTCACCAATAGGTGGCGCTATAAGTATGACGCAATACTGACACATAGATGTGTTCAGGACAGAACCGTCATGAAGCGTGAGATATATCGGACGAATTGGATAATGTATGTAGGAGTTATGAGGACTTCCTGTTTCACCAATAGGTGGCGCTATAAGTATGATGCAATACTGACACAGATGTGTTCAGGACAGAACCGTCATGAAGCGTGAGATATATCGGACGAATTGGATAATGTATGTAGGAGTTATGAGGACTTCCTGTTTCACCAATAGGTGGCGCTATAAGTATGACGCAATACTGACACATAGATGTGTTCAGGACAGAACCGTCATGAAGCGTGAGATATATCGGACGAATCGGATAATGTATGGAGGAGTTATGAGGACTTCCTGTTTCACCAATAGGTGGCGCTATAAGTATGATGCAATACTGACACATAGATGTGTTCAGGACAGAACTGTCATGAAGCGTTAGATATATCGGACAAATTGGATAATGTATGGAGGAGTTATGAGGACTTCCTGTTTCACCAATAGGTGGCGCTATAAGTATGACGCAATACTGACACATAGATGTGTTCAGGACAGAACCGTCATGAAGCGTGAGATATATCGGACGAATCGGATAATGTATGGAGGAGTTATGAGGACTTCCTGTTTCACCAATAGGTGGCGCTATAAGTATGACGCAATACTGACACATAGATGTGTTCAGGACAGAACCGTCATGAAGCGTGACATATATCGGACAAATTGAATAATGTATGGAGGAGTTATGAGGACTTCGTGTTTTATGGCGAAATGTCAAACTTTGGCGGGGCGCCACGGCAAGGGTGTTTGGTGAAAACTCAATTTTTTTGATAACTTTTGATCACAAAGGTCTTAAGATGAAGCTGACCCGATATGAAGTTGATCGGATGAAATCTGTAGGAGGAGTTCGTCGAAGTACGAGGCATGGAAATGGTCAAAACAAGGACAAAATGGCACATTAAGAGCAAAATGGCGGACTTCCTGTTGCATGTTGGGTATAGCTCCAAGAGACATTTAAGTGTGGCTCGATGAAATACATATGCCCTCCGAATTTCGTTCGCCTACATCAAACTGAAAGGTGGGGCTCGCCATTTTAAATTTTCCAGGGGGCGCTCTTGAGCCGTTTTGCCACGCCTATTTCCGGCACCCATGAATTATCAAATTTTTCACCGGGACTGACGTATCTGCAAAGTTTCATCCGTTTTCATCGATGTTTAGGCCGCCAAAAAGGCATTTGTTTGGGGAGAAGAAGAACAAGAATAACTAGGGCTGCGAGCAGCATTGAGCGGGCCCTCGCACCCCACGCATGTCGGGGTGTGGCGCCATTAAAGGCTGTGCTATTTCGGTGTCCTGTACTGAGAGAACCTTCCATTCACCAGTAGGTGGCGCTCTAACCGTGACTCAATACTGATGCATAAATGTGTTCAGGACGGTACCTTGATGAAGTGTGAGAAATGTTGTGTAAATCGGACAATGTATGTAGGAGTTATGATGACTTCCTGCTTGACCTGTAGGCGGCGCTATAAGTATGACTCAATACTGACTCACTGATGTGTTCAGGACGTGACCTTCATCAACCCTGAGCAATTTGAAGTAAATCGGATAACGTATGTAGGAGTTATGAGTACTTCCTGTTTCACCAGTAGGTGGCGCTGTAAGTGTGACTCAATACCGACGCATAGATGTGTTCAGAGGGTGACCTTCATGAAGCGTCAGCAATTTGGTGCAAATCGGATGATGTATGCAGGAGTTATGAGGACTTCCTGTTTCACCAATAGGTGGCGCTATAAGTATGACGCAATACTGACACATAGATGTGTTCAGGACAGAACCGTCATGAAGCGTGAGATAAATCGGACAAATCGGATAATGTATGGAGTAGTTATGAGGACGTCCTGTTTCACCAATAGGTGGCGCTATCAGTATGACGCAATACTGACACATAGATGTGTTCAGGACAGAACCGTCATGAAGCGTGAGATATATCGGACAAATCGGATAATGTATGGAGGAGTTATGAGGACTTCCTGGTTTACCAATAGGTGGCGCTATAAGTATGACGCAATACTGACACATAGATGTGTTCAGGACAGAACCTTCATGAAGCGTGAGATATATCGGACGAATTGGATAATGTATGGAGGAGTTATGAGGACTTCCTGTTTCACCAATAGGTGGCGCTATAAGTATGATGCAATACTGACACATAGATGTGTTCAGGACAGAACCGTCATGAAGCGTGAGATATATCGGACGAATTGGATAATGTATGGAGGAGTTATGAGGACTTCCTGTTTCACCACTAGGTGGCGCTATAAGTATGATGCAATACTGACACATAGATGTGTTCAGGACAGAACCGTCATGAAGCGTGAGATATATCGGACAAATTGGATAATGTATGGAGGAGTTATGAGGACTTCGTGTTTTATGGCGAAATGTCAAACTTTGGCGGGGCGCCACGGCAAGGGTGTGTGGTGAAAACTCATTTTTTTTGATAACTTTTGATCACAAAGGTCTTAAGATGAAGCTCACCGAATATCAAGTTGATCGGATGAAATCTGGAGGAGGAGTTCGTCGAAGTACGAGGCATGGAAATGGTCAAAACAAGGACAAAATGGCACATTAAAAGCAAAATGGCTGACTTCCTGTTCGATGTTGGGTATAGGTCCAAGAGACATTTTAGTGTGTCTCGATGAACTACTTATGCCCACCGATTTTCGTTCGCCTACATCAAACTGAAAGGTGGGGCTCGCCATTTTAATTTTTCCAGGGGGCGCTCTTGAGCCGTTTTGCCACGCCCATTTCGGTCACCCATGAATTATCAAATTTTTCACCGGGACTGACGTATCTGCAAAGTTTCATCCGTTTTCATCGATGTTTAGGCCGCCAAAAAGGCATTTGTTTTGGAAGAAGAAGGTAGGAGAATAATAATAATAACTAGGGCTGCGAGCAGCAGTGAGCGGGCCCTCGCACCCCACGCGTGTCGGGGTGTGGCGCCGTTAAAGGGTGTGCTATTTCGGTGTGCAGTACTGAGAGACACTTCCTGTCACCAGTAGGTGGCGCTCTAGGCGTGACTCAATACCGAAGCATAGATGTGTTCAGGACGGTACCTTGATGAAGCGTGAGAAATGTTGAGTAAATCGGTTAACGTATGTAGGAGTTATGAGGACTTCCTGTTTCACCAGTAGGTGGCGCTGTAAGTGTGACTCAATACCGACGCATAGATGTGTTCAGAATGTCACCTTCATGAAGCGTCAGCAATTTGGTGCAAATCGGATGATGTATGCAGGAGTTATGAGGACTTCCTGTTTCACCAATAGGTGGCGCTATAAGTATGACGCAATACTGACACATAGATGTGTTCAGAACAGAACCGTCATGAAGCGTGAGATATATCGGACAAATTGGATAATGTATGTAGGAGTTATGAGGACTTCCTGTTTCACCAATAGGTGGCGCTATAAGTATGACGCAATACTGACACATAGATGTGTTCAGGAGAGAACCGTCATGAAGCGTGAGATATATCAGACAAATTGGATAATGTATGTAGTAGTTATGAGGACTTCCTGTTTCACCAATAGGTGGCGCTATAAGTATGACGCAATACTGACACATAGATGTGTTCAGGACAGAACCGTCATGAAGCGTGAGATAAATCGGACAAATTGGATAATGTATGGAGGAGTTATGAGGACTTCCTGTTTCACCAATAGGTGGCGCTATAAGTATGACGCAATACTGACACATAGATGTGTTCAGGACAGAACCGTCATGAAGCGTGAGATATATCGGACAAATCCGATAATGTATGGAGGAGTTATGGGGACTTCCTGTTTCACCAATAGGTGGCGCTATAAGTATGATGCAATACTGACACATAGATGTGTTCAGGACAGAACCGTCATGAAGCGTGAGATATATCGGACAAATTGGATAATGTATGGAGGAGTTATGAGGACTTCCTGTTTCACCAATAGGTGGCGCTATAAGTATGACGCAATACTGACACATAGATGTGTTCAGGACAGAACCGTCATGAAGCGTGAGATATATCGGACAAATCGGATAATGTGTGGAGGAGTTATGAGGACTTCCTGTTTCACCAATAGGTGGCGCTATAAGTATGACGCAATACTGACACATAGATGTATTCAGGACAGAACCGTCATGAAGCGTGAGATATATCGGACAAATCGGATAATGTATGGAGAAGTTATGAGGACATCGTGTTTTATGGCGAAATGTCAAACTTTGGCGGGGCGCCACGGCAAGGGTGTTTGGTGAAAACTCAATTTTCTTGATAACTTTTGATCACAAAGGGCTTAAGATGAAGCTGACCGAGTATGAAGTTGATCGGATGAAATCTGTAGGAGGAGTTCGTTGAAATACGAGGCATGGAAATGGTCAAAACAAGGACAAAATGGCACATTAAAAGCAAAATGGCGGCCTTCCTGTTGCATGTTGGGTACAGCTCTAAGAGACATTTTAGTGTGGCTCGATGAAATACATATGCCCTCCGAATTTCGTTCGCCTACATCAAACTGAAAGGTGGGGCTCGCCATTTGAAACTTTCCAGGGGGCGCTCTTGAGCCGTTTTGCCACGCCCATTTCCGTCACCCATGAATTATCAAATTTTTCACCGGGACTGACGTATCTGCAAAGTTTCATCCGTTTTCATCGATGTTTAGGCCGCCAAAAAGGCATTTGTTTGGGGAGAAGAACAAGAATAATAATAATCCTTCGAAATACAATAGGGCCTCGCACCGCCAGTGCTCGGGCCCTAATAATAATCCTTCGAAATTCAATAGGGCCTCGCACCGCCAGTGCTCGGGCCCTAATAATCCTTCGAGTTTCAATAGGGCCTCGCACCGCCAGTGCTCGGGCCCTAACTAGTGCTGCGAGCAGCAGTGAGCGGGCCCTCGCACCCCACGCGTGTCGGGGTGTGGCGCCGTTAAAGGGTGTGCTATTTCGGTGTGCAGTACTGAGAGAAACTTCCTGTCACCAGTAGGTGGCGCTCTAGGCGTGACTCAATACCGAAGCATAGATGTGTTCAGGACGGTACCTTGATGAAGCGTGAGACATGTTGAATAAATCGGATAACGTATGTAGGAGTTATGAGGACTTCCTGTAAGCAGTAGGTGGCGCTGTAGGTATGACGTAATACTGACCTACAGATGTGTTCAAGATGCGACCTTCATCAAGCATGAGCAATTTGGAGTAAATCGGATAATGTATGTAGGAGTTATGAGTACTTCCTGTTTCACCAGTAGGTGGCGCTGTAAGTGTAACTCAATACCGACGCATAGATGTGTTCAGAAGGTGACCTTCATGAAGCGTCAGCAATTTGGTGCAAATCGGATGATGTATGCAGGAGTTATGAGGACTTCCTGTTTCACCAATAGGTGGCGCTATGAGTATGACGCAATACTGACACATAGATGTGTTCAGGACAGAACCGTCATGAAGCGTGAGATAAATCGGACAAATCGGATAATGTATGGAGGAGTTATGAGGACTTCCTGTTTCACCAATAGGTGGCGCTATAAGTATGACGCAATACTGACACATAGATGTGTTCAGGACAGAACCGTCATGAAGCGTGAGATATATCGGACAAATCGGATAATGTATGGAGGAGTTATGAGGACTTCCTGTTTTACCAATAGGTGGCGCTATAAGTATGACGCAATACTGACACATAGATGTGTTCAGGACAGAACATTCATGAAGCGTGTGATATATCGGACAAATTGGATAATGTATGGAGGAGTTATGAGGACTTCCTGTTTCACCAATAGGTGGCGCTATAAGTATGATGCAATACTGACACATAGATGTGTTCAGGACAGAACCGTCATGAAGCGTGAGATATATCGGACAAATTGGATAATGTATGGAGGAGTTATGAGGACTTCGTGTTTTATGGTGAAATGTCAAACTTTGGCGGGGCGCCACGGCAAGGGTGTTTGGTGAAAACTCAATTTTTTTGATAACTTTTGATCACAAAAGTCTTAAGATGAACCTGACCCGATATGAAGTTGATCGGATGAAATCTGTAGGAGGAGTTCGTCGAAGTACGAGGCATGGAAATGGTTAAAACAAGGACAAAATGGCACATTAAAAGGAAAATGGCGGCCTTCCTGTTGCATGTTGGGTATAGCTCCAAGAGACATTTTAGTGCGTCTCGATGAACTACATATGCCCTCCGAATTTTGTTCGCCTACATCAAACTGAAAGGTGGGGCTCGCCATTTTAGATTTTCCAGGGGGCGCTCTTGAGCCGTTTTGCCACGCCCATTTCCGTGACCCATGAATTATCAAATTTTTCACCGGGACTGACGTATCTGCAAAGTTTCATCTGTTTTCATCGATGTTTAGGCCACCAAAAAGGCATTTGTTTGGGGAGAAGAACAAGAAGAAAAAGGAGAATAATAATAATCCTTCGAAATACAATAGGGCCTCGCACCGCCAGTGCTCGGGCCCTAATAATAATCCTTCGAGTTTCAATAGGGCCTCGCACCGCCAGTGCTCGGGCCCTAATAATCCTTCGAGTTTCAATAGGGCCTCGCACCGCCAGTGCTCGGGCCCTAACTAGTGCTGCGAGCAGCAGTGAGCGGGCCCTCGCACCCCACGCGGGTCGGGGTGTGGCGCCGTTAAAGGGTGTGCTATTTCGGTGTCCAGTACTGACAGAAACTTCCTGTCACCAGTAGGTGGCGCTCTAAGCGTGACTCAATACCGACGCATAGATGTGTTCAGGACAGTACCTTGATGAAGTGTGAGAAATGTTGTGTAAATCGGACAAAGTATGTAGGAGTTATGAGGACTTCCTGTAAGCAGTAGGTGGCGCTGTAAGTATGACGCAATACTGACCTACAGATGTGTTCAAGATGCGACCTTCATCAAGCATGAGCAATTTGGAGTAAATCGGATAATGTATGTAGGAGTTATGAGTACTTCCTGTTTCACCAGTAGGTGGCGCTGTAAGTGTTACTCAATACCGACGCATAGATGTGTTCAGAAGGTGACCTTCATGAAGCGTCAGCAATTTGGTGCAAATCGGATGATGTATGCAGGAGTTATGAGGACTTCCTGTTTCACCAATAGGTGGCGCTATAAGTATGACGCAGTACTGACACATAGATGTGTTCAGGACAGAACCGTCATGAAGCGTGAGATAAATCGGACAAATCGGATAATGTATGGAGGAGTTATGAGGACTTCCTGTTTCACCAATAGGTGGCGCTATAAGTATGATGCAATACTGACACATAGATGTGTTCAGGACAGAACCGTCATGAAGCGTGAGATATATCGGACAAATCCGATAATGTATGGAGGAGTTATGGGGACTTCCTGTTTCACCAATAGGTGGCGCTATACGTATGACGCAATACTGACACATAGATGTGTTCAGGACAGAACCGTCATGAAGCGTGAGCTATATCGGACAAATTGGATAATGTATGGAGGAGTTATGAGGACTTCCTGTTTCACCAATAGGTGGCGCTATAAGTATGACGCAATACTGACACATAGATGTGTTCAGGACAGAACCGTCATGAAGCGTGAGATATATCGGACAAATCGGATAATGTATGGAGAAGTTATGAGGACATCGTGTTTTATGGCGAAATGTCAAACTTTGGCGGGGCGCCACGGCAAGGGTGTTTGGTGAAAACTCAATTTTCTTGATAACTTTTGATCACAAAGGGCTTAAGATGAAGCTGACCGAGTATGAAGTTGATCGGATGAAATCTGTAGGAGGAGTTCGTTGAAATACGAGGCATGGAAATGGTCAAAACAAGGACAAAATGGCACATTAAAAGCAAAATGGCGGCCTTCCTGTTGCATGTTGGGTACAGCTCTAAGAGACATTTTAGTGTGGCTCGATGAAATACATATGCCCACCGAATTTCGTTCGACTACATCAAACTGAAAGGTGGGGCTCGCCATTTTAAATTTTCCAGGGGGCGCACTTGAGCCGTTTTGCCACGCCCATTTCCGTCACCCATGAATTATCAAATTTTTTACCGGGACTGACGTATGTGCAAAGTTTCATCCGTTTTCATCGATGTTAAGGCCGCCAAAAAGGCATTTGTTTGGGGAGAAGAAGAAGGAGAAGAATAATAATAACTAGTGCTGCGAGCAGCAGTGAGCGGGCCCTCGCACCCCACGCGGGTCGGGGTGTGGCGCCGTTAAAGGGTGTGCTTTTTCGGTGTCCAGTACTGACAGAAACTTCCTGTCACCAGTAGGTGGCGCTCTAAGCGTGACTCAATACCAAAGCATAGATGTGTTCAGGACAGTACCTTGATGAAGCGTGAGAAATGTTGTGTAAATCGGACAAAGTATGTAGGAGTTATGAGGACTTCCTGTAAGCAGTAGGTGGCGCTGTAGGTATGACGCAATACTGACCTACAGATGTGTTCAAGATGCGACCTTCATCAAGCATGAGCAATTTGGAGTAAATCGGATAATGTATGTAGGAGTTATGAGTACTTCCTGTTTCACCAGTAGGTGGCGCTGTAAGTGTAACTCAATACCGACGCATAGATGTGTTCAGAAGGTGACCTTCATGAAGCGTCAGCAATTTGGTGCAAATCGGATGATGTATGCAGGAGTTATGAGGACTTCCTGTTTCACCAATAGGTGGCGCTATAAGTATGACGCAATACTGACACATAGATGTGTTCAGGACAGAACCGTCATGAAGCGTGAGATAAATCGGACAAATCGGATAATGTATGGAGGAGTTATGAGGACTTCCTGTTTCACCAATAGGTGGCGCTATAAGTATGACGCAATACTGACACATAGATGTGTTCAGGACAGAACCGTCATGAAGCGTGAGATATATCGGACAAATCGGATAATGTATGGAGGAGTTATGAGGACTTCCTGTTTTACCAATAGGTGGCGCTATAAGTATGACGCAATACTGACACATAGATGTGTTCAGGACAGAACCTTCATGAAGCGTGAGATATATCGGACGAATTGGATAATGTATGGAGGAGTTATGAGGACTTCCTGTTTCACCAATAGGTGGCGCTATAAGTATGATGCAATACTGACACATAGATGTGTTCAGGACAGAACAGTCATGAAGCGTGAGATATATCGGACGAATTGGATAATGTATGTAGGAGTTATGAGGACTTCCTGTTTCACCAATAGGTGGCGCTATAAGTATGACGCAATACTGACACATAGATGTGTTCAGGACAGAACCCTCATAAAGCGTGAGATATATCGGACAAATCCGATAATGTATGGAGGAGTTATGGGGACTTCCTGTTTCACCAATAGGTGGCGCTATAAGTATGATGCAATACTGACACATAGATGTGTTCAGGACAGAACCGTCATGAAGCGTGAGATATATCGGACGAATTGGATAATGTATGTAGGAGTTATGAGGACTTCCTGTTTCACCAATAGGTGGCGCTATAAGTATGACGCAATACTGACACATAGATGTGTTCATGACAGAACTGTCATGAAGCGTGAGACATATCGGACAAATCGGATAATGTATGGAGGAGTTATGAGGACTTCCTGTTTCACCAATAGGTGGCGCTATAAGTATGACGCAATACTGACACATAGATGTGTTCAGGACAGAACCGTCATGAAGCGTGAGATATATCGGACAAATTGGATAATGTATGGAGGAGTTATGAGGACTTCGTGTTTTATGGCGAAATGTCAAACTTTGGCGGGGCGCCACGGCAAGGGTGTTTGGTGAAAACTCAATTTTTTTGATAACTTTTGATCACAAAGGTCTTAAGATGAAGCTGACCCGATATGAAGTTGATCGGATGAAATCTGTAGGAGGAGTTCGTCGAAGTACGAGGCATGGAAATGGTCAAAACAAGGACAAAATGGCACATTAAGAGCAAAATGGCGGACTTCCTGTTGCATGTTGGGTATAGCTCCAAGAGACATTTAAGTGTGGCTCGATGAAATACATATGCCCACCGAATGTCGTTAGCCTACATCAAACTGAAAGGTGGGGCTCGCCATTTTAAACTTTCCAGGGGGCGCTCTTGAGCCGTTTTGCCACGCCCAATTCCGTCACCCATGAATTATCAAATTTTTCACCGGGACTGACGTATCTGCAAAGTTTCATCCGTTTTCATCAATGTTCAGGCCGCCAAAAAGGCATTTGTTTGGAGTAAAGGAGAAGAAGGAGAATAATAATCCTTCGAGTTTCAATAGGGCCTCGCACCGCCAGTGCTCGGGCCCTAAATATAGCTGCAAGCAGCAATGTGGGGGCCAAGCAGGACATGCGACCAGCGCATCAAAGACAACAAGCGAAACACGTCATAGCCGCATTCAAAGCTCTACCGCAGTGTTGAAAATCGGGCATACGGTTCAGAATATATGTACTTCCAACTTTGACAGGTTGGTGGTGCTAGAGACTTTGAGGTGTCGACATAGACTTGGTGACAGGGGTCACGGGACCGTCCACGATGAGTGTGCCTAATGTGGTTATGATACATCAAAACCTTACTGAGATTTGACCACACTTCCTGTTTGGCGGCTTGGACGCCAAAATCGATTGGCTGTAGCGAGCGAACACCTTCGACAATCGAAAATCCCTCTAGGAGTTTTGTGGACATTGGTCTAAAGAATGTGTACAGCCAGTTTCATGTAGTTTGGTGAAAATCCTTAGGAGAAGATACATTTTAAGTGTTTTACACAAAATACAAAATGGCGGGAAATCCAATTGGTGGAAAATGACATCATAGGATGCGATGAACTCGGCATGAGCGAGGGATTCCAACGGTACCTCATTTTTCAAAATCGGTTACACAGGTCAAAAGTTGTGTGCATTAACGCACTTCCAACTTTGACATGGTGGTGGCGCTAGAGGGTTTGAGCTGTCGCAATGCCACTTGCTGCCAGAGGTCATGGGACTGTCCCCGAAGAGTTTGCCAAATGTGGCTTTAATACATTAACAATTTGCTGAGATATGACCACACTTCCTGTTTGGCGGCTTAGAGGCCAAATTTGATTGGCTGCAGCGAGCGAACGCAATAGACAATCAGAAATCCCTGTAAGACTTTTGTGGACATCGGTCTACAGATTGTGCCTACCGAGTTTCGTGCAGATTGGAGAAAAAACCTAGGAGGAGATACATTTTGAGAGTTTTTCACAAAATCCAAAATGGCGGGAAATCCAATATGGCGGAAAATGATGTCATGGGGTGCGTTGAACTCGGCTTAAGCCAAGGAATCCAACGGTACCTTGTTTTTGAAAATCGGGCTTACAGGTCAAAAGTTGTGTGCACAAACGCACCTCCAACTTTGACATGTTGGTGGCGCTAGAGGGTTCGAGCTGTGTACATGGGTCTTGGTGAAAAGACTCAGGGGACTGTCATGAATGAGTGGGCCAATTTTCACATCTTTTTACCATATGGTTCTATGGGCTGCCATAGACTCCAATGCCAGAGGAAGATGAATAATAATAAGAAAAGGTACAAGAACAATGGGTGCCTTCGCAGCTTCGCTGCTTGGCCCCCAATAATCCTTCGAGTTTCAATAGGGCCTCGCACCGCCAGTGCTCGGGCCCTAACTAGGGCTGCGAGCAGCAGTGAGCGGGCCCTCGCACCCCACGCGGGTCGGGGTGTGGCGCCGTTAAAGGGTGTGCTATTTCAGTGTGCATTACTGAGAGAAACTTCCTGTCACCAGTAGGTGGCGCTCTAGGCGTGACTCAATACCGAAGCATAGATGTGTTCAGGACGGTACCTTGATGAAGCGTGAGAAATGTTGAGTAAATCGGATAACGTATGTAGGAGTTATGCGGACTTCCTGTTTCACCAGTAGGTGGCGCTGTTAGTGTGACTCAATACCGACACATAGATGGGTTCAGAAGGCCACCTTCATGAAGCGTCAGCAATTTGGTGCAAATCGGATGATGTATGCAGGAGTTATGAGGACTTCCTGTTTCACCAATAGGTGGCGCTATAAGTATGACGCAATACTGACACATAGATGTGTTCAGGACAGAACCGTCATGAAGCGTGAGCTATATCGGACAAATCGGATAATGTATGGAGGAGTTATGAGGACTTCCTGTTTCACCAATAGGTGGCGCTATAAGTATGACGCAATACTGAAACATAGATGTGTTCAGGACAGAACCGTCATGAAGCGTGAGATATATCGGACAAATTGGATAATGTATGGAGGAGTTATGAGGACTTCCTGTTTCACCAATAGGTGGCGCTATAAGTATGACGCAATACTGACACATAGATGTGTTCAGGACAGAACCGTCATGAAGCGTGAGATATATCGGACAAATTGGATAATGTATGGAGGAGTTATGAGGACTTCGTGTTTTATGGCGAAATGTCAAACTTTGGCGGGGCGCCACGGCAAGGGTGTTTGGTGAAAACTCAATTTTTTTGATAACTTTTGATCACAAAGGTCTTAAGATGAAGCTGACCCGATATGAAGTTGATCGGATGAAATCTGTAGGAGGAGTTCGTCGAAGTACGAGGCATGGAAATGGTAAAAACAAGGACAAAATGGCACATAAAGTGCAAAATGGCGGACTGAGAAATGTTGTGTAAATCGGACAAAGTATGTAGGAGTTATGAGGACTTCCTGTAAGCAGTAGGTGGCGCTGTAGGTATGACGCAATACTGACCTACAGATGTGTTCAAGATGCGACCTTCATCAAGCATGAGCAATTTGGAGTAAATCGGATAATGTATGTAGGAGTTATGAGTACTTCCTGTTTCACCAGTAGGTGGCGCTGTAAGTGTAACTCAATACCGACGCATAGATGTGTTCAGAAGGTGACCTTCATGAAGCGTCAGCAATTTGGTGCAAATCGGATGATGTATGCAGGAGTTATGAGGACTTCCTGCTTCACCAATAGGTGGCGCTATAAGTATGACGCAATACTGACACATAGATGTGTTCAGGACTGAACCGTCATGAAGCGTGAGATAAATCGGACAAATCGGATAATGTATGGAGGAGTTATGAGGACTTCCTGTTTCACCAATAGGTGGCGCTATAAGTATGACGCAATACTGACACATAGATGTGTTCAGGACAGAAGCGTCATGAAGCGTGAGATATATCGGACAAATTGGATAATGTATGGAGGAGTTATGAGGACTTCGTGTTTTATGGCGAAATGTCAAACTTTGGCGGTGCGCCACGGCAAGGGTGTTTTGGTGAAAACTCAATTTTTTTGATAACTTTTGATCACAAAGGTCTTAAGATGAAGCTGACCCGATATGAAGTTGATCGGATGAAATCTGTAGGAGGAGTTCGTCGAAGTACGAGGCATGGAAATGGTCAAAACAAGGACAAAATGGCACATTAAAAGCAAAATGGCTGACTTCCTGTTGCATGATGGGTATACGTCCAAGAGACATTTTAGTGTGTCTCGATGAACTACATATGCCCACTGAATTTCGTTCGCCTACATCAAACTGAAAGGTGGGGCTCGCCATTTTAAATTTTCCAGGGGGCGCTCTTGAGCCGTTTTGCCACGCCCATTTCGGTCACCCATGAATTATCAAATTTTTCACCGGGTCTGACGTATCTGCAAAGTTTAATCCGTTTTCATCGATGTTTAGGCCGCCAAAAAGGCATTTGTTTGGGGAGAAGAACAAGAAGAAGAATAATAATCCTTCGAGTTTCAATAGGGCCTCGCACCGCCAGTGCTCGGGCCCTAACTAGGGCTGCGAGCAGCAGTGAGCGGGCCCTCGCACCCCACGCGTGTCGGGGTGTGGCGCCGTTAAAGGCTGTGCTATTTCGGTGTGCAGTACTGAGAGAAACTTCCTGTCACCAGTAGGTGGCGCTCTAGGCGTGACTCAATACCGAAGCATAGATGTGTTCAGGACGGTACCTTGATGAAGCGTGAGAAATGTTGAGTAAATCGGATAACGTATGTAGGAGTTATGAGGACTTCCTGTTTCACCAGTAGGTGGCGCTGTAAGTGTGACTCAATACCGACACATTGATGGGTTCAGAAGGCGACCTTCGTGAAGCGTCAGCAATTTGGTGCAAATCGGATGATGTATGCAGGAGTTATGAGGACTTCCTGTTTCACCAATAGGTGGCGCTATACGTATGACGCAATACTGACACATAGATGTGTTCAGGACAGAACCTTCATGAAGCGTGAGATATATTGGACGAATTGGATAATGTATGTAGGAGTTATGAGGACTTCCTGTTTCACCAATAGGTGGCGCTATAAGTATGACGCAATACTGACACATAGATGTGTTCAGGACAGAACCGTCATGAAGCGTGAGATATATCGGACAAATTGGATAATGTATGGAGGAGTTATGAGGACTTCGTGTTTTATGGCGAAATGTCGAACTTTGGCGGGGCGCCACGGCAAGGGTGTTTGGTGAAAACTCAATTTTTTTGATAACTTTAGATCACAAAGGCCTTAAGATGAAGCTGACCCGATATGAAGTTGATCGGATGAAATCTGTAGGAGGAGTTCGTCGAAGTACGAGGCATGGAAATGGTCAAAACAAGGACAAAATGGCACATTAAAAGCAAAATGGCGGCCTTCCTGTTGCATGTTGGGTATAGCTCCAAGAGACATTTTAGTGCGTCTCGATGAACTACATATGCCCTCCGAATTTCGTTCGCCTACATCAAACTGAAAGGTGGGGCTCGCCATTTTAGATTTTCCAGGGGGCGCTCTTGAGCCGTTTTGCCACGCCCAGTTCCGTCACCCATGAATTATCAAATTTTTCACCGGGACTGACGTATCTGCAAAGTTTCATCCGTTTTCATCGATGTTCAGGCCGCCTAAAAGGCATTTGTTTGGAGTAAAGAAGAATAATAATAATAACTAGTGCTGCGAGCAGCAGTGAGCGGGCCCTCGCACCCCACGCGGGTCGGGGTGTGGCGCCGTTAAAGGGTGTGCTATTTCGGTGTCCAGTACTGACAGAAACTTCCTGTCACCAGTAGGTGGCGCTCTAAGCGTGACTCAATACCGACGCATAGATGTGTTCAGGACAGTACCTTGATGAAGCGTGAGAAATGTTGTGTAAATGGGACAAAGTATGTAGGAGTTATGATGACTTCCTGCTTGATCTGTAGGCGGCGCTATAAGTATGACTCAATACTGACCTACAGATGTGTTCAGGACGTGACCTTCATCAACCCAGAGCAATTTGGCGTAAATCGGATAACATATGTAGGAGTTATGAGAACTTCCTGTTTCACCAGTAGGTGGCGCTGTAAGTGTGACTCAATACGGACGCATAGATGTGTTCAGAAGGTGACCTTCATGAAGCGTCAGCAATTTGGTGCAAATCGGATGATGTATGCAGGAGTTATGAGGACTTCCTGTTTCACCAATAGGTGGCGCTATAAGTATGACGCAATACTGACACATAGATGTGTTCAGGACAGAACCGTCATGAAGCGTGAGATATATCGGACAAATCCGATAATGTATGGAGGAGTTATGAGGACTTCCTGTTTCACCAATAGGTGGCGCTATAAGTATGACGCAATACTGACACATAGATGTGTTCAGGACAGAACCGTCATGAAGCGTGAGATATATCGGACAAATTGGATAATGTATGGAGGAGTTATGAGGACTTCCTGTTTCACCAATAAGTGGCGCTATAAGTATGACGCAATACTGACACATAGATGTGTTCAGGACAGAACCGTCATGAAGCGTGAGATATATCAGACAAATTGGATAATGTATGTAGTAGTTATGAGGACTTCCTGTTTCACCAATAGGTGGCGCTATAAGTATGATGCAATACTGACACATAGATGTGTTCAGGACAGAACCGTCATGAAGCGTGAGATATATCGGACGAATTGGATAATGTATGTAGGAGTTATGAGGACTTCCTGTTTCACCAATAGGTGGCGCTATAAGTATGACGCAATACTGACACATAGATGTGTTCAGGACAGAACCGTCATGAAGCGTGAGATATATCGGACAAATTGGATAATGTATGTAGGAGTTATGAGGACTTCGTGTTTTATGGCGAAATGTCAAACTTTGGCGGGGCGCCACGGCAAGGGTGTTTGGTGAAAACTCAATTTTTTTGATAACTTTTGATCACAAAGGTCTTAAGATGAAGCTGACCCGATATGAAGTTGATCGGATGAAATCTGTAGGAGGAGTTCGTCGAAGTACGAGGCATGGAAATGGTCAAAACAAGGACAAAATGCACATTAAAAGCAAAATGGCGGACTTCCTGTTGCATGTTGGGTATAGCTCCAAGAGACATTTAAGTGTGGCTCGATGAAATACATATGCCCTCCGAATTTCGTTCGCCTACATCAAACTGAAAGGTGGGGCTCGCCATTTGAAACTTTCCAGGGGGCGCTCTTGAGCCGTTTTGCCACGCCCATTTCCGTCACCCATGAATTATCAAATTTTTCACCGGGACTGACGTATCTGCAAAGTTTCATCCGTTTTCATCGATGTTCAGGCCGCCTAAAAGGCATTTGTTTGGAGTAAAGAAGGAGAAGGAGAAGGAGAAGGAGAAGGAGAAGAATAATAATCCTTCGAGTTTCAATAGGGCCTCGCACCGCCAGTGCTCGGGCCCTAATAATAATCCTTCGAGTTTCAATAGGGCCTCGCACAGCCAGTGCTCGGGCCCTAACTAGTGCTGCGAGCAGCAGTGAGCGGGCCCTCGCACCCCACGTGGGTCGGGGTGTGGCGCCGTTAAAGGGTGTGCTATTTCGGTGTCCAGTACTGACAGAAACTTCCTGTCACCAGTAGGTGGCGCTCTAAGCGTGACTCAATACCTACGCATAGATGTGTTCAGGACAGTACCTTGATGAAGCGTGAGAAATGTTGTGTAAATCGGACAAAGTATGCAGGAGTTATGAGGACTTCCTGTAAGCAGTAGGTGGCGCTGTAGGTATGACGCAATACTGACCTACAGATGTGTTCAAGATGCGACCTTCATCAAGCATGAGCAATTTGGAGTAAATCGGATAATGTATGTAGGAGTTGAGTACTTCCTGTTTCACCAGTAGGTGGCGCTGTAAGTGTAACTCAATACCGACGCATAGATGTGTTCAGAAGGTGACCTTCATGAAGCGTCAGCAATTTGGTGCAAATCGGATGATGTATGCAGGAGTTATGAGGACTTCCTGTTTAACCAATAGGTGGCGCTATAAGTATGACGCAATACTGACACATAGATGTGTTCAGGACAGAACCGTCATGAAGCGTGAGATAAATCGGACAAATCGGATAATGTATGGAGGAGTTATGAGGACTTTCTGTTTCACCAATAGGTGGCGCTATAAGTATGACGCAATACTGACACATAGATGTGTTCAGAAGGTGACCTTCATGAAGCGTCAGCAATTTGGTGCAAATCGGATGATGTATGCAGGAGTTATGAGGACTTCCTGTTTCACCAATAGGTGGCGCTATAAGTATGACGCAATACTGACACATAGATGTGTTCAGGACAGAACCCTCATGAAGCATGAGATATATCGGACAAATCGGATAATGTATGGAGGAGTTATGAGGACTTCCTGTTTCACCAATAGGTGGCGCTATAAGTATGACGCAATACTGACACATAGATGTGTTCAGGACAGAACCGTCATGAAGCGTGAGATAAATCGGACAAATCGGATAATGTATGGAGGAGTTATGAGGACTTCCTGTTTCACCAATAGGTGGCGCTATAAGTATGACGCAATACTGACACATAGATGTGTTCAGGACAGAACCGTCATGAAGCGTGAGATATATCGGACAAAGCGGATAATGTATGGAGGAGTTATGAGGACTTCCTGTTTTACCAATAGGTGGCGCTATAAGTATGACGTAATACTGACACAGATGTGTTCAGGACAGAACCTTCATGAAGCGTGAGATATATTGGACGAATTGGATAATGTATGGAGGAGTAATGAGGACTTCCTGTTTCACCAATAGGTGGCGCTATAAGTATGACGCAATACTGACACATAGATGTGTTCAGGACAGAACCGTCATGAAGCGTGAGATATATCGGACAAATCGGATAATGTGTGGAGGAGTTATGAGGACATCGTGTTTTATGGCGAAATGTCAAACTTTGGCGGGGCGCCATGGCAAGGGTGTTTGGTGAAAACTCAATTTTCTTGATAACTTTTGATCACAAAGGGCTTAAGATGAAGCTGACCGAGTATGAAGTTGATCGGATGAAATCTGTATGAGGAGTTCGTTGAAGTACGAGGCATGGAAATGGTCAAAACAAGGACAAAATGGCACATTAAAAGCAAAATGGCTGACTTCCTGTTGCATGTTGGGTATAACTCCAAGAGACATTTTAGTGTGTCTCGATGAAATACATAAGCCCACCGAATTTCGTTCGCCTACATCAAACTGAAAGGTGGGGCTCGCCATTTTAAATTTTCCAGGGGGCGCTCTTGAGCCGTTTTGCCACGCCTATTTCCGGCACCCATGAATTATCAAATTTTTCACCGGGACTGACGTATCTGCAAAGTTTCATCCGTTTTCATCGATGTTCAGGCCGCCTAAAAGGCATTTGTTTGGAGTAAAGAAGGAGAAGAAGGAGAAGTATAATAATAATAATAACTAGGGCTGCGAGCAGCAGTGAGCGGGCCCTCGCACCCCACGCGTGTCGGGGTGTGGCGCCGTTAAAGGGTGTGCTATTTCGGTGTCCAGTACTGACAGAAACTTCCTGTCACCAGTAGGTGGCGCTCTAAGCGTGACTCAATACCGATGCATAGATGTGTTCAGGACAGTACCTTGATGAAGCGTGAGAAATGTTGTGTAAATCGGACAAAGTATGTAGGAGTTATGAGGACTTCCTGTAAGCAGTAGGTGGCGCTGTAGGTATGAAGCAATACTGACCTACAGATGTGTTCAAGATGCGACCTTCATCAAGCATGAGCAATTTTGAGTAAATCGGATAACGTATGTAGGAGTTATGAGGACTTCCTGTTTCACCAGTAGGTGGCGCTGTAAGTGTGACTCAATACCGACACATAGATGGGTTCAGAAGGCCACCTTCATGAAGCGTCAGCAATTTGGTGCAAATCGGATGATGTATGCAGGAGTTATGAGGACTTCCTGTTTCACTAATAGGTGGCGCTATACGTATGACGCAATACTGACACATAGATGTGTTCAGGACAGAACCGTCATGAAGCGTGAGCTATATCGGACAAATTGGATAATGTACGGAGGAGTTATGAGGACTTCCTGTTTCACCAATAGGTGGCGCTATAAGTATGACGCAATACTGAAACATAGATGTGTTCAGGACAGAACCGTCATGAAGCGTGAGATATATCGGACAAATTGGATAATGTATGGAGGAGTTATGAGGACTTCCTGTTTCACCAATAGGTGGCGCTATAAGTATGACGCAATACTGACACATAGATGTGTTCAGGACAGAACCGTCATGAAGCGTGAGATATATCGGATGAATTGGATAATGTATGTAGGAGTTATGAGGACTTCCTGTTTCACCAATAGGTGGCGCTATAAGTATGACGCAATACTGACACATAGATGTGTTCAGGACAGAACCGTCATGAAGCGTGAGATATATCGGACGAATTGGATAATGTATGTAGGAGTTATGAGGACTTCCTGTTTCACCAATAGGTGGCGCTATAAGTATGATGCAATACTGACACAGATGTGTTCAGGACAGAACCGTCATGAAGCGTGAGATATATCGGACGAATTGGATAATGTATGTAGGAGTTATGAGGACTTCCTGTTTCACCAATAGGTGGCGCTATAAGTATGACGCAATACTGACACATAGATGTGTTCAGGACAGAACCGTCATGAAGCGTGAGATATATCGGACGAATCGGATAATGTATGGAGGAGTTATGAGGACTTCCTGTTTCACCAATAGGTGGCGCTATAAGTATGATGCAATACTGACACATAGATGTGTTCAGGACAGAACTGTCATGAAGCGTTAGATATATCGGACAAATTGGATAATGTATGGAGGAGTTATGAGGACTTCCTGTTTCACCAATAGGTGGCGCTATAAGTATGACGCAATACTGACACATAGATGTGTTCAGGACAGAACCGTCATGAAGCGTGAGATATATCGGACGAATCGGATAATGTATGGAGGAGTTATGAGGACTTCCTGTTTCACCAATAGGTGGCGCTATAAGTATGACGCAATACTGACACATAGATGTGTTCAGGACAGAACCGTCATGAAGCGTGACATATATCGGACAAATTGAATAATGTATGGAGGAGTTATGAGGACTTCGTGTTTTATGGCGAAATGTCAAACTTTGGCGGGGCGCCACGGCAAGGGTGTTTGGTGAAAACTCAATTTTTTTGATAACTTTTGATCACAAAGGTCTTAAGATGAAGCTGACCCGATATGAAGTTGATCGGATGAAATCTGTAGGAGGAGTTCGTCGAAGTACGAGGCATGGAAATGGTCAAAACAAGGACAAAATGGCACATTAAGAGCAAAATGGCGGACTTCCTGTTGCATGTTGGGTATAGCTCCAAGAGACATTTAAGTGTGGCTCGATGAAATACATATGCCCTCCGAATTTCGTTCGCCTACATCAAACTGAAAGGTGGGGCTCGCCATTTTAAATTTTCCAGGGGGCGCTCTTGAGCCGTTTTGCCACGCCTATTTCCGGCACCCATGAATTATCAAATTTTTCACCGGGACTGACGTATCTGCAAAGTTTCATCCGTTTTCATCGATGTTTAGGCCGCCAAAAAGGCATTTGTTTGGGGAGAAGAAGAACAAGAATAACTAGGGCTGCGAGCAGCATTGAGCGGGCCCTCGCACCCCACGCATGTCGGGGTGTGGCGCCATTAAAGGCTGTGCTATTTCGGTGTCCTGTACTGAGAGAACCTTCCATTCACCAGTAGGTGGCGCTCTAACCGTGACTCAATACTGATGCATAAATGTGTTCAGGACGGTACCTTGATGAAGTGTGAGAAATGTTGTGTAAATCGGACAATGTATGTAGGAGTTATGATGACTTCCTGCTTGACCTGTAGGCGGCGCTATAAGTATGACTCAATACTGACTCACTGATGTGTTCAGGACGTGACCTTCATCAACCCTGAGCAATTTGAAGTAAATCGGATAACGTATGTAGGAGTTATGAGTACTTCCTGTTTCACCAGTAGGTGGCGCTGTAAGTGTGACTCAATACCGACGCATAGATGTGTTCAGAGGGTGACCTTCATGAAGCGTCAGCAATTTGGTGCAAATCGGATGATGTATGCAGGAGTTATGAGGACTTCCTGTTTCACCAATAGGTGGCGCTATAAGTATGACGCAATACTGACACATAGATGTGTTCAGGACAGAACCGTCATGAAGCGTGAGATAAATCGGACAAATCGGATAATGTATGGAGTAGTTATGAGGACGTCCTGTTTCACCAATAGGTGGCGCTATCAGTATGACGCAATACTGACACATAGATGTGTTCAGGACAGAACCGTCATGAAGCGTGAGATATATCGGACAAATCGGATAATGTATGGAGGAGTTATGAGGACTTCCTGGTTTACCAATAGGTGGCGCTATAAGTATGACGCAATACTGACACATAGATGTGTTCAGGACAGAACCTTCATGAAGCGTGAGATATATCGGACGAATTGGATAATGTATGGAGGAGTTATGAGGACTTCCTGTTTCACCAATAGGTGGCGCTATAAGTATGATGCAATACTGACACATAGATGTGTTCAGGACAGAACCGTCATGAAGCGTGAGATATATCGGACGAATTGGATAATGTATGGAGGAGTTATGAGGACTTCCTGTTTCACCACTAGGTGGCGCTATAAGTATGATGCAATACTGACACATAGATGTGTTCAGGACAGAACCGTCATGAAGCGTGAGATATATCGGACAAATTGGATAATGTATGGAGGAGTTATGAGGACTTCGTGTTTTATGGCGAAATGTCAAACTTTGGCGGGGCGCCACGGCAAGGGTGTGTGGTGAAAACTCATTTTTTTTGATAACTTTTGATCACAAAGGTCTTAAGATGAAGCTCACCGAATATCAAGTTGATCGGATGAAATCTGGAGGAGGAGTTCGTCGAAGTACGAGGCATGGAAATGGTCAAAACAAGGACAAAATGGCACATTAAAAGCAAAATGGCTGACTTCCTGTTCGATGTTGGGTATAGGTCCAAGAGACATTTTAGTGTGTCTCGATGAACTACTTATGCCCACCGATTTTCGTTCGCCTACATCAAACTGAAAGGTGGGGCTCGCCATTTTAATTTTTCCAGGGGGCGCTCTTGAGCCGTTTTGCCACGCCCATTTCGGTCACCCATGAATTATCAAATTTTTCACCGGGACTGACGTATCTGCAAAGTTTCATCCGTTTTCATCGATGTTTAGGCCGCCAAAAAGGCATTTGTTTTGGAAGAAGAAGGTAGGAGAATAATAATAATAACTAGGGCTGCGAGCAGCAGTGAGCGGGCCCTCGCACCCCACGCGTGTCGGGGTGTGGCGCCGTTAAAGGGTGTGCTATTTCGGTGTGCAGTACTGAGAGACACTTCCTGTCACCAGTAGGTGGCGCTCTAGGCGTGACTCAATACCGAAGCATAGATGTGTTCAGGACGGTACCTTGATGAAGCGTGAGAAATGTTGAGTAAATCGGTTAACGTATGTAGGAGTTATGAGGACTTCCTGTTTCACCAGTAGGTGGCGCTGTAAGTGTGACTCAATACCGACGCATAGATGTGTTCAGAATGTCACCTTCATGAAGCGTCAGCAATTTGGTGCAAATCGGATGATGTATGCAGGAGTTATGAGGACTTCCTGTTTCACCAATAGGTGGCGCTATAAGTATGACGCAATACTGACACATAGATGTGTTCAGAACAGAACCGTCATGAAGCGTGAGATATATCGGACAAATTGGATAATGTATGTAGGAGTTATGAGGACTTCCTGTTTCACCAATAGGTGGCGCTATAAGTATGACGCAATACTGACACATAGATGTGTTCAGGAGAGAACCGTCATGAAGCGTGAGATATATCAGACAAATTGGATAATGTATGTAGTAGTTATGAGGACTTCCTGTTTCACCAATAGGTGGCGCTATAAGTATGACGCAATACTGACACATAGATGTGTTCAGGACAGAACCGTCATGAAGCGTGAGATAAATCGGACAAATTGGATAATGTATGGAGGAGTTATGAGGACTTCCTGTTTCACCAATAGGTGGCGCTATAAGTATGACGCAATACTGACACATAGATGTGTTCAGGACAGAACCGTCATGAAGCGTGAGATATATCGGACAAATCCGATAATGTATGGAGGAGTTATGGGGACTTCCTGTTTCACCAATAGGTGGCGCTATAAGTATGATGCAATACTGACACATAGATGTGTTCAGGACAGAACCGTCATGAAGCGTGAGATATATCGGACAAATTGGATAATGTATGGAGGAGTTATGAGGACTTCCTGTTTCACCAATAGGTGGCGCTATAAGTATGACGCAATACTGACACATAGATGTGTTCAGGACAGAACCGTCATGAAGCGTGAGATATATCGGACAAATCGGATAATGTGTGGAGGAGTTATGAGGACTTCCTGTTTCACCAATAGGTGGCGCTATAAGTATGACGCAATACTGACACATAGATGTATTCAGGACAGAACCGTCATGAAGCGTGAGATATATCGGACAAATCGGATAATGTATGGAGAAGTTATGAGGACATCGTGTTTTATGGCGAAATGTCAAACTTTGGCGGGGCGCCACGGCAAGGGTGTTTGGTGAAAACTCAATTTTCTTGATAACTTTTGATCACAAAGGGCTTAAGATGAAGCTGACCGAGTATGAAGTTGATCGGATGAAATCTGTAGGAGGAGTTCGTTGAAATACGAGGCATGGAAATGGTCAAAACAAGGACAAAATGGCACATTAAAAGCAAAATGGCGGCCTTCCTGTTGCATGTTGGGTACAGCTCTAAGAGACATTTTAGTGTGGCTCGATGAAATACATATGCCCTCCGAATTTCGTTCGCCTACATCAAACTGAAAGGTGGGGCTCGCCATTTGAAACTTTCCAGGGGGCGCTCTTGAGCCGTTTTGCCACGCCCATTTCCGTCACCCATGAATTATCAAATTTTTCACCGGGACTGACGTATCTGCAAAGTTTCATCCGTTTTCATCGATGTTTAGGCCGCCAAAAAGGCATTTGTTTGGGGAGAAGAACAAGAATAATAATAATCCTTCGAAATACAATAGGGCCTCGCACCGCCAGTGCTCGGGCCCTAATAATAATCCTTCGAAATTCAATAGGGCCTCGCACCGCCAGTGCTCGGGCCCTAATAATCCTTCGAGTTTCAATAGGGCCTCGCACCGCCAGTGCTCGGGCCCTAACTAGTGCTGCGAGCAGCAGTGAGCGGGCCCTCGCACCCCACGCGTGTCGGGGTGTGGCGCCGTTAAAGGGTGTGCTATTTCGGTGTGCAGTACTGAGAGAAACTTCCTGTCACCAGTAGGTGGCGCTCTAGGCGTGACTCAATACCGAAGCATAGATGTGTTCAGGACGGTACCTTGATGAAGCGTGAGACATGTTGAATAAATCGGATAACGTATGTAGGAGTTATGAGGACTTCCTGTAAGCAGTAGGTGGCGCTGTAGGTATGACGTAATACTGACCTACAGATGTGTTCAAGATGCGACCTTCATCAAGCATGAGCAATTTGGAGTAAATCGGATAATGTATGTAGGAGTTATGAGTACTTCCTGTTTCACCAGTAGGTGGCGCTGTAAGTGTAACTCAATACCGACGCATAGATGTGTTCAGAAGGTGACCTTCATGAAGCGTCAGCAATTTGGTGCAAATCGGATGATGTATGCAGGAGTTATGAGGACTTCCTGTTTCACCAATAGGTGGCGCTATGAGTATGACGCAATACTGACACATAGATGTGTTCAGGACAGAACCGTCATGAAGCGTGAGATAAATCGGACAAATCGGATAATGTATGGAGGAGTTATGAGGACTTCCTGTTTCACCAATAGGTGGCGCTATAAGTATGACGCAATACTGACACATAGATGTGTTCAGGACAGAACCGTCATGAAGCGTGAGATATATCGGACAAATCGGATAATGTATGGAGGAGTTATGAGGACTTCCTGTTTTACCAATAGGTGGCGCTATAAGTATGACGCAATACTGACACATAGATGTGTTCAGGACAGAACATTCATGAAGCGTGTGATATATCGGACAAATTGGATAATGTATGGAGGAGTTATGAGGACTTCCTGTTTCACCAATAGGTGGCGCTATAAGTATGATGCAATACTGACACATAGATGTGTTCAGGACAGAACCGTCATGAAGCGTGAGATATATCGGACAAATTGGATAATGTATGGAGGAGTTATGAGGACTTCGTGTTTTATGGTGAAATGTCAAACTTTGGCGGGGCGCCACGGCAAGGGTGTTTGGTGAAAACTCAATTTTTTTGATAACTTTTGATCACAAAAGTCTTAAGATGAACCTGACCCGATATGAAGTTGATCGGATGAAATCTGTAGGAGGAGTTCGTCGAAGTACGAGGCATGGAAATGGTTAAAACAAGGACAAAATGGCACATTAAAAGGAAAATGGCGGCCTTCCTGTTGCATGTTGGGTATAGCTCCAAGAGACATTTTAGTGCGTCTCGATGAACTACATATGCCCTCCGAATTTTGTTCGCCTACATCAAACTGAAAGGTGGGGCTCGCCATTTTAGATTTTCCAGGGGGCGCTCTTGAGCCGTTTTGCCACGCCCATTTCCGTGACCCATGAATTATCAAATTTTTCACCGGGACTGACGTATCTGCAAAGTTTCATCTGTTTTCATCGATGTTTAGGCCACCAAAAAGGCATTTGTTTGGGGAGAAGAACAAGAAGAAAAAGGAGAATAATAATAATCCTTCGAAATACAATAGGGCCTCGCACCGCCAGTGCTCGGGCCCTAATAATAATCCTTCGAGTTTCAATAGGGCCTCGCACCGCCAGTGCTCGGGCCCTAATAATCCTTCGAGTTTCAATAGGGCCTCGCACCGCCAGTGCTCGGGCCCTAACTAGTGCTGCGAGCAGCAGTGAGCGGGCCCTCGCACCCCACGCGGGTCGGGGTGTGGCGCCGTTAAAGGGTGTGCTATTTCGGTGTCCAGTACTGACAGAAACTTCCTGTCACCAGTAGGTGGCGCTCTAAGCGTGACTCAATACCGACGCATAGATGTGTTCAGGACAGTACCTTGATGAAGTGTGAGAAATGTTGTGTAAATCGGACAAAGTATGTAGGAGTTATGAGGACTTCCTGTAAGCAGTAGGTGGCGCTGTAAGTATGACGCAATACTGACCTACAGATGTGTTCAAGATGCGACCTTCATCAAGCATGAGCAATTTGGAGTAAATCGGATAATGTATGTAGGAGTTATGAGTACTTCCTGTTTCACCAGTAGGTGGCGCTGTAAGTGTTACTCAATACCGACGCATAGATGTGTTCAGAAGGTGACCTTCATGAAGCGTCAGCAATTTGGTGCAAATCGGATGATGTATGCAGGAGTTATGAGGACTTCCTGTTTCACCAATAGGTGGCGCTATAAGTATGACGCAGTACTGACACATAGATGTGTTCAGGACAGAACCGTCATGAAGCGTGAGATAAATCGGACAAATCGGATAATGTATGGAGGAGTTATGAGGACTTCCTGTTTCACCAATAGGTGGCGCTATAAGTATGATGCAATACTGACACATAGATGTGTTCAGGACAGAACCGTCATGAAGCGTGAGATATATCGGACAAATCCGATAATGTATGGAGGAGTTATGGGGACTTCCTGTTTCACCAATAGGTGGCGCTATACGTATGACGCAATACTGACACATAGATGTGTTCAGGACAGAACCGTCATGAAGCGTGAGCTATATCGGACAAATTGGATAATGTATGGAGGAGTTATGAGGACTTCCTGTTTCACCAATAGGTGGCGCTATAAGTATGACGCAATACTGACACATAGATGTGTTCAGGACAGAACCGTCATGAAGCGTGAGATATATCGGACAAATCGGATAATGTATGGAGAAGTTATGAGGACATCGTGTTTTATGGCGAAATGTCAAACTTTGGCGGGGCGCCACGGCAAGGGTGTTTGGTGAAAACTCAATTTTCTTGATAACTTTTGATCACAAAGGGCTTAAGATGAAGCTGACCGAGTATGAAGTTGATCGGATGAAATCTGTAGGAGGAGTTCGTTGAAATACGAGGCATGGAAATGGTCAAAACAAGGACAAAATGGCACATTAAAAGCAAAATGGCGGCCTTCCTGTTGCATGTTGGGTACAGCTCTAAGAGACATTTTAGTGTGGCTCGATGAAATACATATGCCCACCGAATTTCGTTCGACTACATCAAACTGAAAGGTGGGGCTCGCCATTTTAAATTTTCCAGGGGGCGCACTTGAGCCGTTTTGCCACGCCCATTTCCGTCACCCATGAATTATCAAATTTTTTACCGGGACTGACGTATGTGCAAAGTTTCATCCGTTTTCATCGATGTTAAGGCCGCCAAAAAGGCATTTGTTTGGGGAGAAGAAGAAGGAGAAGAATAATAATAACTAGTGCTGCGAGCAGCAGTGAGCGGGCCCTCGCACCCCACGCGGGTCGGGGTGTGGCGCCGTTAAAGGGTGTGCTTTTTCGGTGTCCAGTACTGACAGAAACTTCCTGTCACCAGTAGGTGGCGCTCTAAGCGTGACTCAATACCAAAGCATAGATGTGTTCAGGACAGTACCTTGATGAAGCGTGAGAAATGTTGTGTAAATCGGACAAAGTATGTAGGAGTTATGAGGACTTCCTGTAAGCAGTAGGTGGCGCTGTAGGTATGACGCAATACTGACCTACAGATGTGTTCAAGATGCGACCTTCATCAAGCATGAGCAATTTGGAGTAAATCGGATAATGTATGTAGGAGTTATGAGTACTTCCTGTTTCACCAGTAGGTGGCGCTGTAAGTGTAACTCAATACCGACGCATAGATGTGTTCAGAAGGTGACCTTCATGAAGCGTCAGCAATTTGGTGCAAATCGGATGATGTATGCAGGAGTTATGAGGACTTCCTGTTTCACCAATAGGTGGCGCTATAAGTATGACGCAATACTGACACATAGATGTGTTCAGGACAGAACCGTCATGAAGCGTGAGATAAATCGGACAAATCGGATAATGTATGGAGGAGTTATGAGGACTTCCTGTTTCACCAATAGGTGGCGCTATAAGTATGACGCAATACTGACACATAGATGTGTTCAGGACAGAACCGTCATGAAGCGTGAGATATATCGGACAAATCGGATAATGTATGGAGGAGTTATGAGGACTTCCTGTTTTACCAATAGGTGGCGCTATAAGTATGACGCAATACTGACACATAGATGTGTTCAGGACAGAACCTTCATGAAGCGTGAGATATATCGGACGAATTGGATAATGTATGGAGGAGTTATGAGGACTTCCTGTTTCACCAATAGGTGGCGCTATAAGTATGATGCAATACTGACACATAGATGTGTTCAGGACAGAACAGTCATGAAGCGTGAGATATATCGGACGAATTGGATAATGTATGTAGGAGTTATGAGGACTTCCTGTTTCACCAATAGGTGGCGCTATAAGTATGACGCAATACTGACACATAGATGTGTTCAGGACAGAACCCTCATAAAGCGTGAGATATATCGGACAAATCCGATAATGTATGGAGGAGTTATGGGGACTTCCTGTTTCACCAATAGGTGGCGCTATAAGTATGATGCAATACTGACACATAGATGTGTTCAGGACAGAACCGTCATGAAGCGTGAGATATATCGGACGAATTGGATAATGTATGTAGGAGTTATGAGGACTTCCTGTTTCACCAATAGGTGGCGCTATAAGTATGACGCAATACTGACACATAGATGTGTTCATGACAGAACTGTCATGAAGCGTGAGACATATCGGACAAATCGGATAATGTATGGAGGAGTTATGAGGACTTCCTGTTTCACCAATAGGTGGCGCTATAAGTATGACGCAATACTGACACATAGATGTGTTCAGGACAGAACCGTCATGAAGCGTGAGATATATCGGACAAATTGGATAATGTATGGAGGAGTTATGAGGACTTCGTGTTTTATGGCGAAATGTCAAACTTTGGCGGGGCGCCACGGCAAGGGTGTTTGGTGAAAACTCAATTTTTTTGATAACTTTTGATCACAAAGGTCTTAAGATGAAGCTGACCCGATATGAAGTTGATCGGATGAAATCTGTAGGAGGAGTTCGTCGAAGTACGAGGCATGGAAATGGTCAAAACAAGGACAAAATGGCACATTAAGAGCAAAATGGCGGACTTCCTGTTGCATGTTGGGTATAGCTCCAAGAGACATTTAAGTGTGGCTCGATGAAATACATATGCCCACCGAATGTCGTTAGCCTACATCAAACTGAAAGGTGGGGCTCGCCATTTTAAACTTTCCAGGGGGCGCTCTTGAGCCGTTTTGCCACGCCCAATTCCGTCACCCATGAATTATCAAATTTTTCACCGGGACTGACGTATCTGCAAAGTTTCATCCGTTTTCATCAATGTTCAGGCCGCCAAAAAGGCATTTGTTTGGAGTAAAGGAGAAGAAGGAGAATAATAATCCTTCGAGTTTCAATAGGGCCTCGCACCGCCAGTGCTCGGGCCCTAAATATAGCTGCAAGCAGCAATGTGGGGGCCAAGCAGGACATGCGACCAGCGCATCAAAGACAACAAGCGAAACACGTCATAGCCGCATTCAAAGCTCTACCGCAGTGTTGAAAATCGGGCATACGGTTCAGAATATATGTACTTCCAACTTTGACAGGTTGGTGGTGCTAGAGACTTTGAGGTGTCGACATAGACTTGGTGACAGGGGTCACGGGACCGTCCACGATGAGTGTGCCTAATGTGGTTATGATACATCAAAACCTTACTGAGATTTGACCACACTTCCTGTTTGGCGGCTTGGACGCCAAAATCGATTGGCTGTAGCGAGCGAACACCTTCGACAATCGAAAATCCCTCTAGGAGTTTTGTGGACATTGGTCTAAAGAATGTGTACAGCCAGTTTCATGTAGTTTGGTGAAAATCCTTAGGAGAGGATACATTTTAAGTGTTTTACACAAAATACAAAATGGCGGGAAATCCAATTGGTGGAAAATGACATCATAGGATGCGATGAACTCGGCATGAGCGAGGGATTCCAACGGTACCTCATTTTTCAAAATCGGTTACACAGGTCAAAAGTTGTGTGCATTAACGCACTTCCAACTTTGACATGGTGGTGGCGCTAGAGGGTTTGAGCTGTCGCAATGCCACTTGCTGCCAGAGGTCATGGGACTGTCCCCGAAGAGTTTGCCAAATGTGGCTTTAATACATTAACAATTTGCTGAGATATGACCACACTTCCTGTTTGGCGGCTTAGAGGCCAAATTTGATTGGCTGCAG
Source organism: Borostomias antarcticus (assembly GCF_949987555.1). Lineage (NCBI taxonomy): Eukaryota > Metazoa > Chordata > Actinopteri > Stomiiformes > Stomiidae > Borostomias > Borostomias antarcticus. Next base: position 11,198,223 of record NC_140250.1, read on the forward strand.
CGAGCGAACGCAATAGACAATCAGAAATCCCTGTAAGACTTTTGTGGACATCGGTCTACAGATTGTGCCTACCGAGTTTCGTGCAGATTGGAGAAAAAACCTAGGAGGAGATACATTTTGAGAGTTTTTCACAAAATCCAAAATGGCGGGAAATCCAATATGGCGGAAAATGATGTCATGGGGTGCGTTGAACTCGGCTTAAGCCAAGGAATCCAACGGTACCTTGTTTTTGAAAATCGGGCTTACAGGTCAAAAGTTGTGTGCACAAACGCACCTCCAACTTTGACATGTTGGTGGCGCTAGAGGGTTCGAGCTGTGTACATGGGTCTTGGTGAAAAGACTCAGGGGACTGTCATGAATGAGTGGGCCAATTTTCACATCTTTTTACCATATGGTTCTATGGGCTGCCATAGACTCCAATGCCAGAGGAAGATGAATAATAATAAGAAAAGGTACAAGAACAATGGGTGCCTTCGCAGCTTCGCTGCTTGGCCCCCAATAATCCTTCGAGTTTCAATAGGGCCTCGCACCGCCAGTGCTCGGGCCCTAACTAGGGCTGCGAGCAGCAGTGAGCGGGCCCTCGCACCCCACGCGGGTCGGGGTGTGGCGCCGTTAAAGGGTGTGCTATTTCAGTGTGCATTACTGAGAGAAACTTCCTGTCACCAGTAGGTGGCGCTCTAGGCGTGACTCAATACCGAAGCATAGATGTGTTCAGGACGGTACCTTGATGAAGCGTGAGAAATGTTGAGTAAATCGGATAACGTATGTAGGAGTTATGCGGACTTCCTGTTTCACCAGTAGGTGGCGCTGTTAGTGTGACTCAATACCGACACATAGATGGGTTCAGAAGGCCACCTTCATGAAGCGTCAGCAATTTGGTGCAAATCGGATGATGTATGCAGGAGTTATGAGGACTTCCTGTTTCACCAATAGGTGGCGCTATAAGTATGACGCAATACTGACACATAGATGTGTTCAGGACAGAACCGTCATGAAGCGTGAGCTATATCGGACAAATCGGATAATGTATGGAGGAGTTATGAGGACTTCCTGTTTCACCAATAGGTGGCGCTATAAGTATGACGCAATACTGAAACATAGATGTGTTCAGGACAGAACCGTCATGAAGCGTGAGATATATCGGACAAATTGGATAATGTATGGAGGAGTTATGAGGACTTCCTGTTTCACCAATAGGTGGCGCTATAAGTATGACGCAATACTGACACATAGATGTGTTCAGGACAGAACCGTCATGAAGCGTGAGATATATCGGACAAATTGGATAATGTATGGAGGAGTTATGAGGACTTCGTGTTTTATGGCGAAATGTCAAACTTTGGCGGGGCGCCACGGCAAGGGTGTTTGGTGAAAACTCAATTTTTTTGATAACTTTTGATCACAAAGGTCTTAAGATGAAGCTGACCCGATATGAAGTTGATCGGATGAAATCTGTAGGAGGAGTTCGTCGAAGTACGAGGCATGGAAATGGTAAAAACAAGGACAAAATGGCACATAAAGTGCAAAATGGCGGACTGAGAAATGTTGTGTAAATCGGACAAAGTATGTAGGAGTTATGAGGACTTCCTGTAAGCAGTAGGTGGCGCTGTAGGTATGACGCAATACTGACCTACAGATGTGTTCAAGATGCGACCTTCATCAAGCATGAGCAATTTGGAGTAAATCGGATAATGTATGTAGGAGTTATGAGTACTTCCTGTTTCACCAGTAGGTGGCGCTGTAAGTGTAACTCAATACCGACGCATAGATGTGTTCAGAAGGTGACCTTCATGAAGCGTCAGCAATTTGGTGCAAATCGGATGATGTATGCAGGAGTTATGAGGACTTCCTGCTTCACCAATAGGTGGCGCTATAAGTATGACGCAATACTGACACATAGATGTGTTCAGGACTGAACCGTCATGAAGCGTGAGATAAATCGGACAAATCGGATAATGTATGGAGGAGTTATGAGGACTTCCTGTTTCACCAATAGGTGGCGCTATAAGTATGACGCAATACTGACACATAGATGTGTTCAGGACAGAAGCGTCATGAAGCGTGAGATATATCGGACAAATTGGATAATGTATGGAGGAGTTATGAGGACTTCGTGTTTTATGGCGAAATGTCAAACTTTGGCGGTGCGCCACGGCAAGGGTGTTTTGGTGAAAACTCAATTTTTTTGATAACTTTTGATCACAAAGGTCTTAAGATGAAGCTGACCCGATATGAAGTTGATCGGATGAAATCTGTAGGAGGAGTTCGTCGAAGTACGAGGCATGGAAATGGTCAAAACAAGGACAAAATGGCACATTAAAAGCAAAATGGCTGACTTCCTGTTGCATGATGGGTATACGTCCAAGAGACATTTTAGTGTGTCTCGATGAACTACATATGCCCACTGAATTTCGTTCGCCTACATCAAACTGAAAGGTGGGGCTCGCCATTTTAAATTTTCCAGGGGGCGCTCTTGAGCCGTTTTGCCACGCCCATTTCGGTCACCCATGAATTATCAAATTTTTCACCGGGTCTGACGTATCTGCAAAGTTTAATCCGTTTTCATCGATGTTTAGGCCGCCAAAAAGGCATTTGTTTGGGGAGAAGAACAAGAAGAAGAATAATAATCCTTCGAGTTTCAATAGGGCCTCGCACCGCCAGTGCTCGGGCCCTAACTAGGGCTGCGAGCAGCAGTGAGCGGGCCCTCGCACCCCACGCGTGTCGGGGTGTGGCGCCGTTAAAGGCTGTGCTATTTCGGTGTGCAGTACTGAGAGAAACTTCCTGTCACCAGTAGGTGGCGCTCTAGGCGTGACTCAATACCGAAGCATAGATGTGTTCAGGACGGTACCTTGATGAAGCGTGAGAAATGTTGAGTAAATCGGATAACGTATGTAGGAGTTATGAGGACTTCCTGTTTCACCAGTAGGTGGCGCTGTAAGTGTGACTCAATACCGACACATTGATGGGTTCAGAAGGCGACCTTCGTGAAGCGTCAGCAATTTGGTGCAAATCGGATGATGTATGCAGGAGTTATGAGGACTTCCTGTTTCACCAATAGGTGGCGCTATACGTATGACGCAATACTGACACATAGATGTGTTCAGGACAGAACCTTCATGAAGCGTGAGATATATTGGACGAATTGGATAATGTATGTAGGAGTTATGAGGACTTCCTGTTTCACCAATAGGTGGCGCTATAAGTATGACGCAATACTGACACATAGATGTGTTCAGGACAGAACCGTCATGAAGCGTGAGATATATCGGACAAATTGGATAATGTATGGAGGAGTTATGAGGACTTCGTGTTTTATGGCGAAATGTCGAACTTTGGCGGGGCGCCACGGCAAGGGTGTTTGGTGAAAACTCAATTTTTTTGATAACTTTAGATCACAAAGGCCTTAAGATGAAGCTGACCCGATATGAAGTTGATCGGATGAAATCTGTAGGAGGAGTTCGTCGAAGTACGAGGCATGGAAATGGTCAAAACAAGGACAAAATGGCACATTAAAAGCAAAATGGCGGCCTTCCTGTTGCATGTTGGGTATAGCTCCAAGAGACATTTTAGTGCGTCTCGATGAACTACATATGCCCTCCGAATTTCGTTCGCCTACATCAAACTGAAAGGTGGGGCTCGCCATTTTAGATTTTCCAGGGGGCGCTCTTGAGCCGTTTTGCCACGCCCAGTTCCGTCACCCATGAATTATCAAATTTTTCACCGGGACTGACGTATCTGCAAAGTTTCATCCGTTTTCATCGATGTTCAGGCCGCCTAAAAGGCATTTGTTTGGAGTAAAGAAGAATAATAATAATAACTAGTGCTGCGAGCAGCAGTGAGCGGGCCCTCGCACCCCACGCGGGTCGGGGTGTGGCGCCGTTAAAGGGTGTGCTATTTCGGTGTCCAGTACTGACAGAAACTTCCTGTCACCAGTAGGTGGCGCTCTAAGCGTGACTCAATACCGACGCATAGATGTGTTCAGGACAGTACCTTGATGAAGCGTGAGAAATGTTGTGTAAATGGGACAAAGTATGTAGGAGTTATGATGACTTCCTGCTTGATCTGTAGGCGGCGCTATAAGTATGACTCAATACTGACCTACAGATGTGTTCAGGACGTGACCTTCATCAACCCAGAGCAATTTGGCGTAAATCGGATAACATATGTAGGAGTTATGAGAACTTCCTGTTTCACCAGTAGGTGGCGCTGTAAGTGTGACTCAATACGGACGCATAGATGTGTTCAGAAGGTGACCTTCATGAAGCGTCAGCAATTTGGTGCAAATCGGATGATGTATGCAGGAGTTATGAGGACTTCCTGTTTCACCAATAGGTGGCGCTATAAGTATGACGCAATACTGACACATAGATGTGTTCAGGACAGAACCGTCATGAAGCGTGAGATATATCGGACAAATCCGATAATGTATGGAGGAGTTATGAGGACTTCCTGTTTCACCAATAGGTGGCGCTATAAGTATGACGCAATACTGACACATAGATGTGTTCAGGACAGAACCGTCATGAAGCGTGAGATATATCGGACAAATTGGATAATGTATGGAGGAGTTATGAGGACTTCCTGTTTCACCAATAAGTGGCGCTATAAGTATGACGCAATACTGACACATAGATGTGTTCAGGACAGAACCGTCATGAAGCGTGAGATATATCAGACAAATTGGATAATGTATGTAGTAGTTATGAGGACTTCCTGTTTCACCAATAGGTGGCGCTATAAGTATGATGCAATACTGACACATAGATGTGTTCAGGACAGAACCGTCATGAAGCGTGAGATATATCGGACGAATTGGATAATGTATGTAGGAGTTATGAGGACTTCCTGTTTCACCAATAGGTGGCGCTATAAGTATGACGCAATACTGACACATAGATGTGTTCAGGACAGAACCGTCATGAAGCGTGAGATATATCGGACAAATTGGATAATGTATGTAGGAGTTATGAGGACTTCGTGTTTTATGGCGAAATGTCAAACTTTGGCGGGGCGCCACGGCAAGGGTGTTTGGTGAAAACTCAATTTTTTTGATAACTTTTGATCACAAAGGTCTTAAGATGAAGCTGACCCGATATGAAGTTGATCGGATGAAATCTGTAGGAGGAGTTCGTCGAAGTACGAGGCATGGAAATGGTCAAAACAAGGACAAAATGCACATTAAAAGCAAAATGGCGGACTTCCTGTTGCATGTTGGGTATAGCTCCAAGAGACATTTAAGTGTGGCTCGATGAAATACATATGCCCTCCGAATTTCGTTCGCCTACATCAAACTGAAAGGTGGGGCTCGCCATTTGAAACTTTCCAGGGGGCGCTCTTGAGCCGTTTTGCCACGCCCATTTCCGTCACCCATGAATTATCAAATTTTTCACCGGGACTGACGTATCTGCAAAGTTTCATCCGTTTTCATCGATGTTCAGGCCGCCTAAAAGGCATTTGTTTGGAGTAAAGAAGGAGAAGGAGAAGGAGAAGGAGAAGGAGAAGAATAATAATCCTTCGAGTTTCAATAGGGCCTCGCACCGCCAGTGCTCGGGCCCTAATAATAATCCTTCGAGTTTCAATAGGGCCTCGCACAGCCAGTGCTCGGGCCCTAACTAGTGCTGCGAGCAGCAGTGAGCGGGCCCTCGCACCCCACGTGGGTCGGGGTGTGGCGCCGTTAAAGGGTGTGCTATTTCGGTGTCCAGTACTGACAGAAACTTCCTGTCACCAGTAGGTGGCGCTCTAAGCGTGACTCAATACCTACGCATAGATGTGTTCAGGACAGTACCTTGATGAAGCGTGAGAAATGTTGTGTAAATCGGACAAAGTATGCAGGAGTTATGAGGACTTCCTGTAAGCAGTAGGTGGCGCTGTAGGTATGACGCAATACTGACCTACAGATGTGTTCAAGATGCGACCTTCATCAAGCATGAGCAATTTGGAGTAAATCGGATAATGTATGTAGGAGTTGAGTACTTCCTGTTTCACCAGTAGGTGGCGCTGTAAGTGTAACTCAATACCGACGCATAGATGTGTTCAGAAGGTGACCTTCATGAAGCGTCAGCAATTTGGTGCAAATCGGATGATGTATGCAGGAGTTATGAGGACTTCCTGTTTAACCAATAGGTGGCGCTATAAGTATGACGCAATACTGACACATAGATGTGTTCAGGACAGAACCGTCATGAAGCGTGAGATAAATCGGACAAATCGGATAATGTATGGAGGAGTTATGAGGACTTTCTGTTTCACCAATAGGTGGCGCTATAAGTATGACGCAATACTGACACATAGATGTGTTCAGAAGGTGACCTTCATGAAGCGTCAGCAATTTGGTGCAAATCGGATGATGTATGCAGGAGTTATGAGGACTTCCTGTTTCACCAATAGGTGGCGCTATAAGTATGACGCAATACTGACACATAGATGTGTTCAGGACAGAACCCTCATGAAGCATGAGATATATCGGACAAATCGGATAATGTATGGAGGAGTTATGAGGACTTCCTGTTTCACCAATAGGTGGCGCTATAAGTATGACGCAATACTGACACATAGATGTGTTCAGGACAGAACCGTCATGAAGCGTGAGATAAATCGGACAAATCGGATAATGTATGGAGGAGTTATGAGGACTTCCTGTTTCACCAATAGGTGGCGCTATAAGTATGACGCAATACTGACACATAGATGTGTTCAGGACAGAACCGTCATGAAGCGTGAGATATATCGGACAAAGCGGATAATGTATGGAGGAGTTATGAGGACTTCCTGTTTTACCAATAGGTGGCGCTATAAGTATGACGTAATACTGACACAGATGTGTTCAGGACAGAACCTTCATGAAGCGTGAGATATATTGGACGAATTGGATAATGTATGGAGGAGTAATGAGGACTTCCTGTTTCACCAATAGGTGGCGCTATAAGTATGATGCAATACTGACACATAGATGTGTTCAGGACAGAACCGTCATGAAGCGTGAGATATATCGGACGAATTGGATAATGTATGTAGGAGTTATGAGGACTTCCTGTTTCACCAATAGGTGGCGCTATAAGTATGACGCAATACTGACACATAGATGTGTTCAGGACAGAACCGTCATGAAGCGTGAGATATATCGGACAAATCCGATAATGTATGGAGGAGTTATGGGGACTTCCTGTTTCACCAATAGGTGGCGCTATAAGTATGACGCAATACTGACACATAGATGTGTTCAGGACAGAACCGTCATGAAGCGTGAGATATATCGGACAAATTGGATAATGTATGGAGGAGTTATGAGTACTTCCTGTTTCACCAGTAGGTGGCGCTGTAAGTGTGACTCAATATCGACGCATAGATGTGTTCAGAAGGTGACCTTCACGAAGCGTCAGTAATTTGGTGCAAATCGGATGATGTATGCAGGAGTTATGAGGACTTCCTGTTTCACCAATAGGTGGCGCTATAAGTATGACGCAATACTGACACATAGATGTGTTCAGGACAGAACCGTCATGAAGCGTGAGATATATCGGACAAATTGGATAATGTATGGAGGAGTTATGAGGACTTCCTGTTTCACCAGTAGGTGGCGCTGTAAGTGTGACTCAATACCGACACATAGATGGGTTCAGAAGGCCACCTTCATGAAGCATCAGCAATTTGGTGCAAATCGGATGATGTATGCAGGAGTTATGAGGACTTCCTGTTTCACCAATAGGTGGCGCTATACGTATGACGCAATACTGACACATAGATGTGTTCAGGACAGAACCGTCATGAAGCGTGAGCTATATCGGACAAATGGGATAATGTATGGAGGAGTTATGAGGACTTCCTGTTTCACCAATAGGTGGCGCTATAAGTATGACGCAATACTGACACATAGATGTGTTCAGGACAGAACCGTCATGAAGCGTGAGATATATCGGACAAATTGGATAATGTATGGAGGAGTTATGAGGACTTCGTGTTTTATGGCGAAATGTCAAACTTTGGCGGGGCGCCACGGCAAGGGTGTTTGGTGAAAACTAAATTTTTTTGATAACTTTTGATCACAAAGGTCTTAAGATGAAGCTGACCCGATATGAAGTTGATCGGATGAAATCTGTAGGAGGAGTTCGTCGAAGTACGAGGCATGGAAATGGTCAAAACAAGGACAAAATGGCACATTAAGAGCAAAATGGCGGACTTCCTGTTGCATGTTGGGTATAGCTCCAAGAGACATTTAAGTGTGGCTCGATGAAATACATATGCCCACCGAATTTCGTTCGCCTACATCAAACTGAAAGGTGGGGCTCGCCATTTTAAACTTTCCAGGGGGCGCTCTTGAGCCGTTTTGCCACACCCATTTCCGTCACCCATGAATTATCAAATTTTTCACCGGGACTGACGTATCTGCAAAGTTTCATCCGTTTTCATCGATGTTCAGGCCGCCTAAAAGGCATTTGTTTGGAGTAAAGAAGGAGAAGAAGGAGAAGTATAATAATAACTAGTGCTGCGAGCAGCAGTGAGCGGGCCCTCGCACCCCACGCGGGTCGGGGTGTGGCGCCGTTAAAGGGTGTGCTATTTCGGTGTCCAGTACTGACAGAAACTTCCTATCACCAGTAGGTGGCGCTCTAAGCGTGACTCAATACCGACGCATAGATGTGTTCAGGACAGTACCTTGATGAAGCGTGAGAAATGTTGTGTAAATCGGACAAAGTATGTAGGAGTTATGAGGACTTCCTGTAAGCAGTAGGTGGCGCTGTAGGTATGACGCAATACTGACCTACAGATGTGTTCAAGATGCGACCTTCATCAAGCATGAGCAATTTGGAGTAAATCGGATAATGTATGTAGGAGTTATGAGTACTTCCTGTTTCACCAGTAGGTGGCGCTGTAAGTGTAACTCAATACCGACGCATAGATGTGTTCAGGACAGAACCGTATGAAGCGTGAGATATATCGGACAAATCGGATAATGTATGGAGGAGTTATGAGGACTTCCTGTTTCACCAATAGGTGGCGCTATAAGTATGATGCAATACTGACACATAGATGTGTTCAGGACAGAACCTTCATGAAGCGTGAGATATATCGGACGAATTGGATAATGTATGGAGGAGTTATGAGGACTTCCTGTTTCACCAATAGGTGGCGCTATAAGTATGATGCAATACTGACACATAGATGTGTTCAGGACAGAACCGTCATGAAGCGTGAGATATATCGGACAAATTGAATAATGTATGGAGGAGTTATGAGGACTTCGTGTTTTATGGCGAAATGTCAAACTTTGGCGGGGCGCCACGGCAAGGGTGTTTGGTGAAAACTCAATTTTTTTGATAACTTTTGATCACAAAGGTCTTAAGATGAAGCTGACCCGATATGAAGTTGATCGGATGAAATCTGTAGGAGGAGTTCGTCGAAGTACGAGGCATGGAAATGGTCAAAACAAGGACAAAATGGCACATTAAGAGCAAAATGGCGGACTTCCTGTTGCATGTTGGGTATAGCTCCAAGAGACATTTAAGTGTGGCTCGATGAAATACATATGCCCACCGAATTTCGTTCGCCTACATCAAACTGAAAGGTTGGGCTCGCCATTTTAAACTTTCCAGGGGGCGCTCTTGAGCCGTTTTCCCACGCCCATTTCCGTCACCCATGAATTATCAAATTTTTCACCGGGACTGACGTATCTGCATTTAGGCCGCCAAAAAGGCATTTGTTTGGGGAGAAGAAGGTAGAAGGAAGAAGGTAGGAGAATAATAATCCTTCGAGTTTCAATAGGGCCTCGCACCGCCAGTGCTCGGGCCCTAATAATCCTTCGAAATACAATAGGGCCTCGCACCGCCAGTGCTCGGGCCCTAATTATATATACTTATAATAATAAAAAGTTTAATAACTATGAATAATTAATCAAGTAATATACTAGTTTCAATGGCTTACTTTTCAACATGGGTAAATTAAGGTCTTTGAGTCAAATTTGCATCACTGCAAACTGCAACTTTGTTTCAACTTCTTACTTTTCAATCATGTAGCCACAGAGAACAAAGGCGTGAACTTTTTACAATTTTATTTTACATTAGAATCAAGATGCACATGTAGGCCTACAACAGCAGTGAATGGGGTTGCAACACTGACAACTGTGCAAATAGCAACAACATCAATCCAACAACTAGTGCTGCGAGCAGCAGTGAGCGGGCCCTCGCACCCCACGCGTGTCGGGGTGCCACGCCGTTAAAGGGTGTGCTATTTCGGTGTGCAGTACTGCGAGAAACTTCCTGTCACCAGCAGGTGGCGCTCTAAGCGTGACAATACCGACGCATAGATGTGTTCAGGACAGTACCTTGATGAAGCGTGAGAAATGTTGTGTAAATCGGACAAAGTATGTAGGAGTTATCAGGACTTCCTGTAAGCAGTAGGTGGCGCTGTAGGTATGACGCAATACTGACCTACAGATGTGTTCAGAAGGTGACCTTCATGAAGCGTCAGCAATTTGGTGCAAATCGGATGATGTATGCAGGAGTTATGAGGACTTCCTGTTTCACCAATAGGTGGCGCTATAAGTATGACGCAATACTGACACATAGATGTGTTCAGGACAGAACCGTCATGAAGCGTCAGATATATCGGACAAATTGGATAATGTATGGAGGGGTTATGAGTACTTCCTGTTTCACCAGTAGGTGGCGCTGTAAGTGTGACTCAATACCGACGCATAGATGTGTTCAGAAGGTGACCTTCATGAAGCGTCAGCAATTTGGTGCAAATCGGATAATGTATGTAGGAGTTATGAGGACTTCCTGCTTGACCTGTAGGCGGCGCTATAAGTATGACTCACTGCTGATGCACAGATGTGTTCAGGATGCGACCTTCATCAAGCTTGAGCAATTTGGAGTAAATCGGATAACGTATGTAGGAGTTATGAGTACTTCCTGTTTCACCAGTAGGTGGCGCTGTAAGTGTGACTCAATACCGAAGCATAGATGTGTTCAGAATGCGACCTTCATGAAGCATCAGCAATTTGGTGCAAATCGGATAATGTATGTAGGAGTTATGAGGACTTCCTGCTTGACCTGTAGGCAGCGCTATAAGTATGACTCACTGCTGACGCACAGATGTGTTCAGGACGCGACCTTCATCAAGCGTGAGCAATGTGGTGTAAATCGGATAACATATGTAGGAGTTATGAGGACTTCCTGTTTCACCAGCAGGCGGCGCTGTAGGAATGAAGGCAATACTGACTTACAGAAGTGTTGAAGATGAGACCTTCATCAAGCATGAGCAATTTTGAGTAAATCGGATAACATATGTAGGAGTTATGAGTACTTCCTGTTTCACCAGTAGGTGGCGCTGTAAGTGTGACTCAATACCGATGCATAGATGTGTTCAGAAGGTGACCTTCATGAAGCGTCAGTAATTTGGTGCAAATCGGATGATGTATGCAGGAGTTATGAGGAATTCCTGTTTCACCAATAGGTGGCGCTATAAGTATGACGCAATACTGACACATAGATGTGTTCAGGACAGAACCGTCATGAAGCGTGAGATATATCGGACAAATTGGATAATGTATGGAGGAGTTATGAGGACGTACTGTTTCACCAATAGGTGGCGCTATAAGTATCACAATACTGACACATAGATGTGTTCAGGACAGAACCGTCATGAAGTGTGAGCTATATCGGAAAAATTGGATAATGTATGGAGGAGTTATGAGGACTTCCTGTTTCACCAATAGGTGGCGCTATAAGTATGACGCAATACTGACACATAGATGTGTTCAGGACAGAACCGTCATGAAGCGTGAGATATATCGGACAAATTGGATAATGTATGGAGGAGTTATGAGGACTTCCTGTCACCAGTAGGTGGCGCTCTAGGCGTGACTCAATACCGAAGCATAGATGTGTTCAGGACGGTACCTTGATGAAGCGTGAGAAATGTTGAGTAAATCGGATAACGTATGTAGGAGTTATGAGGACTTCCTGTTTCACCAGTAGGTGGCGCTGTAAGTGTGACTCAATACCGACACATAGATGGGTTCAGAAGGCCACCTTCATGAAGCATCAGCAATTTGGTGCAAATCGGATGATGTATGCAGGAGTTATGAGGACTTCCTGTTTCACCAATAGGTGGCGCTATTCGTATGACGCAATACTGACACATAGATGTGTTCAGGACAGAACCGTCATGAAGCATGAGCTATATCGGACAAATTGGATAATGTATGGAGGAGTTATGAGGACTTCCTGTTTCACCAATAGGTGGCGCTATAAGTATGACGCAATACTGACATATAGATGTGTTCAGGACAGAACTGTCATGAAGCGTGAGACATCGGACAAATCGGATAATTTATGGAGGAGTTATGAGGACGTACTGTTTCACCAATAGGTGGCGCTATAAGTATGACGCAATACTGACACATAGATGTGTTCAGGACAGAACCGTCATGAAGCGTGAGATATATCGGACAAATTGGATAATGTATGGAGGAGTTATGAGGACTTCGTGTTTTATGGCGAAATGTCAAACTTTGGCGGGGCGCCACGGCAAGGGTGTTTGGTGAAAACTCAATTTTTTTGATAACTTTTGATCACAAAGGTCTTAAGATGAAGCTGACCCGATATGAAGTTGATCGGATGAAATCTGTAGGAGGAGTTCGTCGAAGTACGAGGCATGGAAATGGTCAAAACAAGGACAAAATGGCACATTAAGAGCAAAATGGCGGACTTCCTGTTGCATGTTGGGTATAGCTCCAAGAGACATTTTAGTGTGTCTCGATGAAATACATGTGCCCTCCGAATTTCGTTCCCCTACATCAAACTGAAAGGTGGGGCTCGCCATTTTAAATTTTCCAGGGGGCGCTCTTGAGCCGTTTTGCCACGCCCATTTCCGTCACCCATGAATTATCAAATTTTTCACAGGGACTGACGTATCTGCAAAGTTTCATCCGTTTTCATCGATGTTTAGGCCGCCAAAAATGCATTTGGTTTGGAAGAAGGAGAAGGAGAAGGTAGAATAATAATAATAACTAGGGCTGCGAGCAGCAGTGAGCGGGCCCTCGCACCCCACGCGTGTCGGGGTGTGGCGCCGTTAAAGGGTGTGCTATTTCGGTGTGCAGTACTGAGAGAAACTTCCTGTCACTAGTAGGTGGCGCTCTAAGCGTGACTCAATACCGAAGCATAGATGTGTTCAGGACGGTACCTTGATGAAGCGTGAGACATGTTGAGTAAATGGAATAACGTATGTAGGAGTTATGAGGACTTCCTGCTTGACCTGTAGGCGGCGCTGTAAGTGTGACTCAATACCGATGCAAAGATGTGTTCAGAAGGTGACCTTCACGAATCGTCAGCAATTTGGTGCAAATCGGATGATGTATGCAGGAGTTATGAGGACTTCCTGTTTCACCAATAGGTGGCGCTATAAGTATGACACAATACGGACACATAGATCTGTTCAGGACCGAACTGTCATGAAGCGTGAGATATATCGGAAAAATTGGATAATGTATGTAGTAGTTATGAGGACTTCCTGTTTCACCAATAGGTGGCGCTATAAGTATGACGCAATACTGACACATAGATGTGTTCAGGACAGAACCTTCATGAAGCGTGAGATATATCGGACGAATTGGATAATGTATGTAGGAGTTATGAGGACTTCCTGTTTCACCAATAGGTGGCGCTATAAGTATGACGCAATACTGACACATAGATGTGTTCAGGACAGAACCGTCATGAAGCGTGAGATATATCGGACAAATTGGATAATGTATGTAGGAGTTATGAGGACTTCCTTTTTCAGTCAGTAGATGGCGCCAAGTATGACTCAATTGTGACACAGATGTGTGCAGGACGGAACCTTGATGAAGCATGAGAAATCTGAGGCAAATTGGATAATGTATGGAGGAGTTATGAGGACTTACTGTTTCAACAGTAGGTGGCGCTGTAAGTGTGACTCAATACCGATCCATAGATGTGTTCAGGATGCGACCTTCATCAACCCTGAGCAATTTGGAGTAAATGGGATAACGTATGTAGGAGTTGTGAGGACTTCCTTTTCAGCCAGTAGATGGCGCCAAGTGTGACTCAATTGTGACACAGATTTGTGCAGGACGGAACCTTGATGAAGCATCAGAAATCAGAGGCAAATTGGATAATATATGGAGGAGTTGTGAGGACTTACTGTTTCACCAGTAGGTGGCGCTGTAAGTGTGACTAAATACCGATGCATAGATGTGTTCAGGATGCGACCTTCATGAAGCGTGAGCAATTTGGTGTAAATTGGATAACGTATGTAGGAGTTATGAGTACTTCCTCTTTCACCAGTAGGTGGCGCTGTAGGTATGATGCAATACTGACTTACAGATGTGTTCAAGATGCGACCTTCATTAAGCATGAGCAATTTGGAGTAAATCGGATAACTTATGTAGGAGTTATGAGTACTTCCTGTTTCACCAGTAGGTGGCGCTGTAAGTGGCGCTGTAAGTGTTACTCAATACCGATGCATAGATGTGTTCAGGACAGAACCGTCATGAAGCGTGAGATATATTGGACAAATTGGATAATGTATGGAGGAGTTATGAGGACTTCCTGTTTCACCAATAGGTGGCGCTATAAGTATGACGCAATACTGAAACATAGATGTGTTCAGGACAGAACCGTCATGAAGCGTGAGATATATGGGACAAATTGGATAATGTATGTAGGAGTTATGAGGACTTCCTGTTTCACCAATAGGTGGCGCTATAAGTATGATGCAATACTGACAAATAGATGTGTTCAGGACATAACCGTCATGAAGCGTGAGATATATCGGACAAATTGGATAATGTATGTAGGAGTTATGAGGACTTCCTGTTTCACCAATAGGTGGCGCTATAAGTATGACGCAATACTGACACATAGATGTGTTCAGGACAGAACCGTCATGAAGCGTGAGATATATCGGACAAATTGGCTAATGTATGTAGGAGTTATGAGGACTTCCTGTTTCACCAACAGGTGGCGCTATAAGTATGACGCAATACTGACACAAAGATGTGTTCAGGACAGAACCGTCATGAAGCGTGAGATATATCGGACAAATTGGATAATGTATTTAGGAGTATTGAGGACTTCCTTTTTCACCAACAGGTGGCGCTATAAGTATGATGCAATACTGACACAAAGATGTGTTCAGGACAGAACCGTCATGAAGCGTGAGATATATCGGACAAATTGGATAATGTATGTAGGAGTTATGAGGACTTCCTGTTTCACCAATAGGTGGCGCTATAAGTATGACGCAATACTGACACATAGATGTGTTCAGGACAGAACCGTCATGAAGCGTGAGATATATCGGACAAATTGGATAATGTATGGAGGAGTTATGAGGACTTCCTGTTTCACCAATAGGTGGCGCTATAAGTATGACGCAATACTGAAACATAGATGTGTTCAGGACAGAACCGTCATGAAGCGTGAGATATATGGGAAGAATTGGATAATGTATGTAGGAGTTATGAGGACTTCCTGTTTCACCAATAGGTGGCGCTATAAGTATGACGCAATACTGAAACATAGATGTGTTCAGGACAGAACCGTCATGAAGCGTGAGATATATCGGACAAATTGGATAATGTATGTAGGAGTTATGAGGACTTCCTGTTTCACCAATAGGTGGCGCTATAAGTATGACGCAATACTGACACATAGATGTGTTCAGGACAGAACCGTCATGAAGCGTGAGATATATCGGACAAATTGGATAATGTATGTAGGAGTTATGAGGACTTCCTGTTTCACCAATAGGTGGCGCTATAAGTATGACGCAATACTGACACATAGATGTGTTCAGGACAGAACCTTCATGAAGCGTGAGATATATCGGACAAATTGGATAATGTATGGAGGAGTTATGAGGACTTCCTGTTTCACCAATAGGTGGCGCTATAAGTATGACGCAATACTGAAACATAGATGTGTTCAGGACAGAACCGTCATGAAGCGTGAGATATATCGGACAAATTGGATAATGTATGGAGGAGTTATGAGGACTTCCTGTTTCACCAATAGGTGGCGCTATAAGTATGACGCAATACTGAAACATAGATGTGTTCAGGACAGAACCGTCATGAAGCGTGAGATATATCGGACAAATTGGATAATGTATGTAGGAGTTATGAGGACTTCCTGTTTCACCAATAGGTGGCGCTATAAGTATGACGCAATACTGACACATAGATGTGTTCAGGACAGAACCTTCATGAAGCGTGAGATATATCGGACAAATTGGATAATGTATGGAGGAGTTATGAGGACTTCCTGTTTCACCAATAGGTGGCGCTATAAGTATGACGCAATACTGAAACATAGATGTGTTCAGGACAGAACCGTCATGAAGCGTGAGATATATCGGACAAATTGGATAATGTATGGAGGAGTTATGAGGACTTCCTGTTTCACCAATAGGTGGCGCTATAAGTATGATGCAATACTGAAACATAGATGTGTTCAGGACAGAACCGTCATGAAGCGTGAGATATATCGGACAAATTGGATAATGTATGTAGGAGTTATGAGGACTTCCTGTTTCACCAATAGGTGGCGCTATAAGTATGACGCAATACTGACACATAGATGTGTTCAGGACAGAACCTCCATGAAGCGTGAGATATATCGGACGAATTGGATAATGTATGGAGGAGTTATGAGGACTTCCTGTTTCACCAATAGGGGGCGCTATAAGTATGACGCAATACTGACACATAGATGTGTTCACGACAGAACCGTCATGAAGCGTGAGATATATCGGACAAATCGGATAATGTATGGAGGAGTTATGAGGACTTCGTTTTTTATGGCGAAATGTCAAACTTTAGCGGGGCGCCACGGCAAGGGTGTGTGGTGAAAACTCAATTTTTTTGATAACTTTTGATCACAAAGGTCTTAAGATGAAGCTGACCGAATAAGAAGTTGATCGGATGAAATCTCTAGGAGGAGTTCGTTGAAGTACGAGGCATGGAAATGGTCAAAACAAGGACAAAATGGCACATAAAAAGCAAAATGGCGGACTTCCTGTTGCATGTTGGGTATAGCTCCAAGAGACATTTTAGTGTGGCTCGATGAAATACATATGCCCACCGAATTTCGTTCGCCTACATCAAACTGGAAGGTGGGGCTTGCCATTTTAAATTTTCCAGGGGGCGCTCTTGAGCCGTTTTGCCACGCCCATTTCCGTGACCCATGAATTCTCAAATTTTTCCCCGGGACTGACGTATCTGCAAAGTTTCATCCGTTTTCATCGATGTTTAGGCCGCCAAAAAGGCATTTGTTTGGGGAGAAGAACAAGAAGAAGAATAATAATCCTTCGAGTTTCAATAGGGCCTCGCACCGCCAGTGCTCGGGCCCTAACTAGGGCTGCGAGCAGCAGTGAGCGGGCCCTCGCACCCCATGCGTGTCGGGGTGCTGCGCCGTTAAAGGCTGTGCTATTTCCGTGTGCAGTACTGAGAGAAACTTCCTGTCACCAGTAGGTGGCGCTCTAGGCGTGACTCAATACCGAAGCATAGATGTGTTCAGGACGGTACCTTGATGAAGCGTGAGAAATGTTGAGTAAATCGGATAACGTATGTAGGAGTTATGAGGACTTCCTGTTTCACCAGTAGGTGGCGCTGTAAGTGTGACTCAATACCGACACATAGATGGGTTCAGAAGGCCACCTTCATGAAGCGTCAGCAATTTGGTGCAAATCGGATGATGTATGCAGGAGTTATGAGGACTTCCTGTTTCACCAATAGGTGGCGCTATTCGTATGACGCAATACTGACACATAGATGTGTTCAGGACAGAACCGTCATGAAGCGTGAGCTATATCGGACAAATTGGATAATGTATGGAGGAGTTATGAGGACTTCCTGTTTCACCAATAGGTGGCGCTATAAGTATGACGCAATACTGAAACATAGATGTGTTCAGGACAGAACCGTCATGAAGCGTGAGATATATCGGACAAATTGGATAATGTATGGAGGAGTTATGAGGACTTCCTGTTTCACCAATAGGTGGCGCTATACGTATGACGCAATACTGACACATAGATGTGTTCAGGACAGAACTGTCATGAAGCGTGAGCTATATCGGACAAATTGGATAATGTATGTAGGAGTTATGAGGACTTCGTGTTTTATGGCGAAATGTCAAACTTTGGCGGGGCGCCACGGCAAGGGTGTTTGGTGAAAACTCAATTTTTTTGATAACTTTTGATCACAAAGGTCTTAAGATGAAGCTGATCCGATATGAAGTTGATCGGATGAAATCTGTAGGAGGAGTTCGTCGAAGTACGAGGCATGGAAATGGTCAAAACAAGGACAAAATGGCACATTAAGAGCAAAATGGCGGACTTCCTGTTGCATGTTGGGTATAGCTCCAAGAGACATTTAAGTGTGGCTCGATGAAATACATATGCCCACCGAATTTCGTTCGCCTACATCAAACTGAAAGGTGGGGCTCGCCATTTTAAACTTTCCAGGGGGCGCTCTTGAGCCGTTTTGCCACGCCCATTTCCGTCACCAATGATATATCCGATTTTCACCGGGACTGATGTATCTGCAAAGTTTCATCCGTTTTCATTGATGTTTAGGCCGCCAAAAAGGCATTTGTTTCGGAAGAAGAAGGAGAAGAAGGAGAATAAGGAGAATAATAATAATCCTTCGAGTTTCAATAGGGCCTCGCACCGCCAGTGCTCGGGCCCTAACTAGGGCTGCGAGCAGCATTGAGCGGGCCCTCGCACCCCACGCATGTCGGGGTGCGGCGCCATTAAAGGCTGTGCTATTTTGGTGTCCTGTACTGAGAGAACCTTCCATTCACCAGTAGGTGGCGCTCTAACCGTGACTCAATACCGATGCATAAATGTGTTCAGGACGGTACCTTGATGAAGTGTGAGAAATGTTGTGTAAATCGGACAATGTATGTAGGAGTTATGATGACTTCCTGCTTGACCTGTAGGCGGCGCTATAAGTATGACGCAATACTGACACATAGATGTGTTCAGGACAGAACCTTCATGAAGCGTGAGATATATCGGACGAATTGGATAATGTATGGAGGAGTTATGAGGACTTCCTGTTTCACCAATAGGTGGCGCTATAAGTATGACGCAATACTGACACATAGATGTGTTCAGGACAGAACCTTCATGAAGCGTGAGATATATCGGACGAATTGGATAATGTATGTAGGAGTTATGAGGACTTCCTGTTTCACCAATAGGTGGCGCTATAAGTATGATGCAATACTGAAACATAGATGTGTACAGGACAGAACCCTCATGAAGCGTGAGATATATCGGACGAATTGGATAATGTATGTAGGAGTTATGAGGACTTCCTGTTTCACCAATAGGTGGCGCTATAAGTATGATGCAATACTGACACATAGATGTGTTCAGGACAGAACCGTCATGAAGCGTGAGATATATCGGACGAATCGGATAATGTATGGAGGAGTTATGAGGACTTCCTGTTTCACCAATAGGTGGCGCTATAAGTATGACGCAATACTGACACATAGTTGTGTTCAGGACAGAACCTTCATGAAGCGTGAAATATATCGGACGAATTGGATTATGTATGTAGGAGTTATGAGGACTTCCTGTTTCACCAATAGTTGGCGCTATAAGTATGATGCAATACTGAAACATAGATGTGTTCAGGACAGAACCTTCATGAAGCGTGAGATATATCGGACGAATTGGATAATGTATGTAGGAGTTATGAGGACTTCCTGTTTCACCAATAGGTGGCGCTATAAGTATGACGCAATACTGACACATAGATGTGTTCAGGACAGAACCTTCATGAAGCGTGAGATATATCGGACGAATTGGATAATGTATGTAGGAGTTATGAGGACTTCCTGTTTCACCAATAGGTGGCGCTATAAGTATGATGCAATACTGAAACATAGATGTGTACAGGACAGAACCGTCATGAAGCATGAGATATATCGGACAAATTGGATAATGTATGTAGGAGTTATGAGGACTTCGTGTTTTATGGCGAAATGTCAAACTTTGGCGGGGCGCCACGGCAAGGGTGTGTGGTGAAAACTCAATTTTTTTGATAACTTTTGATCACAAAGGTCTTAAGATGAAGCCGACCCGATATGAAGTTGATCGGATGAAATCTGTAGGAGGAGTTCGTTGAAGTACGAGGCATGGAAATGGTCAAAACAAGGACAAAATGGCACATTAAAAGCAAGATGGCGGACTTCCTGTTGCATGTTGGGTATAGCTCCAAGAGACATTTTAGTGTGTCTCGATGAACTACATATGCCCACCGAATTTCGTTCGACTACATCAAACTGAAAGGTGGGGCTCGCCATTTTAAATTTTCCAGGGGGCGCACTTGAGCCGTTTTGCCACGCCCATTTCCGTCACCCATGAATTATCAAATTTTTTACCGGGACTGACGTATGTGCAAAGTTTCATCCGTTTTCATCGATGTTAAGGCCGCCAAAAAGGCATTTGTTTGGGGAGAAGAAGAAGGAGAAGAAGGAGAAGGAGAAGAATAATAATAATAATCCTTCGAGTTTCAATAGGGCCTCGCACCGCCAGTGCTCGGGCCCTAACTAGTGCTGCGAGCAGCAGTGAGCGGGCCCTCGCACCCCACGCGGGTCGGGGTGTGGCGCCGTTAAAGGGTGTGCTATTTCGGTGTCCAGTACTGACAGAAACTTCCTGTCACCAGTAGGTGGCGCTCTAAGCGTGACTCAATACCGACGCATAGATGTGTTCAGGACAGTACCTTGATGAAGTGTGAGAAATGTTGTGTAAATCGGACAAAGTATGTAGGAGTTATGAGGACTTCCTGTAAGCAGTAGGTGGCGCTGTAAGTATGACGCAATACTGACCTACAGATGTGTTCAAGATGCGACCTTCATCAAGCATGAGCAATTTGGAGTAAATCGGATAATGTATGTAGGAGTTATGAGTACTTCCTGTTTCACCAGTAGGTGGCGCTGTAAGTGTTACTCAATACCGACGCATAGATGTGTTCAGGAGGTGACCTTCATGAAGCGTCAGCAATTTGGTGCAAATCGGATGATGTATGCAGGAGTTATGAGGACTTCCTGTTTCACCAATAGGTGGCGCTATAAGTATGACGCAATACTGACACATAGATGTGTTCAGGACAGAACCGTCATGAAGCGTGAGATAAATCGGACAAATCGGATAATGTATGGAGGAGTTATGAGGACTTCCTGTTTCACCATTGGTGGCGCTATAAGTATGATGCAATACTGACACATAGATGTGTTCAGGACAGAACCGTCATGAAGCGTGAGATATATCGGACAAATCCGATAATGTATGGAGGAGTTATGGGGACTTCCTGTTTCACCAATAGGTGGCGCTATACGTATGACGCAATACTGACACATAGATGTGTTCAGGACAGAACCGTCATGAAGCGTGAGATATATCGGACAAATCGGATAATGTATGGAGAAGTTATGAGGACATCGTGTTTTATGGCGAAATGTCAAACTTTGGCGGGGCGCCACGGCAAGGGTGTTTGGTGAAAACTCAATTTTCTTGATAACTTTTGATCACAAAGGGCTTAAGATGAAGCTGACCGAGTATGAAGTTGATCGGATGAAATCTGTAGGAGGAGTTCGTTGAAATACGAGGCATGGAAATGGTCAAAACAAGGACAAAATGGCACATTAAAAGCAAAATGGCGGCCTTCCTGTTGCATGTTGGGTACAGCTCTAAGAGACATTTTAGTGTGGCTCGATGAAATACATATGCCCTCCGAATTTCGTTCGCCTACATCAAACTGAAAGGTGGGGCTCGCCATTTGAAACTTTCCAGGGGGCGCTCTTGAGCCGTTTTGCCACGCCCATTTCCGTCACCCATGAATTATCAAATTTTTCACCGGGACTGACGTATCTG
The DNA here is from genome assembly GCF_949987555.1 of Borostomias antarcticus. Taxonomy (NCBI): domain Eukaryota; kingdom Metazoa; phylum Chordata; class Actinopteri; order Stomiiformes; family Stomiidae; genus Borostomias; species Borostomias antarcticus. The sequence continues at coordinate 11,220,132 of NC_140250.1, forward strand.
CAAAGTTTCATCCGTTTTCATCGATGTTCAGGCCGCCTAAAAGGCATTTGTTTGGAGTAAAGGAGAAGGAGAAGAAGGAGAAGAAGGAGAAGGAGAATAATAATCCTTCGAGTTTCAATAGGGCCTCGCACCGCCAGTGCTCGGGCCCTAACTAGGGCTGCGAGCAGCATTGAGCGGGCCCTCGCACCCCAAGCATGTCGGGGTGTGGCGCCGTTAAAGGCTGTGCTATTTCGGTGTCCTGTACTGAGAGAAACCTTCTGTCACCAGTAGGTGGCGCTATACGCGTGACTCAATACCGATGCATAGATGTGTTCAGGACGGTACCTTGATGAAGCGTGAGAAATGTTGAGTAAATCGGATAACGTATGTAGGAGTTATGAGGACTTCCTGTTTCACCAGTAGGTGGCGCTGTAAGTGTGACTCAATACCGACGCATAGATGGGTTCAGAAGGTGACCTTCATGAAGCGTCAGCAATTTGGTACAAATCGGATGATGTATGCAGGAGTTATGAGGACTTCCTGTTTCACCAATAGGTGGCGCTATAAGTATGACGCTATACTGACAAATAGATGTGTCCAGGACAGAACCGTCATGAAGCGTGAGATATATCGGACAAATCTGATAATGTATGGAGGAGTTATGAGGACTTCATGTTTCACCAATAGGTGGCGCTATAAGTATGACGCAATACTGACACATAGATGTGTTCAGGACAGAACCGTCATGAAGCGTGAGATATATCGGACAAATTGGATAATGTATGGAGGAGTTATGAGGACTTCCTGTTTCACCAATAGGTGGCGCTATAAGTATGACGCAATACTGACACATAGATGTGTTCAGGACAGAACCGTAATGAAGCGTGAGATATATCGGACAAATTGGATAATGTATGGAGGAGTTATGAGGACTTCCTGTTTCACCAATAGGTGGCGCTATAAGTATGACGCAATACTGACACATAGATGTGTTCAGGACAGAACCGTCATGAAGCGTGAGATATATCGGACAAATTGGATAATGTATGGAGGAGTTATGAGGACTTCCTGTTTCACCAATAGGTGGCGCTATAAGTATGACGCAATACTGACACATAGATGTGTTCAGGACAGAACCATCATGAAGCGTGAGATATATCGGACAAATTGGATAATGTATGGAGGAGTTATGAGGACTTCCTGTTTCACCAATAGGTGGCGCTATAAGTATGACGCAATACTGACACATAGATGTGTTCAGGACAGAACCGTCATGAAGCGTGAGATATATCGGACAAATCCGATAATGTATGGAGGAGTTATGAGGACTTCCTGTTTCACCAATAGGTGGCGCTATAAGTATGACGCAATACTGACCCATAGATGTGTTCAGGACAGAACCGTCATGAAGCGTGAGATATATCGGACAAATCGGATAATGTATGGAGGAGTTATGAGGACATCATGTTTTATGGCGAAATGTCAAACTTTGGCGGGACGCCACGGCAAGGGTGTTTGGTGAAAACTCAATTTTCTTGATAACTTTTGATCACAAAGGTCTTAAGATGAAGCTGACCGAGTATGAAGTTGATCGGATGAAATCTGTATGAGGAGTTCGTTGAAGTACGAGGCATGGAAATGGTCAAAACAAGGACAAAATGGCACATTAAAAGCAAAATGGCTGACTTCCTGTTGCATGTTGGGTATAGCTCCAAGAGACATTTTAGTTTGTCTCGATGAAATACATAAGCCCACCGAATTTGGTTCGCCTACATCAAACTGAAAGGTGGGGCTCGCCATTTTAAATTTTCCAGGGGGCGCTTTTGAGCCGTTTTGCCACGCCCATTTCCGTCACCCATGAATTATCAAATTTTTCACCGGGACTGACGTATCTGCAAAGTTTCATCCGTTTTCATCGATGTTTAGGCCGCCAAAAAGGCATTTGTTTTGGAAGAATAATAATAACTAGGGCTGCGAGCAGCAGTGAGCGGGCCCTCGCACCCCACGCGGGTCGGGGTGTGGCGCCGTTAAAGGATGTGCTATTTCGGTGTCCAGTACTGACAGAAACGTCCTGTCACCAGTAGGTGGCGCTCTAAGCGTGACTCAATACCGACGCATAGATGTGTTCAGGACAGTACCTTGATGAAGCGTGAGAAATGTTGTGTAAATCGGACAAAGTATGTAGGAGTTATGAGGACTTCCTGTAAGCAGTAGGTGGCGCTGTAGGTATGACGCAATACTAACCTACAGATGTGTTCAAGATGCGACCTTCATCAAGCATGATTAATTTGGAGTAAATCGGATAATGTATGTAGGAGTTATGAGTACTTCCTGTTTCACCAGTAGGTGGCGCTGTAAGTGTAACTCAATACCGACGCATAGATGTGTTCAGAAGGTGACCTTCATGAAGCGTCAGCAATTTGGTGCAAATCGGATGATGTATGCAGGAGTTATGAGGACTTCCTGTTTCACCAATAGGTGGCGCTATAAGTATGACGCAATACTGACACATAGATGTGTTCAGGACAGAACCGTCATGAAGCTTGAGATATATCGGACAAATCGGATAATGTATGGAGGAGTTATGAGGACTTCCTGGTTTACCAATAGGTGGCGCTATAAGTATGACGCAATACTGACACATAGATGTGTTCAGGACAGAACCTTCATGAAGCGTGAGATATATCGGACGAATTGGATAATGTATGGAGGAGTTATGAGGACTTCCTGTTTCACCTATAGGTGGCGCTATAAGTATGATGCAATACTGACACATAGATGTGTTCAGGACAGAACAGTCATGAAGCGTGAGATATATCGGACAAATTGGATAATGTATGGAGGAGTTGAGGACTTCGTGTTTTATGGCGAAATGTCAAACTTTGGCGGGGCGCCACGGTAAGGGTGTTTGGTGAAAACTCAATTTTTTTGATAACTTTTGATCACAAAGATCTTAAGATGAAGCTGACCCGATATGAAGTTGATCGGATGAAATCTGTAGGAGGAGTTCGTCGAAGTACGAGGCATGGAAATGGTCAAAACAAGGACAAAATGGCACATTAAGAGCAAAATGGCGGACTTCCTGTTGCATGTTGGGTATAGCTCCAAGAGACATTTAAGTGTGGCTCGATGAAATACATGTGCCCTCCGAATTTCGTTCGCCTACATCAAACTGAAAGGTGGGGCTCGCCATTTGAAACTTTCCAGGGGGCGCTCTTGAGCCGTTTTGCCACGCCCATTTCCGTCACCCAGGAATTATCAAATTTTTCACCGGGACTGACGTATCTGCAAAGTTTCATCCGTTTTCATCGATGTTTAGGCCGCCAAAAAGGCATTTGTTTGGGGAGAAGAATAAGGAGAATAATAATCCTTCGAGTTTCAATAGGGCCTCGCACCGCCAGTGCTCGGGCCCTAACTAGGGCTGCGAGCAGCAGTGAGCGGGCCCTCGCACCCCACGCGGGTCGGGGTGTGGCGCCGTTAAAGGGTGTGCTATTTCGGTGTCCAGTACTGACAGAAACTTCCTGTCACCAGTAGGTGGCGCTCTAAGCGTGACTCAATACCGACGCATAGATGTGTTCAGGACGGTACCTTGATGAAGCGTGAGAAATGTTGTGTAAATCGGACAAAGTATGTAGGAGTTATGAGGACTTCCTGTAAGCAGTAGGTGGCGCTGTAGGTATGAAGCAATACTGACCTACAGATGTGTTCAAGATGCGACCTTCATCAAGCATGAGCAATTTGGAGTAAATCGGATAACGTATGTAGGAGTTATGAGTACTTCCTGTTTCACCAGTAGGTGGCGCTGTAAGTGTGACTCAATACCGACGCATAGATGTGTTCAGAAGGTGACCTTCACGAAGCGTCAGTAATTTGGTGCAAATCGGATGATGTATGCAGGAGTTATGAGGACTTCCTGTTTCACCAATAGGTGGCGCTATAAGTATGACGCAATACTGACACATAGATGTGTTCAGGACAGAACCGTCATGAAGCGTGAGATATATCGGACAAATTGGATACTGTATGGAGGAGTTATGAGGACTTCCTGTTTCACCAGTAGGTGGCGCTGTAAGTGTGACTCAATACCAACACATAGATGGGTTCAGAAGGCCACCTTCATGAAGCATCAGCGATTTGGTGCAAATCGGATGATGTATGCAGGAGTTATGAGGACTTCCTGTTTCACCAATAGGTGGCGCTATAAGTATGACGCAATACTGACACATAGATGTGTTCAGGACAGAACCGTCATGAAGCGTGAGATATATCGGACAAATTGGATAATGTATGGAGGAGTTATGAGTACTTCCTGTTTCACCAGTAGGTGGCGCTGTAAGTGTGACTCAATACCGACGCATAGATGTGTTCAGAAGGTGACCTTCACGAAGCGTCAGTAATTTGGTGCAAATCGGATGATGTATGCAGGAGTTATGAGGACTTCCTGTTTCACCAATAGGTGGCGCTATAAGTATGACGCAATACTGACACATAGATGTGTTCAGGACAGAACCGTCATGAAGCGTGAGATATATCGGACAAATTGGATACTGTATGGAGGAGTTATGAGGACTTCCTGTTTCACCAGTAGGTGGCGCTGTAAGTGTGACTCAATACCAACACATAGATGGGTTCAGAAGGCCACCTTCATGAAGCATCAGCGATTTGGTGCAAATCGGATGATGTATGCAGGAGTTATGAGGACTTCCTGTTTCACCAATAGGTTGCGCTATAAGTATGACGCAATACTGACACATAGATGTGTTCAGGACAGAACCGTCATGAAGCGTGAGATATATCGGACAAATTGGATAATGTATGGAGGAGTTATGAGGACTTCCTGTTTCACCAATAGGTGGCGCTATAAGTATGACGCAATACTGACACATAGATGTGTTCAGGACAGAACCGTCATGAAGCGTGAGAAATATCGGACAAATCGGATAATGTATGTAGGAGTTATGAGGACTTCGTGTTTTATGGCGAAATGACAAACTTTGGCGGGGCGCCAAGGCAAGGGTGTTTGGTGAAAACTAAATTTTTTTGATAACTTTTGATCACAAAGGTCTTAAGATGAAGCTGACCGAACATGAAGTTGATCGGATGAAATCTGTAGGAGGAGTTCGTCAAAGTACGAGGCATGGAAATGGTAAAAACAAGGGGAAAATGGCACATTAAGAGCAAAATGGTGGACTTCCTGTTGCATGTTGGGTAAAGCTCCAAGAGACATTTTAGTGTGGCTCGATGAAATACATATGCCCACCGAATTTCGTTCGCCTACATCAAACTGAAAGGTGGGGCTCGCCATTTTAAACTTTCCAGGGGGCGCTCTTGAGCCGTTTTGCCACGCCCATTTCCGTCACCAATGAAATATCCGATTTTCACCGGGACTGATGTATCTGCAAAGTTTCATCCGTTTTCATCGATGTTTAGGCCGCCAAAAAGGCATTTGTTTGGGGAGAAGAAGGAGAATAAGGAGAACTAGTGCTGCGAGCAGCAGTGAGCGGGCCCTCGCACCCCACGCGGGTCGGGGTGTGGCGCCGTTAAAGGGTGTGCTATTTCGGTGTCCAGTACTGACAGAAACTTCCTGTCACCAGTAGGTGGCGCTCTAAGCGTGACTCAATACCGACGCATAGATGTGTTCAGGACAGTACCTTGATGAAGCGTGAGAAATGTTGTGTAAATCGGACAAAGTATGTAGGAGTTATGAGGACTTCCTGTAAGCAGTAGGTGGCGCTGTAGGTATGACGCAATACTGACCTACAGATGTGTTCAAGATGCGACCTTCATCAAGCATGAGCAATTTGGAGTAAATCGGATAATGTATGTAGGAGTTATGAGTACTTCCTGTTTCACCAGTAGGTGGCGCTGTAAGTGTAACTCAATACCGACGCATAGATGTGTTCAGAAGGTGACCTTCATGAAGCGTCAGCAATTTGGTGCAAATCGGATGATGTATGCAGGAGTTATGAGGACTTCCTGTTTCACCAATAGGTGGCGCTATAAGTATGACGCAATACTGACACATAGATGTGTTCAGGACAGAACCGTCATGAAGCGTGAGATAAATCGGACAAATCGGATAATGTATGGAGGAGTTATGAGGACTTCCTGTTTCACCAATAGGTGGCGCTATAAGTATGACGCAATACTGACACATAGATGTGTTCAGGACAGAACCGTCATGAAGCGTGAGATATATCGGACAAATTGGATAATGTATGGAGGAGTTATGAGGACTTCCTGTTTCACCAATAGGTGGCGCTATAAGTATGACGCAATACTGACACATAGATGTGTTCAGGACAGAACCGTCATGAAGCGTGAGATATATCAGACAAATTGGATAATGTATGGAGGAGTTATGAGGACTTCCTGTTTCACCAATAGGTGGCGCTATAAGTATGACGCAATTCTGACACAGATGTGTTCAGGACAGAACCGTCATGAAGCGTGAGATATATCGGACAAATTGGATAATGTATGGAGGAGTTATGAGGACTTCGTGTTTTATGGCGAAATGTCAAACTGTAGCGGGGCGCCACGGCAAGGGTGTGTGGTGAAAACTCTATTTTTTTGATAACTTTTGATCACAAAGGTCTTAAGATGAAGCCGACCCGATATGAAGTTGATCGGATGAAATCTCTAGGAGGAGTTCGTCGAAGTACGAGGCATGGAAATGGTCAAAACAAGGACAAAATGGCACATTAAAAGCAAAATGGCGGACTTCCTGTTGCATGTTGGGTATAGCTCCAAGAGACATTTTAGTGTGGCTCGATGAAATACATATGCCCACCGAATTTCGTTCGCCTACATCAAACTGAAAGGTGGGGCTCGCCATTTTAAACTTTCCAGGGGGCGCTCTTGAGCCGTTTTGCCACGCCCATTTCCGTCACCCATGAAATATCCGATTTACACCGGGACTGATGTATCTGCAAAGTTTCATCCGTTTTCATCGATGTTTAGGCCGCCAAAAAGGCATTTGTTTGGGGAGAAGAAGGAGAAGGAGAAGGTAGGAGAATAATAATCCTTCGAGTTTCAATAGGGCCTCGCACCGCCAGTGCTCGGGCCCTAATAATCCTTCGAAATTCAATAGGGCCTCGCACCGCCAGTGCTCGGGCCCTAACTAGGGCTGCGAGCAGCAGTGAGCGGGCCCTCGCACCCCATGCGTGTCGGGGTGTGGCGCCGTTAAAGGCTGTGCTATTTCGGTGTGCAGTACTGAGAGAAACTTCCTGTCACCAGTAGGTGGCGCTCTAGGCGTGACTCAATACCGAAGCATAGATGTGTTCAGGACGGTACCTTGATGAAGCGTGAGAAATGTTGAGTAAATCGGATAAAGTATGTAGGAGTTATGAGGACTTCCTGTTTCACCAGTAGGTGGCGCTGTAAGTGTGACTCAATACCGACACATAGATGGGTTCAGAAGGCCACCTTCATGAAGCGTCAGCAATTTGGTGCAAATCGGATGATGTATGCAGGAGTTATGAGGACTTCCTGTTTCACCAATAGGTGGCGCTATAAGTATGACGCAATACTGACACATAGATGTGTTCAGGACAGAACTGTCATGAAGCGTGAGACATATCGGACAAATCGGATAATGTATGGGGGAGTTATGATGACGTACTGTTTCACCAATAGGTGGCGCTATAAGTATGACGCAATACTGACACATAGATGTGTTCAGGACAGAACTGTCATGAAGCGTGAGACATATCGGACAAATCGGATAATGTATGGAGGAGTTATGAAGACTTCCTGTTTCACCAATAGGTGGCGCTATAAGTATGATGCAATACTGACACATAGATGTGTTCAGGACAGAACCGTCATGAAGCGTGAGATATATCGGACAAATTGGATAATGTATGGAGGAGTTATGAGGACTTCCTGTTTCACCAATAGGTGGCGCTATAAGTATGAAGCAATACTGACACATAGATGTGTTTAGGACAGAACCGTCATGAATCGTGAGATATATCGGACAAATCGGATAATGTATGGAGGAGTTATGGGGACTTCCTGTTTCACCAATAGGTGGCGCTATAAGTATGAAGCAATACTGACACATAGATGTGTTTAGGACAGAACCGTCATGAAGCGTGAGATATATCGGACAAATTGGATAATGTATGGAGGAGTTATGAGGACTTCGTGTTTTATGGCGAAATGTCAAACTGGCGGGGCGCCACGGCAAGGGTGTTTGGTTAAAACTCAATTTTTTTGATAACTTTTGATCACAAAGGTCTTAAGATGAAGCTGACCCGATATGAAGTTGATCGGATGAAATCTGTAGGAGGAGTTCGTCGAAGTACGAGGCATGGAAATGGTCAAAACAAGGACAAAATGGCACATTAAGAGCAAAATGGCGGACTTCCTGTTGCATGTTGGGTATAGCTCCAAGAGACATTTAAGTGTGGCTCGATGAAATACATATGCCCACCGAATTTCGTTCGCCTACATCAAACTGAAAGGTGGGGCTCGCCATTTTAAACTTTCCAGGGGGCGCTGTTGAGCCGTTTTGCCACGCCCATTTCCGTCACCCATGAATTATCAAATTTTTCACCGGGACTGACGTATCTGCAAAGTTTCATCCGTTTTTATCGATGTTTAGGCCGCCAAAAAGGCATTTGTTTTGGAAGAAGGAGAAGGAGAAGGTAGAATAATAATAATCCTTCGAATTTCAATAGGGCCTCGCACCGCCAGTGCTCGGGCCCTAACTAGTGCTGCGAGCAGCAGTGAGCGGGCCCTCGCACCCCACGCGGGTCGGGGTGTGGCGCCGTTAAAGGGTGTGCTATTTCGGTGTCCAGTACTGACAGAAACTTCCTGTCACCAGTAGGTGGCGCTCTAAGCGTGACTCAATACCGACGCATAGATGTGTTCAGGACGGTACCTTGATGAAGCGTGAGAAATGTTGTGTAAATCGGACAAAGTATGTAGGAGTTATGAGGACTTCCTGTAAGCAGTAGGTGGCGCTGTAGGTATGACGCAATACTGACCTACAGATGTGTTCAAGATGCGACCTTCATCAAGCATGAGAAATTTGGAGTAAATCGGATAATGTATGTAGGAGTTATGAGTACTTCCTGTTTCACCAGTAGGTGGCGCTGTAAGTGTAACTCAATACCGACGCATAGATGTGTTCAGAAGGTGACCTTCATGAAGCGTCAGCAATTTGGTGCAAATCGGATGATGTATGCAGGAGTTATGAGGACTTCCTGTTTCACCAATAGGTGGCGCTATAAGTATGACGCAATACTGACACATAGATGTGTTCAGGACAGGACCGTCATGAAGCGTGAGATATATCGGACAAATTGGATAATGTATGGAGGAGTTATGAGGACTTCGTGTTTTATGGCGAAATGTCAAACTGTAGCGGGGCGCCACGGCAAGGGTGTGTGGTGAAAACTCAATTTTTTTGATAACTTTTGATCACAAAGGTCTTAAGATGAAGCCGACCCGATATGAAGTTGATCGGATGAAATCTCTAGGAGGAGTTCGTCGAAGTACGAGGCATGGAAATGGTCAAAACAAGGACAAAATGGCACATTAAAAGCAAAATGGCGGACTTCCTGTTGCATGTTGGGTATAGCTCCAAGAGACATTTTAGTGTGGCTCGATGAAATACATATGCCCACCGAATTTCGTTCGCCTACATCAAACTGAAAGGTGGGGCTCGCCATTTTAAACTTTCCAGGGGGCGCTCTTGAGCCGTTTTGCCACGCCCATTTCCGTCACCCATGAAATATCCGATTTACACCGGGACTGATGTATCTGCAAAGTTTCATCCGTTTTCATCGATGTTTAGGCCGCCAAAAAGGCATTTGTTTGGGGAGAAGAAGGAGAAGAAGGAGAAGGAGAAGGAGAATAATAATCCTTCGAGTTTCAATAGGGCCTCGCACCGCCAGTGCTCGGGCCCTAATAATCCTTCGAAATTCAATAGGGCCTCGCACCGCCAGTGCTCGGGCCCTAACTAGGGCTGCGAGCAGCAGTGAGCGGGCCCTCGCACCCCATGCGTGTCGGGGTGTGGCGCCGTTAAAGGCTGTGCTATTTCGGTGTGCAGTACTGAGAGAAACTTCCTGTCACCAGTAGGTGGCGCTCTAGGCGTGACTCAATACCGAAGCATAGATGTGTTCAGGACGGTACCTTGATGAAGCGTGAGAAATGTTGAGTAAATCGGATAAAGTATGTAGGAGTTATGAGGACTTCCTGTTTCACCAGTAGGTGGCGCTGTAAGTGTGACTCAATACCGACACATAGATGGGTTCAGAAGGCCACCTTCATGAAGCGTCAGCAATTTGGTGCAAATCGGATGATGTATGCAGGAGTTATGAGGACTTCCTGTTTCACCAATAGGTGGCGCTATAAGTATGACGCAATACTGACACATAGATGTGTTCAGGACAGAACTGTCATGAAGCGTGAGACATATCGGACAAATCGGATAATGTATGGAGGAGTTATGAGGACGTACTGTTTCACCAATAGGTGGCGCTATAAGTATGACGCAATACTGACACATAGATGTGTTCAGGACAGAACTGTCATGAAGCGTGAGACATATCGGACAAATCGGATAATGTATGGAGGAGTTATGAGGACGTACTGTTTCACCAATAGGTGGCGCTATAAGTATGACGCAATACTGACACATAGATGTGTTCAGGACAGAACTGTCATGAAGCGTGAGACATATCGGACAAATCGGATAATGTATGGAGGAGTTATGAAGACTTCCTGTTTCACCAATAGGTGGCGCTATAAGTATGACGCAATACTGACACATAGATGTGTTCAGGACAGAACCGTCATGAAGCGTGAGATATATCGGACAAATTGGATAATGTATGGAGGAGTTATGAGGACTTCCTGTTTCACCAATAGGTGGCGCTATAAGTATGAAGCAATACTGACACATAGATGTGTTTAGGACAGAACCGTCATGAATCGTGAGATATATCGGACAAATCGGATAATGTATGGAGGAGTTATGGGGACTTCCTGTTTCACCAATAGGTGGCGCTATAAGTATGAAGCAATACTGACACATAGATGTGTTTAGGACAGAACCGTCATGAAGCGTGAGATATATCGGACAAATTGGATAATGTATGGAGGAGTTATGAGGACTTCGTGTTTTATGGCGAAATGTCAAACTGGCGGGGCGCCACGGCAAGGGTGTTTGGTGAAAACTCAATTTTTTTGATAACTTTTGATCACAAAGGTCTTAAGATGAAGCTGACCCGATATGAAGTTGATCGGATGAAATCTGTAGGAGGAGTTCGTCGAAGTACGAGGCATGGAAATGGTCAAAACAAGGACAAAATGGCACATTAAGAGCAAAATGGCGGACTTCCTGTTGCATGTTGGGTATAGCTCCAAGAGACATTTAAGTGTGGCTCGATGAAATACATATGCCCACCGAATTTCGTTCGCCTACATCAAACTGAAAGGTGGGGCTCGCCATTTTAAACTTTCCAGGGGGCGCTGTTGAGCCGTTTTGCCACGCCCATTTCCGTCACCCATGAATTATCAAATTTTTCACCGGGACTGACGTATCTGCAAAGTTTCATCCGTTTTTATCGATGTTTAGGCCGCCAAAAAGGCATTTGTTTTGGAAGAAGGAGAAGGAGAAGGTAGAATAATAACTAGGGCTGCGAGCAGCAGTGAGCGGGCCCTCGCACCCCACGCGTGTCGGGGTGTGGCGCCGTTAAAGGGTGTGCTATTTCGGTGTCCAGTACTGACAGAAACTTCCTGTCACCAGTAGGTGGCGCTCTAAGCGTGACTCAATACCGACGCATGGATGTGTTCAGGACGGTACCTTGATGAAGCGTGAGAAATGTTGTGTAAATCGGACAAAGTATGTAGGAGTTATGAGGACTTCCTGTAAGCAGTAGGTGGCGCTGTAGGTATGACGCAATACTGACCTACAGATGTGTTCAAGATGCGACCTTCATCAAGCGTGAGCAATTTGGAGTAAATCGGATAATGTATGTAGGAGTTATGAGTACTTCCTGTTTCACCAGTAGGTGGCGCTGTAAGTGTAACTCAATACCGACGCATAGATGTGTTCAGAAGGTGACCTTCATGAAGCGTCAGCAATTTGGTGCAAATCGGATAATGTATGCAGGAGTTATGAGGACTTCCTGTTTCACCAATAGGTGGCGCTATAAGTATGACGCAATACTGACACATAGATGTGTTCAGGACAGAACCGTCATGAAGCGTGAGATAAATCGGACAAATCGGATAATGTATGGAGGAGTTATGAGGACTTCCTGTTTCACCAATAGGTGGCGCTATAAGTATGACGCAATACTGACACATAGATGTGTTCAGGACAGAACCGTCATGAAGCGTGAGATATATCAGACAAATCGGATAATGTATGGAGGAGTTATGAGGACTTCCTGTTTCACCAATAGGTGGCGCTATAAGTATGACGCAATACTGACACATAGATGTGTTCAGGACAGAACCGTCATGAAGCGTGAGATATATCGGACAAATCGGATAATGTATGGAGGAGTTATGAGGACTTCCTGTTTCACCAATAGGTGGCGCTATAAGTATGATGCAATACTGACACATAGATGTGTTCAGGACAGAACCGTCATGAAGCGTGAGATATATCGGACAAATTGGATAATGTATGGAGGAGTTATGAGGACTTCGTGTTTTATGGCGAAATGTCAAACTTTGGCGGGGCGCCACGGCAAGGGTGTTTGGTGAAAACTCAATTTTTTTGATAACTTTTGATCACAAAGGTCTTAAGATGAAGCTGACCCGATATGAAGTTGATCGGATGAAATCTGTAGGAGGAGTTCGTCGAAGTACGAGGCATGGAAATGGTCAAAACAAGGACAAAATGGCACATTAAGAGCAAAATGGCGGACTTCCTGTTGCATGTTGGGTATAGTTTCAAGAGACATTTTAGTGTGTCTCGATGAAATACATATGCCCTCCGAATTTCGTTCGCCTACATCAAACTGAAAGGTGGGGCTCGCCATTTTAAACTTTCCAGGGGGCGCTCTTGAGCCGTTTTGCCACGCCCATTTCCGTCACCAATGATATATCCGATTTTCACCGGGACTGATGTATCTGCAAAGTTTCATCCGTTTTCATTGATGTTTAGGCCGCCAAAAAGGCATTTGTTTCGGAAGAAGAAGGAGAAGAAGGAGAATAAGGAGAATAATAATAATCCTTCGAGTTTCAATAGGGCCTCGCACCGCCAGTGCTCGGGCCCTAATAATCCTTCGAATTTCAATAGGGCCTCGCACCGCCAGTGCTCGGGCCCTAACTAGTGCTGCGAGCAGCAGTGAGCGGGCCCTCGCACCCCACGCGTGTCGGGGTGCTGCGCCGTTAAAGGCTGTGCTATTTCGGTGTGCAGTACTGAGAGAAACTTCCTGTCACCAGTAGGTGGCGCTCTAGGCGTGACTCAATACTGAAGCATAGATGTGTTCAGGACGGTACCTTGATGAAGCGTGAGAAATGTTGAGTAAATCGGATAACGTATGTAGGAGTTATGAGGACTTCCTGTTTCACCAGTAGGTGGTGCTGTAAGTGTGACTCAATACCGACACATAGATGGGTTCAGAAGGCCACCTTCATGAAGCATCAGCAATTTGGTGCAAATCGGATGATGTATGCAGGAGTTATGAGGACTTCCTGTTTCACCAATAGGTGGCGCTATAAGTATGACGCAATACTGACACATAGATGTGTTCAGGACAGAACCGTCATGAAGCGTGAGATATATCGGACAAATTGGATAATGTATGGAGGAGTTATGAGGACTTCCTGTTTCACCAATAGGTGGCGCTATAAGTATGACGCAATACTGACAGATAGATGTGTTCAGGACAGAACCGTCATGAAGCATGAGATATATCGGACAAATTGGATAATGAATGGAGGAGTTATGAGGACTTCCTGTTTCACCAATAGGTGGCGCTATAAGTATGACGCAATACTTACACATAGATGTGTTCAGAACAGAACCGTCATGAAGCGTGAGATATATCGGACAAATCGGATAATGTATGGAGGAGTTATGAGGACTTCCTGTTTCACCAATAGGTGGCGCTATAAGTATGATGCAATACTGACACATAGATGTGTTCAGGACAGAACCGTCATGAAGCGTGAGACATATCGGACAAATCGGATAATGTATGGAGGAGTTATGAGGACGTACTGTTTCACCAATAGGTGGCGCTATAAGTATGACGCAATACTGACACATAGATGTGTTCAGGACAGAACCGTCATGAAGCGTGACATATATCGGACAAATTGAATAATGTATGGAGGAGTTATGAGGACTTCGTGTTTTATGGCGAAATGTCAAACTTTGGCGGGGCGCCACGGCAAGGGTGTTTGGTGAAAACTCAATTTTTTTGATAACTTTTGATCACAAAGGTCTTAAGATGAAGCTGACCCGATATGAAGTTGATTGGATGAAATCTGTAGGAGAAGTTCGTCGAAGTACGAGGCATGGAAATGGTCAAAACAAGGACAAAATGGCACATTAAGAGCAAAATGGCGGACTTCCTGTTGCATGTTGGGTATAGCTCCAAGAGACATTTAAGTGTGGCTCGATGAAATACATATGCCCTCCGAATTTCGTTCGCCTACATCAAACTGAAAGGTGGGGCTCGCCGTTTTAAACTTTCCAGGGGGCGCTCTTGAGCCGTTTTGCCACGCCCATTTCTGTCACCCGTGAATTATCAAATTTTTCACCGGGACTGACGTATCTGCAAAGTTTCATCCGTTTTCATCGATGTTTAGGCCGCCTAAAAGGCATTTGTTTTGGAAGAAGGAGAATAATAATTAAAGCTGCAAGCAGCGTTGTGGGGGCCAAGCGGGACGCACGACCAGCGCATCAAAGACAACAAGCAAAAAATGTCAAAAGTCAGACATGGTTGAACAGGATTCGATCTCTGTACCTGCTGCTTGCAAGGCCGACACGCTAACCACTGTGCCACGCAGGATGTTGCGAAAGTGAACCACCCTAGTCCACAAGGCATGTGAGCCTTCCCTAACCCCGTGAGTCTGAGTCCTGAGCACTTAATTAATATCACCTGGCAGGGTTGCTTCCTCTCGGTAGAGTGAGAGGGGGGGGTGTCGTTGTTTAAATTGGCACACAGCGAAAAGTATACATAGCATAGCTCAACTATTTACTTCTTCAGAATCCAGACAATCACGCGAACATTTCCATGTATAAAATGTCCTTCGGTCTTCAGAAGTGTAGGAGAGGTGAAGAGTTAGAAACAGTTAGAGATTCTAGAGCGAAGAGAGATTTTCTAGAGCGTGGCTCCATTGAGTTCAATGGAGGGGGGGGAGTCATTATTCGAGCTGTCCCAGAGTGAAAAATATACATCGAAGAGCTTAGCTTTTTTGATTTTATGAATCCCAAGAGTCGTGTGAACGTTTTGTTATATAAAATGTGTATGAGCTGTGAGAATTAGAAGATGGATGGCAGTTTAGAAAATGTGTGACTTTTTCCAAAAACCTCTGAAACTGGTGAAATTGTGCAGAGGACAAAAAGTGTTTCTTTCATTCTGCAATCAAACAAATGAAGTAATAATGAAACCATGGGGTGTTTTGAACTCGGCATGAGCCAGGGAATCCATTGCTACCATAATTTTGAAGATTGGACATACAGTTCAAAAGTTACTGGCATAAACGCAACTCCAACTTTGACACGCTGGTGGCGCTAGAGTGCACGAGATGTCAACGTAAGGCTTGGTGACAGATGTCATGGGTGTGTCCCGGATGAGTGTGCCAAATGTGGTTTTGATAGATTAAAACATTACTGAGATATGACCCCAGTTCCTGTTTTGCAGCTTTTCGGCCAATTTTGATTGGCTGTCACGAGGGAACGCAATGGACAATCAAAAATCCCTGTAAGACTTTTGTGGACATCGGTCTATAGATTGTGCATACTGCGTGTGGTGCAGAATGGTGAAAAAACCTAGGAGGAGATACATTTTGAGTGTTTTACACTAAATCCAATATGGCGGGAAATCCAATATGGTGGAAAATGATGTCATAGGGTGCGTTGAACTTGGCTTGAGCGAAGGAATCCAACGCTGCCTCGTTTTTGAAAATCAGGCTTACAGGTCAAAAGTTGCATGCACAAATGCACCTCCAACTTTGACAGGTTGGTGGCGCTAGAGCGTTCAAGCTGTGGACATGGGTCTTGGTGAGAAGACTTTGGGGACTGTCATGAATGAGTGTGCCAATTTTCCCAACTTTTTACCATACGGTTCTATGGGCTGCCATAGACTCCAATGGCAGAAGAATAAATAATAAATATAGCTGCAAGCAGCAATGTGGGGGCCAAGCAGGACATGCGACCAGCGCATCAATGACAACAAGTTTCATGTAGATTGGTGAAAATCCTTAGGAGAAGATACATTTTAAGTGTTTTACACAAAATACAAAATGGCGGGAAATCCAATTGGTGGAAAATGACATCATAGGATGCGATGAACTCGGCATGAGCGAGGGATTCCAACGGTACCTCATTTTTTAAAATCGGTTACACAGGTCAAAAGTTTTGTGCATTAACGCACTTCCAACTTTGACATGGTGGTGGCGCTAGAGGGTTTGAGCTGTCGCAATGCCACTTGCTGCCAGAGGTCATGGGACTTTCCCCGAAGAGTGTGCCAAATGTGGCTTTAATACATTAACAATTTGCTGAGATATGACCACACTTCCTGTTTGGCGGCTTAGAGGCCAAATTTGATTGGCTGCAGCGAGCGAACGCAATGGACAATCAGAAATCCCTGTAAGACTTTTGTGGACATCGGTCTACAGATTGTGCCTACCGAGTTTCGTGCAGATTGGAGAAAAAACCTAGGAGGAGATACATTTTGAGAGTTTTTTACAAAATCCAATATGGCGGAAAATCCAATATGGCGGAAAATGATGTCATAGGGTGCGTTGAACTCGGCTTAAGCCAAGGAATCCAACGGTACCTTGTTTTTGAAAATCGGGCTTACAGGTCAAAAGTTGTGTGCACAAACGCACCTCCAACTTTGACATGTTGGTGGCGCTAGAGGGTTCGAGCTGTGTACATGGGTCTTGGTGAAAAGACTCAGGGGACTGTCATGAATGAGTGTGCCAATTTTCACAACTTTTTACCATATGGTTCTATGGGCTGCCATAGACTTCAATGCCAGAGGAAGATGAATAATAATAATAAATATAGCTGCAAGCAGCGATGTGGGGGCCAAGCGGGACGCACGACCAGCGCATCAAAGACAACAAGCAAAACATGTCAAAAGCCAGACATGGTTGAACAGGATTCGATCTCTGTACCTGCTGCTTGAAAGGCCGACACGCTAACCACTGTGCTACGCAGGATGTTGCGAAAGTGAGCCACCCTAGTCCACAAGGCATGTGAGCCTTCCCTAACCCCGTGAGTCTGAGTCCTGAGCACTTAATTAATATCACCTGGCAGGGTTGCTTCCTCTCGGTAGAGTGAGAGGGGGGGGTGTCGTTGTTTAAATTGGTACACAGCGAAAAGTATACATAGCATAGCTCAACTATTTACTTCTTCAGAATCCAGACAATCACGCGAACATTTCCATGTATAAAATGTCCTTCGGTCTTCAGAAGTGTAGGAGAGGTGAAGAGTTAGAAACAGTTAGAGATTCTAGAGCGAAGAGAGATTTTCTAGAGCGTGGCTCCATTGATTTCAATGGAGGGGGGGGAGTCATTATTCGAACTGTCCCAGAGTGAAAAATATACATCGAAGAGCTTAGCTTTTTTGATTTTATGAATCCCAAGAGTCGTGTGAACGTTTTGATATATAAAATGTGTATGAGCTGTGAGAATTAGAAGAGGGATGGCAGTTTAGAAAATGTGTGACTTTTTCCAAAAACCTCTGAAACTGGTGAAATTGTGCAGAGGACAAAAAGTGTTCCTTTCATTCTGCAATCAAACAAATGAAGTAATAATGAAACCATGGGGTGTTTTGAACTCGGCATGAGCCAGGGAATCCATTGCTACCATCATTTTGAAGATTGGACATACAGTTCAAAAGTTACTGGCATAAACGCAACTCCAACTTTGACACGCTGGTGGCGCTAGAGTGCACGAGATGTCAACGTAAGGCTTGGTGACAGATGTCATGGGTGTGTCCCGGATGAGTGTGCCAAATGTGGTTTTGATAGATTAAAACATTACTGAGATATGACCCCAGTTCCTGTTTTGCAGCTTTTCGGACAATTTTGATTGGCTGTCACGAGGGAACGCAATGGACAATCAAAAATCCCTGTAAGACTTTTGTGGACATCGGTCTATAGATTGTGCATACTGCGTTTGGTGCAGATTGGTGAAAAAACCTAGGAGGAGATACATTTTGAGTGTTTTACACTAAGTCCAATATGGCGGGAAATCCAATATGGTGGAAAATGATGTCATAGGGTGCGTTGAACTTGGCTTGAGCGAAGGAATCCAACGCTGCCTCGTTTTTGAAAATCAGGCTTACAGGTCAAAAGTTGCATGCACAAATGCACCTCCAACTTTGACACGTTGGTGGCGCTAGAGCGTTCAAGCTGTGGACATGGGTCTTGGTGAGAAGACTTTGGGGACTGTCATGAATGAGTGTGCCAATTTTCCCAACTTTTTACCATACGGTTCTATGGGCTGCCATAGACTCCAATGGCAGAAGAATAATAATAATAAATATAGCTGCAAGCAGCGATGTGGGGGCCAAGCGGGACGCACGACCAGCGCATCAAAGACAACAAGCAAAACATGTCAAAAGCCAGACATGGTTGAACAGGATTCGATCTCTGTACCTGCTGCTTGCAAGGCCGACACGCTAACCACTGTGCTACGCAGGATGTTGCGAAAGTGAACCACCCTAGTCCACAAGGCATGTGAGCCTTCCCTAACCCCGTGAGTCTGAGTCCTGAGCACTTAATTAATATCACCTGGCAGGGTTGCTTCCTCTCGGTAGAGTGAGAGGGGGGGGTGTCGTTGTTTAAATTGGCACACAGCGAAAAGTATACATAGCATAGCTCAACTATTTACTTCTTCAGAATCCAGACAATCACGCGAACATTTCCATGTATAAAATGTCCTTCGGTCTTCAGCAGTGTAGGAGAGGTGAAGAGTTAGAAACAGTTAGAGATTCTAGAGCGAAGAGAGATTTTCTAGAGCGTGGCTCCATTGATTTCAATGGAGGGGGGGGAGTCATTATTCGAACTGTCCCAGAGTGAAAAATATACATCGAAGAGCTTAGCTTTTTTGATTTTATGAATCCCAAGAGTCGTGTGAACGTTTTGATATATAAAATGTGTATGAGCTGTGAGAATTAGAAGAGGGATGGCAGTTTAGAAAATGTGTGACTTTTTCCAAAAACCTCTGAAACTGGTGAAATTGTGCAGAGGACAAAAAGTGTTTCTTTCATTCTGCAATCAAACAAATTAAGTAATAATGAAACCATGGGGTGTTTTGAACTCGGCATGAGCCAGGGAATCCATTGCTACCATCATTTTGAAGATTGGACATACAGTTCAAAAGTTACTGGCATAAACGCAACTCCAACTTTGACACGCTGGTGGCGCTAGAGTGCATGAGATGTCAACGTAAGGCTTGGTGACAGATGTCATGGGTGTGTCCCGGATGAGTGTGCCAAATGTGGTTTTGATAGATTAAAACATTACTGAGATATGACCCCAGTTCCTGTTTTGCAGCTTTTCGGCCAATTTTGATTGGCTGTCACGAGAGAACGCAATGGACAATCAAAAATCCCTGTAAGACTTTTGTGGACATCGGTCTATAGATTGTGCATACTGCGTGTGGTGCAGATTGGTGAAAAAACCTAGGAGGAGATACATTTTGAGTGTTTTACACTAAATCCAATATGGCGGGAAATCCAATATGGTGGAAAATGATGTCATAGGGTGCGTTGAACTTGGCTTGAGTAAAGGAATCCAACGCTGCCTCGTTTTTGAAAATCAGGCTTACAGGTCAAAAGTTGCGTGCACAAATGCACCTCCAACTTTGACACGTTGGTGGCGCTAGAGCGTTCGAGCTGTGGACATGGGTCTTGGTAAGAAGACTTTGGGGACTGTCATGAATGAGTGTGCCAATTTTCACAACTTTTTACCATACGGTTCTATGGGCTGCCATAGACTCCAATGGCAGAAGAATAATAATAATAATAAATATAGCTGCAAGCAGCGATGTGGGGGCCAAGCGGGACGCACGACCAGCGCATCAAAGACAACAAGCAAAACATGTCAAAAGCCAGACATGGTTGAACAGGATTCGATCTCTGTACCTGCGGCTTGCAAGGCCGACACGCTAACCACTGTGCTACGCAGGATGTTGCGAAAGTGAACCACCCTAGTCCACAAGGCATGTGAGCCTTCCCTAACCCCGTGAGTCTGAGTCCTGAGCACTTAATTAATATCACCTGGCAGGGTTGCTTCCTCTCGGTAGAGTGAGAGGGGGGGGTGTCGTTGTTTAAATTGGCACACAGCGAAAAGTATACATAGCATAGCTCAACTATTTACTTCTTCAGAATCCAGACAATCACGCGAACATTTCCATGTATAAAATGTCCTTCGGTCTTCAGAAGTGTAGGAGAGGTGAAGAGTTAGAAACAGTTAGAGATTCTAGAGCGAAGAGAGATTTTCTAGAGCGTGGCTCCATTGATTTCAATGGAGGGGGGGGAGTCATTATTCGAACTGTCCCAGAGTGAAAAATATACATCGAAGAGCTTAGCTTTTTTGATTTTATGAATCCCAAGAGTCGTGTGAACGTTTTGATGTATAAAATGTGTATGAGCTGTGAGATTTAGAAGAGGGATGGCAGTTTAGAAAATGTGTGACTTTTTCCAAAAACCTCTGAAACTGGTGAAATTGTGCAGAGGACAAAAAGTGTTTCTTTCATTCTGCAATCAAACAAATGAAGTAATAATGAAACCATGGGGTGTTTTGAACTCGGCATGAGCCAGGGAATCCATTGCTACCATCATTTTGAAGATTGGACATACAGTTCAAAAGTTACTGGCATAAACGCAACTCCAACTTTGACACGCTGGTGGCGCTAGAGTGCACGAGATGTCAACGTAAGGCTTGGTGACAGATGTCATGGGTGTGTCCCGGATGAGTGTGCCAAATGTGGTTTTGATAGATTAAAACATTACTGAGATATGACCCCAGTTCCTGTTTTGCAGCTTTTCGGCAAATTTTGATTGGCTGTCACGAGGGAACGCAATGGACAATCAAAAATCCCTGTAAGACTTTTGTGGCCATCGGTCTATAGATTGTGCATACTGCGTGTGGTGCAGATTGGTGAAAAAACCTAGGAGGAGATACATTTTGAGTGTTTTACACTAAATCCAATATGGCGGGAAATCCAATATGGTGGAAAATGATGTCATAGGGTGCGTTGAACTTGGCTTGAGCGAAGGAATCCAACGCTGCCTCGTTTTTGAAAATCAGGCTTACAGGTCAAAAGTTGCATGCACAAATGCACCTCCAACTTTGACAGGTTGGTGGCGCTAGAGCGTTCAAGCTGTGGACATGGGTCTTGGTGAGAAGACTTTAAGGACTGTCATGAATGAGTGTGCCAATTTTCCCAACTTTTTACCATACGGTTCTATGGGCTGCCATAGACTCCAATGGCAGAAGAATAAATAATAAGAAAAGGTACAAGAACAATGGGTGCCAGCGCTTAGCGCTTCGCTGCTTGGCCCCCAATAAATATAGCTGCAAGCAGCAATGTGGGGGCCAAGCGGGACATGCGACCAGCGCATCAAAGACAACAAGCGAAACACGTCATAGGAGTCTATTCAAATCGCTACCGCAGTTTTGAAAATCAGGCGTACGGTTCAGAATATACGCACTTCCAACTTTGACAGGTTGGTGGCGCTAGAGACTTTGAGGTGTCGACATAGACTTGGTGACAGGGGTCACGGGACCGTCCACGATGAGTGTGCCTAATGTGGTTATGATACATCAAAACCTTACTGAGATTTGACCACACTTCCTGTTTGGCAGCTTGGATGCCAAATTCGATTGGCTGTAGCGAGCAAACACCTTCGACAATCGAAAATCCCTCTAGGAGTTTTGTGGACATTGGTCTAAAGAATGTGTACAGCCAGTTTCATGTAGATTGGTGAAAATCCTTAGGAGAAGATACATTTTAAGTGCTTTACACAAAATACAAAATGGCGGGAAATCCAATTGGTGGAAAATGACATCATAGGATGCGATGAACTCGGCATGAGCGAGGGATTCCAACGGTACCTCATTTTTCAAAATCGGTTACACAGGTCAAAGGTTATGTGCATTAACGCACTTCCAACTTTGACATGGTGGTGGCGCTAGAGGGTTTGAGCTGTCGCAATGCCACTTGCTGCCAGAGGTCATGGGACTGTCCCCGAAGAGTGTGCCAAATGTGGCTTTAATACATTAACAATTTGCTGAGATATGACCACACTTCCTGTTTGGCGGCTTAGAGGCCAAATTTGATTGGCTGCAGCGAGCGAACGCAATGGACAATCAGAAATCCCTGTAAGACTTTTGTGGACATCGGTCTACAGATTGTGCCTACCGAGTTTCGTGCAGATTGGAGAAAAAACATAGGAGGAGATACATTTTGAGAGTTTTTCACAAAATCCAAAATGGCGGGAAATCCAATATGGCGGAAAATGATGTCATGGGGTGCGTTGAACTCGGCTTAAGCCAAGGAATCCAACGGTACCTTGTTTTTGAAAATCGGGCTTACAGGTCAAAAGTTGTGTGCACAAACGCACCTCCAACTTTGACATGTTGGTGGCGCTAGAGGGTTCGAGCTGTGTACATGGGTCTTGGTGAAAAGACTCAGGGGACTGTCATGAATGAGTGTGCCAATTGTCACAACTTTTTACCATATGGTTCTATGGGCTGCCATAGACTCCAATGCCAGAGGAAGATGAATAATAATAATAAGAAAAGGTACAAGAACAATGGGTGCCTTCGCAGCTTCGCTGCTTGGCCCCCAATAATTAAAGCTGCAAGCAGCGTTGTGGGGGCCAAGCTGACCACGCAAAAGATGAAGCAAATACGACTGATGTTTTGAAGGCTTTAGAGATATGTTTGTCAGACTGCAACTACACTGCAGACTTGGTAAACACAGCAAACGTTATAACCACTGTAAACTTCAACCACTGCAAACTATGAAAATCATTCAGCTCAATAAAACAAGAAAAGTAGGCTGGTCTAATACTCAACACTCGTGGGCAGCGGATGAGAGCTAAAGTCTTTCCCACACCCGTGTGGCCAGCCCGTTCGTGGAAATTCTGCCACACCTTCTCTTTCAAGGCTGTAGGGAGGACCAGCTGAAAGATGGAGTTTGCGGTGTTGGGGTCCCTCACACACTGATGCAAGACTCCCTCCCTCAGAGTCAGCCTCTATCTCTCCTTGAGGATCTGCCGAGTGTCACGTTGCAGGGCGATCCTTTCTGTTGCACTGGGCGGTTTCCCTGTCTGCAAGGATAACAGCATGTGGCGAATCATGTCATCTTTTTTGCTGGGCGTCCTTCCATTCTCCAGGGGGTTCGGCCCAGCTGCACTTCTTCTAGGTCAACTTGGACAGGAGAGTTAAGCATTTCTGGGCATGGGTTTTCCACCCCGGTGAGAAAAGTCTTCAGGGCCAGGATCTCCTCCTCTTCACCATCCTCTCCTCCATCCACAGGTACACGAGATAGGGCATCAGCATTAACATTGGTTTTGTCAGGCTGGAACTTGATGTTGAAGTGGTAGTTGTAGAGTCTGGCTGCCCACTGTTGCTCCAAGCTTCTCAGGTTCACCTCCTGTAAGTTTGCGAGAATGTTGTTGTCAGTGAACACTACAAAATGGGAGCCTAGAGTGGAATTTCTTGCTGCACCAGCGAAAGACGGCCTACCTTCTGATAGCAATGAAGGTAAACAGGAGTCTGGCCAGTGTTCTTCACTTCTTCACTTGCACCTTCCCATTCAGACAAACTAGACTCCATTGAATCTTCAAAACCTTCCCCTACTCCACAGAAGTCTACACCCACTCACTGCATTTCCTTTACCCACTTTGACTATTTGTACACGGCCATGAACATGGCAAACAATACGCAACCAAGTTCCGTCTGCTGCATTTTACACAAGAGGAGCGCATTACTGTACTATATGTGATTGTCTGTACTGTATGTGCTTGTGTCTATGTAATTGTGTCTATTGTATGTTATGTTCTCTGCTGTACTGTATGTCTGTGATTGTCTACTGTATGTGCTTCCGTCTGATTTTCTCTACTGTATGCAATTGTCTATGTGATTATCTTTACTGTATGAGCTTGTCTATGTGATTGTCTCTACTGTATGTGCTTGTCTGGATAATCGTCTCTACAACAAAACCCATGAATATGATGTACCGTACTGTAAGATGCCTCCCCCACATGGCAAACATTTGTAATACACACATATTACTTACTCTAAACAATAGGCACACGAGTCCCTGGTCTGTGAGCCAAATTTCACAACTTTTAACTGGCAGGAGCGACCTACAATGATTCTGTTGTCTGCCATTGACTTCCACAGCAGCATAATTACAATAATTATAAGAATGCACTTTGGATGAACGGGAATCGAACCCTGAACTCGCTGCTTGCGAGACTGACGCGCTACCCGCTATGCCACAACGGATCTTACAAAGTGCGTCGCAGATTTGAGTGGATAATGTCAGCTTCTGCTTCCTCTTGGTAGAGTGAGTCCCACTTAATTAATGTCACCTGGTAGGGTTGCTTCCTCTCGGTAGAGTGAGAGGGGGGGGTGTCTTTGTTTAAATTGGCACACAGCGAAAAGTATACATAGCATAGCTCAACTATTTACTTCTTCAGAATCCAGACAATCACGCGAACATTTCCATGTATAAAATGTCCTTCGGTCTTCAGAAGTGTAGGAGAGGTGAAGAGTTAGAAACAGTTAGAGATTCTAGAGCGAAGAGAGATTTTCTAGAGTGTGGCTCCATTGATTTCAATGGAGGGGGGGGGGTCATTATTCGAACTGTCACAGAGTGAAAAATATACATCGAAGAGCTTAGCCTTTTTGATTTTATGAATCCCAAGAGTCGTGTGAACGTTTTGATATATAAAATGTGTATGAGCTGTGAGAATTGGAAGAGGGATGGCAGTTTAGAAAATGTGTGACTTTTTCCAAAATGCGCCTTTCAGCACTCTGAAACTGGGGAAATTGTGCAGAAGACAAAAAGTGTTCCTTTCATTCTGCAATCAAACAAATGAAGTAATAATGAAACCATGGGGTGTTTTGAACTCAGCATGAGCCAGGGAATCCATTGCTACCATAATTTTGAAGATTGGACATACAGTTCAAAAGTTACTGGCATAAACGCAACTCCAACTTTGACACGCTGGTGGCGCTAGAGTGCACGAGATGTCAACATGAGGCTTGGTGACAGATGTCATGGGTATGTCCCGAATGAGTGTGCCAAATGTGGTTTTGATAGATTAAAACATTACTGAGATATGACCCCAGTTCCTGTTTTGCAGCTTTTCTGCCAATTTTGATTGGCTGTCAGGAGCGAACGCAATGGCTAATCAAAAATCCCTGTACATCCTTTGTACACATTGGTGTATAGATGACATCCACCGATTTTCGTGCAGATTGGTGAAAGTTCCTAGGAGGAGATACATTTGAAGGGTTTTGCACATCATTCAAAATGGCGGAGGAGCCAAGATGGCCACAATGACGTCTTAGAGTGCGTTGAATCCGGCTTGAGCCAAGGAATTGAAGGACACCTGAAGTTTGAAAATTGGACTTGCTGAAGAAAAGCTGCATGCATAAATGCACCTCCAACTTTGACACGTTGGTGGCGCTAGAGAGGGTGAGGTGTGGACATGAGACTTGGTGAGGAGGGTCAGGGCACTGTCCCGAATGAGTGTGCCATTTTTCATAACTTTCTACCATAAGCTTCTATGGGCTGCCATAGACTACAATGGCAGAGGAATAATAATAAAGAAAGAAAGAGAAAAGGTAGAAACTTAATGGGTGCCTGCGCAGCTGCGCTGCTTGGCCCCCAATAAGAAAAGGTACAAGAACAATGGGTGCCTTCGCAGCTTCGCTGCTTGGCCCCCAATAATAAATATAGCTGCAAGCAGCAATGTGGGGGCCAAGCAGGACATGCGACCAGCGCATCAAAGACAACAAGCGAAACACGTCATAGCCGCATTCAAAGCTCTACCGCAGTGTTGAAAATCGGGCGTACGGTTCAGAATATACGTACTTCCAACTTTGACAGGTTGGTGGTGCTAGAGACTTTGAGGTGTCGACATAGACTTGGTGACAGGGGTCACGGGACCGTCCACGATGAGTGTGCCTAATGTGGTTATGATACATCAAAACCTTACTGAGATTTGACCACACTTCCTGTTTGGCGGCTTGGACGCCAAATTCGATTGGCTGTAGCGAGCGAACACCTTCGACAATCGAAAATCCCTCTAAAAGTTTTGTGGACATTGGTCTAAAGAATGTGTACAGCCAGTTTCATGTAGATTGGTGAAAATCCTTAGAAGAAGATACATTTTAAGTGTTTTACACAAAATACAAAATGGCGGGAAATCCAATTGGTGGAAAATGACATCATAGGATGCGATGAACTCGGCATGAGCGAGGGATTCCAACGGTACCTCATTTTTTAAAATCGGTTACACAGGTCAAAAGTTGTGTGCATTAACGCACTTCCAACTTTGACATGGTGGTGGCGCTAGAGGGTTTGAGCTGTCGCGATGCCACTTGCTGCCAGAGGTCATGGGACTGTCCCCGAAGAGTGTGCCAAATGTGGCTTTAATACATTAACAATTTGCTGAGATATGACCACACTTCCTGTTTGGCGGCTTAGAGGCCAAATTTGATTGGCTGCAGCGAGCGAACGCAATAAACAATCATAAATCCCTGTAAGATTTTTGTGTACATCGGTGTACAGATTGTGCCTACCGAGTTTCGTGCAGATTGGAGAAAAAACCTAGGAGGAGATACATTTTGAGAGTTTTTTACAAAATCCAAAATGGCGGAAAATCCAATATGGCGGAAAATGATGTCATGGGGTGCGTTGAACTCGGCTTAAGCCAAGGAATCCAACGGTACCTTGTTTTTGAAAATCGGGCTTACAGGTCAAAAGTTGTGTGCACAAACGCACCTCCAACTTTGACATGTTGGTGGCGCTAGAGGGTTCGAGCTGTGTACATGGGTCTTGGTGAAAAGACTCAGGGGACTGTCATGAATGAGTGTGCCAATTTTCACAACTTTTTACCATATGGTTCTATGGGCTGCCATAGACTCCAATGCCAGAGGAAGATGAATAATAATAAGAAAAGGTACAAGAACAATGGGTGCCTTCGCAGCTTCGCTGCTTGGCCCCCAATAATAATAAGAAAAGGTACAAGAACAATGGGTGCCAGCGCTTAGCGCTTCGCTGCTTGGCCCCCAAATATAGCTGCAAGCAGCGATGTGGGGGCCAAGCGGGACGCAGGACCAGTGCATCAAAGACAACAAGCAAAACATGTCAAAAGCCAGACATGGTTGAACAGGATTCGATCTCTGTACCTGCTGCTTGCAAGGCCGACACGCTAACCACTGTGCTACGCAGGATGTTGCGAAAGTGAGCCACCCTAGTCCACAAGGCATGTGAGCCTTCCCTAACCCCGTGAGTCTGAGTCCTGAGCACTTAATTAATATCACCTGGCAGGGTTGCTTCCTCTCGGTAGAGTGAGAGGGGGGGGTGTCGTTGTTTAAATTGGTACACAGCGAAAAGTATACATAGCATAGCTCAACTATTTACTTCTTCAGAATCCAGACAATCACCGAACATTTCCATGTATAAAATGTCCTTCGGTCTTCAGAAGTGTAGGAGAGGTGAAGAGTTAGAAACAGTTAGAGATTCTAGAGCGAAGAGAGATTTTCTAGAGCGTGGCTCCATTGATTTCAATGGGGGGGGGGAGTCATTATTCGAACTGTCCCAGAGTGAAAAATATACATCGAAGAGCTTAGCTTTTTTGATTTTATGAATCCCAAGAGTCGTGTGAACGTTTTGATATATAAAATGTGTATGAGCTGTGAGAATTAGAAGAGGGATGGCAGTTTAGAAAATGTGTGACTTTTTCCAAAAACCTCTGAAACTGGTGAAATTGTGCAGAGGACAAAAAGTGTTTCTTTCATTCTGCAATCAAACAAATGAAGTAATAATGAAACCATGGGGTGTTTTGAACTCGGCATGAGCCAGGGAATCCATTGCTACCATCATTTTGAAGATTGGACATACAGTTCAAAAGTTACTGGCATAAACGCAACTCCAACTTTGACACGCTGGTGGCGCTAGAGTGCACGAGATGTCAACGTAAGGCTTGGTGACAGATGTCATGGGTGTGTCCCGGATGAGTGTGCCAAATGTGGTTTTGATAGATTAAAACATTACTGAGATATGACCCCAGTTCCTGTTTTGCAGCTTTTCGGACAATTTTGATTGGCTGTCACGAGGGAACACAATGGACAATCAAAAATCCCTGTAAGACTTTTGTGGACATCGGTCTATAGATTGTGCATACTGCGTGTGGTGCAGATTGGTGAAAAAACCTAGGAGGAGATACATTTTGAGTGTTTTACACTAAATCCAATATGGCGGGAAATCCAATATGGTGGAAAATGATGTCATAGGGTGCATTGAACTTGGCTTGAGCGAAGGAATCCAACGCTGCCTCGTTTTTGAAAATCAGGCTTACAGGTCAAAAGTTGCATGCACAAATGCACCTCCAACTTTGACAGGTTGGTGGCGCTAGAGCGTTCAAGCTGTGGACATGGGTCTTGGTGAGA
The DNA here is from genome assembly GCF_949987555.1 of Borostomias antarcticus. NCBI lineage: Eukaryota > Metazoa > Chordata > Actinopteri > Stomiiformes > Stomiidae > Borostomias > Borostomias antarcticus. The sequence goes on from NC_140250.1 coordinate 11,248,973, forward strand.
AGACTTTGGGGACTGTCATGAATGAGTGTGCCAATTTTCCCAACTTTTTACCATACGGTTCTATGGGCTGCCATAGACTCCAATGGCAGAAGAATAAATAATAATAATAATAATAATAAATAAATATAGCTGCAAGCAGCAATGTGGGGGCCAAGCAGGACACGCGACCAGCGCATCAAAGACTACAAGTGAAACACGGCATATAGTAATCAAACATAATCTCTACTGCAGTTTTGAAAATCGGGCATACGTTTCAGAATAAATGCATTTCCAGCTTTGACAGGTTGGTGGCGCTAGAGAGTTTGAGGTGTCGACATAGACTTGGTGACAGGGGTCATGGGACTGTCCCCGATGAGTGTGCCTAATGTGGTTATGATACATCAAAACGTTACTGAGATATGACCACGCTTCCTGTTTGGCGGCTTGGACACCAAATTTGATTGGCTGTAGCGGGCGAACCCTTTCGAAAATTGAAAATCCCTGAACATCCTATGTGGACATTGGTCTAGAGAATGTGCCTACCGAGTTTCGTGCAGATTGGTCAAAATTCCTAGGATGAGATACATTTGAAGTGTTTTTCAAAAAATTCAAGATGGCGGAAAATCTATATAACCGGAAGTTATGGGTCCTTGAGGCAAATTTGTTCATCATGAGGAGAGACATATGTGTGCAAAGTGTCATGTCTGTAGGTCAAACGGGGCCTGAGATATGCCTGTTCAAAGTTCGCAACTTCAGTCGGCTGCTATAGCGCCCCCTATTGGCTAATCGATCTGGGTCGTGCTCCATGGACTCAGCACATCATCCTCTACCATCATGCAAATTTTGGTAAAAAGTTACCACTCCGTTCTATAGGCTGCCATTGACTTCAATGGCAGAAGAAGAATAATAATAAATATAGCTGCAAGCAGCAATGTGGGGGCCAAGCAGGACATGCGACCAGTGCATCAAAGACAACAAGCGAAACACATCATAGCCGCATTCAAAGCTCTACCGCAGTGTTGAAAATCGGGCATACGGTTCAGAATATACGTACTTCCAACTTTGACAGGTTGGTGGTGCTAGAGACTTTGAGGTGTCGACATAGACTTGGTGACAGGGGTCACGGGACCGTCCACGATGAGTGTGCCTAATGTGGTTATGATACATCAAAACCTTACTGAGATTTGACCACACTTCCTGTTTGGCGGCTTGGACGCCAAATTCGATTGGCTGTAGCAAGCGAACACCTTCGACAATCAAAAATCCCTCTAGGAGTTTTGTGGACATTGGTCTAAAGAATGTGTACAGCCAGTTTCATGTAGATTGGTGAAAATCCTTAGGAGAAGATACATTTTAAGTGTTTTACACAAAATACAAAATGGCGGGAAATCCAATTGGTGGAAAATGACATCATAGGATGCGATGAACTCGGCATGAGCGAGGGATTCCAACGGTACCTCATTTTTCAAAATCGGTTACACAGGTCAAAAGTTGTGTGCATTAACGCACTTCCAACTTTGACATGGTGGTGGCGCTAGAGGGTTTCAGCTGTCGCAATGCCACTTGCTGCCAGAGGTCATGGGACTGTCCCCGAAGAGTGTGCCAAATGTGGCTTTAATACATTAACAATTTGCTGAGATATGACCACACTTCCTGTTTGGCGGCTTAGAGGCCAAATTTGATTGGCTCCAGCGAGCGAACGCAATGGACAATCAGAAATCCCTGTAAGACTTATGTGGACATCGGTCTACAGATTGTGCCTACCGAGTTTCGTGCAGATTAGAGAGAAAACCTAGGAGGAGATACATTTTGAGAGTTTTTCACAAAATCCAAAATGGCGGGAAATCCAATATGGCGGAAAATGATGGCATGGGGTGCGTTGAACTCGGCTTAAGCCAAGGAATCCAACGGTACCTTGTTTTTGAAAATCGGGCTTACAGGTCAAAAGTTGTGTGCACAAACGCACCTCCAACTTTGACATGTTGGTGGCGCTAGAGGGTTCGAGCTGTGTACATGGGTCTTGGTGAAAAGACTCAGGGGGCTGTCATGAATGAGTGTGCCAATTTTCACAACTTTTTACCATATGGTTCTATGGGCTGCCATAGACTCCAATGCCAGAGGAAGATGAATAATAATAATAATAATAATAATTAAAGCTGCAAGCAGCGTTGTGGGGGCCAAGCTGACCACGCAAAAGATGAAGCAAATACGACTGATGTTTTGAAGGCTTTAGAGATATGTTTGTCAGACTGCAACTACACTGCAGACTTGGTAAACACAGCAAACGTTATAACCACTGTAAACTTCAACCACTGCAAACTATGAAAATCATTCAGCTCAATAAAACAAGAAAAGTAGGCTGGTCTAATACTCAACACTCGTGGGCAGCGGATGAGAGCTAAAGTCTTTCCCACACCCGTGTGGCCAGCCCGTTCGTGGAAATTCTGCCACACCTTCTCTTTCAAGGCTGTAGGGAGGACCAGCTGAAAGATGGAGTTTGCGGTGTTGGGGTCCCTCACACACTGATGCAAGACTCCCTCCCTCAGAGTCAGCCTCTATCTCTCCTTGAGGATCTGCCGAGTGTCACGTTGCAGGGCGATCCTTTCTGTTGCACTGGGCGGTTTCCCTGTCTGCAAGGATAACAGCATGTGGCGAATCATGTCATCTTTTTTGCTGGGCGTCCTTCCATTCTCCAGGGGGTTCGGCCCAGCTGCACTTCTTCTAGGTCAACTTGGACAGGAGAGTTAAGCATTTCTGGGCATGGGTTTTCCACCCCGGTGAGAAAAGTCTTCAGGGCCAGGATCTCCTCCTCTTCACCATCCTCTCCTCCATCCACAGGTACACGAGATAGGGCATCAGCATTAACATTGGTTTTGTCAGGCTGGAACTTGATGTTGAAGTGGTAGTTGTAGAGTCTGGCTGCCCACTGTTGCTCCAAGCTTCTCAGGTTCACCTCCTGTAAGTTTGCGAGAATGTTGTTGTCAGTGAACACTACAAAATGGGAGCCTAGAGTGGAATTTCTTGCTGCACCAGCGAAAGACGGCCTACCTTCTGATAGCAATGAAGGTAAACAGGAGTCTGGCCAGTGTTCTTCACTTCTTCACTTGCACCTTCCCATTCAGACAAACTAGACTCCATTGAATCTTCAAAACCTTCCCCTACTCCACAGAAGTCTACACCCACTCACTGCATTTCCTTTACCCACTTTGACTATTTGTACACGGCCATGAACATGGCAAACAATACGCAACCAAGTTCCGTCTGCTGCATTTTACACAAGAGGAGCGCATTACTGTACTATATGTGATTGTCTGTACTGTATGTGCTTGTGTCTATGTAATTGTGTCTATTGTATGTTATGTTCTCTGCTGTACTGTATGTCTGTGATTGTCTACTGTATGTGCTTCCGTCTGATTTTCTCTACTGTATGCAATTGTCTATGTGATTATCTTTACTGTATGAGCTTGTCTATGTGATTGTCTCTACTGTATGTGCTTGTCTGGATAATCGTCTCTACAACAAAACCCATGAATATGATGTACCGTACTGTAAGATGCCTCCCCCACATGGCAAACATTTGTAATACACACATATTACTTACTCTAAACAATAGGCACACGAGTCCCTGGTCTGTGAGCCAAATTTCACAACTTTTAACTGGCAGGAGCGACCTACAATGATTCTGTTGTCTGCCATTGACTTCCACAGCAGCATAATTACAATAATTATAAGAATGCACTTTGGATGAACGGGAATCGAACCCTGAACTCGCTGCTTGCGAGACTGACGCGCTACCCGCTATGCCACAACGGATCTTACAAAGTGCGTCGCAGATTTGAGTGGATAATGTCAGCTTCTGCTTCCTCTTGGTAGAGTGAGTCCCACTTAATTAATGTCACCTGGTAGGGTTGCTTCCTCTCGGTAGAGTGAGAGGGGGGGGTGTCTTTGTTTAAATTGGCACACAGCGAAAAGTATACATAGCATAGCTCAACTATTTACTTCTTCAGAATCCAGACAATCACGCGAACATTTCCATGTATAAAATGTCCTTCGGTCTTCAGAAGTGTAGGAGAGGTGAAGAGTTAGAAACAGTTAGAGATTCTAGAGCGAAGAGAGATTTTCTAGAGTGTGGCTCCATTGATTTCAATGGAGGGGGGGGGGTCATTATTCGAACTGTCACAGAGTGAAAAATATACATCGAAGAGCTTAGCCTTTTTGATTTTATGAATCCCAAGAGTCGTGTGAACGTTTTGATATATAAAATGTGTATGAGCTGTGAGAATTGGAAGAGGGATGGCAGTTTAGAAAATGTGTGACTTTTTCCAAAATGCGCCTTTCAGCACTCTGAAACTGGGGAAATTGTGCAGAAGACAAAAAGTGTTCCTTTCATTCTGCAATCAAACAAATGAAGTAATAATGAAACCATGGGGTGTTTTGAACTCAGCATGAGCCAGGGAATCCATTGCTACCATAATTTTGAAGATTGGACATACAGTTCAAAAGTTACTGGCATAAACGCAACTCCAACTTTGACACGCTGGTGGCGCTAGAGTGCACGAGATGTCAACATGAGGCTTGGTGACAGATGTCATGGGTATGTCCCGAATGAGTGTGCCAAATGTGGTTTTGATAGATTAAAACATTACTGAGATATGACCCCAGTTCCTGTTTTGCAGCTTTTCTGCCAATTTTGATTGGCTGTCAGGAGCGAACGCAATGGCTAATCAAAAATCCCTGTACATCCTTTGTACACATTGGTGTATAGATGACATCCACCGATTTTCGTGCAGATTGGTGAAAGTTCCTAGGAGGAGATACATTTGAAGGGTTTTGCACATCATTCAAAATGGCGGAGGAGCCAAGATGGCCACAATGACGTCTTAGAGTGCGTTGAATCCGGCTTGAGCCAAGGAATTGAAGGACACCTGAAGTTTGAAAATTGGACTTGCTGAAGAAAAGCTGCATGCATAAATGCACCTCCAACTTTGACACGTTGGTGGCGCTAGAGAGGGTGAGGTGTGGACATGAGACTTGGTGAGGAGGGTCAGGGCACTGTCCCGAATGAGTGTGCCATTTTTCATAACTTTCTACCATAAGCTTCTATGGGCTGCCATAGACTACAATGGCAGAGGAATAATAATAAAGAAAGAAAGAGAAAAGGTAGAAACTTAATGGGTGCCTGCGCAGCTGCGCTGCTTGGCCCCCAATAAGAAAAGGTACAAGAACAATGGGTGCCTTCGCAGCTTCGCTGCTTGGCCCCCAATAATAAATATAGCTGCAAGCAGCAATGTGGGGGCCAAGCAGGACATGCGACCAGCGCATCAAAGACAACAAGCGAAACACGTCATAGCCGCATTCAAAGCTCTACCGCAGTGTTGAAAATCGGGCGTACGGTTCAGAATATACGTACTTCCAACTTTGACAGGTTGGTGGTGCTAGAGACTTTGAGGTGTCGACATAGACTTGGTGACAGGGGTCACGGGACCGTCCACGATGAGTGTGCCTAATGTGGTTATGATACATCAAAACCTTACTGAGATTTGACCACACTTCCTGTTTGGCGGCTTGGACGCCAAATTCGATTGGCTGTAGCGAGCGAACACCTTCGACAATCGAAAATCCCTCTAAAAGTTTTGTGGACATTGGTCTAAAGAATGTGTACAGCCAGTTTCATGTAGATTGGTGAAAATCCTTAGAAGAAGATACATTTTAAGTGTTTTACACAAAATACAAAATGGCGGGAAATCCAATTGGTGGAAAATGACATCATAGGATGCGATGAACTCGGCATGAGCGAGGGATTCCAACGGTACCTCATTTTTTAAAATCGGTTACACAGGTCAAAAGTTGTGTGCATTAACGCACTTCCAACTTTGACATGGTGGTGGCGCTAGAGGGTTTGAGCTGTCGCGATGCCACTTGCTGCCAGAGGTCATGGGACTGTCCCCGAAGAGTGTGCCAAATGTGGCTTTAATACATTAACAATTTGCTGAGATATGACCACACTTCCTGTTTGGCGGCTTAGAGGCCAAATTTGATTGGCTGCAGCGAGCGAACGCAATAAACAATCATAAATCCCTGTAAGATTTTTGTGGACATCGGTGTACAGATTGTGCCTACCGAGTTTCGTGCAGATTGGAGAAAAAACCTAGGAGGAGATACATTTTGAGAGTTTTTTACAAAATCCAAAATGGCGGAAAATCCAATATGGCGGAAAATGATGTCATGGGGTGCGTTGAACTCGGCTTAAGCCAAGGAATCCAACGGTACCTTGTTTTTGAAAATCGGGCTTACAGGTCAAAAGTTGTGTGCACAAACGCACCTCCAACTTTGACATGTTGGTGGCGCTAGAGGGTTCGAGCTGTGTACATGGGTCTTGGTGAAAAGACTCAGGGGACTGTCATGAATGAGTGTGCCAATTTTCACAACTTTTTACCATATGGTTCTATGGGCTGCCATAGACTCCAATGCCAGAGGAAGATGAATAATAATAAGAAAAGGTACAAGAACAATGGGTGCCTTCGCAGCTTCGCTGCTTGGCCCCCAATAATAAGAAAAGGTACAAGAACAATGGGTGCCTTCGCAGCTTCGCTGCTTGGCCCCCAATAAATATAGCTGCAAGCAGCAATGTGGGGGCCAAGCAGGACATGCGACCAGCGCATCAAAGACAACAAGCGAAACATGTCATAGGAGTCTATTCAAATCGCTACCGCAGTTTTGAAAATCGGGCGTACGGTTCAGAATATACGCACTTCCAACTTTGACAGGTTGGTGGCGCTAGAGACTTTGAGGTGTCGACATAGACTTGGTGACAGGGGTCTCGGGAACGTCCACGATGAGTGTGCCTAATGTGGTTATGATACATCAAAACCTTACTGAGATTTGACCACACTTCCTGTTTGGCGGCTTGGACGCCAAATTCGATTGGCTGTAGCGAGCGAACACCTTCGACAATCGAAAATCCCTCTAGGAGTTTTGTGGAAATTAGTCTAAAGAATGTGTAGAGCCAGTTTCATGCAGATTGGTGAAAATCCTTAGGAGAAGATACATTTTAAGTGTTTTACACAAAATACAAAATGGCGGGAAATCCAATTGGTGGAAAATGACATCATAGGATGCGATGAACTCGGCATGAGCGAGGGATTCCAACGGCACCTCATTTTTCAAAATCGGTTACACAGGTCAAAAGTTGTGTGCATTAACGCACTTCCAACTTTGACATGGTGGTGGCGCTAGAGGGTTTGAGCTGTCGCAATGCCACTTGCTGCCAGAGGTCATGGGACTGTCCCCGATGAGTGTGCCAAATGTGGCTTTAATACATTAACAATTTTCTGAGATATGACCACACTTCCTGTTTGGCGGCTTGGACACCAAATTTGATTGGCTGTAGCGGGCGAACCCTTTCGAAAATTGAAAATCCCTGAACATCCTATGTGGACATTGGTCTAGAGAATGTGCCTACCGAGTTTCGTGCAGATTGGTCAAAATTCCTAGGAGGAGATACATTTGAAGTGTTTTTCAAAAAATTCAAGATGGCGGAAAATCTATATAACCGGAAGTTATGGGTCCTTGAGGCAAATTTGTTCATCATGAGGAGAGACATATGTGTGCAAAGTGTCATGTCTGTAGGTCAAACGGGGCCTGAGATATGCCTGTTCAAAGTTCGCAACTTCAGTCGGCTGCTATAGCGCCCCCTATTGGCTAATCGATCTGGGTCGTGCTCCATGGACTCAGCACATCATCCTCTACCATCATGCAAATTTTGGTAAAAAGTTACCACTCCGTTCTATAGGCTGCCATTGACTCCCATGGCAGAAGAAGAAGAATAATAAATATAGCTGCAAGCAGCGATGTGGGGGCCAAGCGGGACGCACGACCAGCGCATCAAAGACAACAAGCAAAACATGTCAAAAGCCAGACATGGTTGAACAGGATTCGATCTCTGTACCTGCTGCTTGCAAGGCCGACACGCTAACCACTGTGCTACGCAGGATGTTGCGAAAGTGAACCACCCTAGTCCACAAGGCATGTGAGCCTTCCTTAACCCCGTGAGTCTGAGTCCTGAGCACTTAATTAATATCACCTGACAGGGTTGCTTCCTCTCGGTAGAGTGAGAGGGGGGGGTGTCGTTGTTTAAATTGGCACACAGCGAAAAGTATACATAGCATAGCTCAACTATTTACTTCTTCAGAATCCAGACAATCACGCGAACATTTCCATGTATAAAATGTCCTTCGGTCTTCAGAAGTGTAGGAGAGGTGAAGAGTTAGAAACAGTTAGAGATTCTAGAGCGAAGAGAGATTTTCTAGAGCGTGGCTCCATTGATTTCAATGGAGGGGGGGGAGTCATTATTCGAACTGTCACAGAGTGAAAAATATACATCGAAGAGCTTAGCTTTTTTGATTTTATGAATCCCAAGAGTCGTGTGAACGTTTTGATATGTAAAATGTGTATGAGCTGTGAGAATTAGAAGAGGGATGGCAGTTTAGAAAATGTGTGACTTTTTCCAAAATGCGCCTTTCACCACTCTGAAACTGGTGAAATTGTGCAGAAGACAAAAAGTGTTCCTTTCATTCTGCAATCAAACAAATGAAGTAATAATGAAACCATGGGGTGTTTTGAACTCGGCATGAGCCAGGGAATCCATTGCTACCATAATTTTGAAGATTGGACATACAGTTCAAAAGCTACAGGCATAAACACAACTCCAACTTTGACATGCTGGTGGCGCTAGAGTGCACAAGATGTCAACATAAGGCTTGGTGACAGATGTCATGGGTGTGTTCCGGATGAGTGTGCCAAATGTGGTTTTGATAGATTAAAACATTACTGAGATATGACCCCAGTTCCTGTTTTACAGCTTTTCTGCCAATTTTGATTGGCTGTCACGAGTGAACGCAATGGATAATCAAGAATCCCTGTAAGACTTTTGTGGACATCGGTCTATAGATTATGCATACTGCGTTTCGTGAAGATTGGTGAAAAAATCTAGGAGGAGATACATTTTAAGTGTTTTTCACAGAATCCAAAATGGCGGGAAATCCAATATGGCGGAAAATGATGTCATGGGGTGCGTTGAACTCGGCTTAAGCCAAGGAATCCAACGGTACCTCGTTTTTGAAAATCGGGCTTACAGGTCAAAAGTTGTGTGCACAAACGCACCTCCAACTTTGACATGTTGGTGGCGCTAGAGAGTTCGAGCTGTGTACATGTGTCTTGGTGAAAAGACTCAGGGGACTGTCATGAATAAGTGTGCCAATTCTCACAACTTTTTACCATACGGTTCTATGGGCTGCCATAGACTCCAATGCCAGAGGAAGATGAATAATAATAATAATAATAATAATAATAAGAAAAGGTACAAGAACAATGGGTGCCTGCGCAGCTTCGCTGCTTGGCCCCCAATAAATATAGCTGCAAGCAGCGATGTGGGGGCCAAGCGGGACGCACGACCAGCGCATCAAAGACAACAAGCAAAACATGTCAAAAGCCAGACATGGTTGAACAGGATTCGATCTCTGTACCTGCTGCTTGAAAGGCCGACACGCTAACCACTGTGCTACGCAGGATGTTGCGAAAGTGAACCACCCTAGTCGACAAGGCATGTGAGCCTTCCCTAACCCCGTGAGTCTGAGTCCTGAGCACTTAATTAATATCACCTGGCAGGGTTGCTTCCTCTCGGTAGAGTGAGAGGGGGGGGTGTCGTTGTTTAAATTGGTACACAGCGAAAAGTATACATAGCATAGCTCAACTATTTACTTCTTCAGAATCCAGACAATCACGCGAACATTTCCATGTATAAAATGTCCTTCGGTCTTCAGAAGTGTAGGAGAGGTGAAGAGTTAGAAACAGTTAGAGATTCTAGAGCGAAGAGAGATTTTCTAGAGCGTGGCTCCATTGATTTCAATGGAGGGGGGGGAGTCATTATTCGAACTGTCCCAGAGTGAAAAATATACATCGAAGAGCTTAGCTTTTTTGATTTTATGAATCCCAAGAGTCGTGTGAACGTTTTGATATATAAAATGTGTATGAGCTGTGAGAATTAGAAGAGGGATGGCAGTTTAGAAAATGTGTGACTTTTTCCAAAAACCTCTGAAACTGGTGAAATTGTGCAGAGGACAAAAAGTGTTCCTTTCATTCTGCAATCAAACAAATGAAGTAATAATGAAACCATGGGGTGTTTTGAACTCGGCATGAGCCAGGGAATCCATTGCTACCATCATTTTGAAGATTGGACATACAGTTCAAAAGTTACTGGCATAAACGCAACTCCAACTTTGACACGCTGGTGGCGCTAGAGTGCACGAGATGTCAACGTAAGGCTTGGTGACAGATGTCATGGGTGTGTCCCGGATGAGTGTGCCAAATGTGGTTTTGATAGATTAAAACATTACTGAGATATGACCCCAGTTCCTGTTTTGCAGCTTTTCGGACAATTTTGATTGGCTGTCACGAGGGAACGCAATGGACAATCAAAAATCCCTGTAAGACTTTTGTGGACATCGGTCTATAGATTGTGCATACTGCGTTTGGTGCAGATTGGTGAAAAAACCTAGGAGGAGATACATTTTGAGTGTTTTACACTAAGTCCAATATGGCGGGAAATCCAATATGGTGGAAAATGATGTCATAGGGTGCGTTGAACTTGGCTTGAGCGAAGGAATCCAACGCTGCCTCGTTTTTGAAAATCAGGCTTACAGGTCAAAAGTTGCATGCACAAATGCACCTCCAACTTTGACACGTTGGTGGCGCTAGAGCGTTCAAGCTGTGGACATGGGTCTTGGTGAGAAGACTTTGGGGACTGTCATGAATGAGTGTGCCAATTTTCCCAACTTTTTACCATACGGTTCTATGGGCTGCCATAGACTCCAATGGCAGAAGAATAATAATAATAATAATAAATAATAAGAAAAGGTACAAGAACAATGGGTGCCAGCGCTTAGCGCTTCGCTGCTTGGCCCCCAAATATAGCTGCAAGCAGCGATGTGGGGGCCAAGCGGGACGCACGACCAGCGCATCAAAGACAACAAGCAAAACATGTCAAAAGCCAGACATGGTTGAACAGGATTCGATCTCTGTACCTGCTGCTTGAAAGGCCGACACGCTAACCACTGTGCTACGCAGGATGTTGCGAAAGTGAGCCACCCTAGTCCACAAGGCATGTGAGCCTTCCCTAACCCCGTGAGTCTGAGTCCTGAGCACTTGATTAATATCACCTGACAGGGTTGCTTCCTCTCGGTAGAGTGAGAGGGGGGGGTGTCGTTGTTTAAATTGGTACACAGCGAAAAGTATACATAGCATAGCTCAACTATTTACTTCTTCAGAATCCAGACAATCACGCGAACATTTCCATGTATAAAATGTCCTTCGGTCTTCAGAAGTGTAGGAGAGGTGAAGAGTTAGAAACAGTTAGAGATTCTAGAGCGAAGAGAGATTTTCTAGAGCGTGGCTCCATTGATTTCAATGGAGGGGGGGGAGTCATTATTCGAACTGTCCCAGAGTGAAAAATATACATCGAAGAGCTTAGCTTTTTTGATTTTATGAATCCCAAGAGTCGTGTGAACGTTTTGATATATAAAATGTGTATGAGCTGTGAGAATTAGAAGAGGGATGGCAGTTTAGAAAATGTGTGACTTTTTCCAAAAACCTCTGAAACTGGTGAAATTGTGCAGAGGACAAAAAGTGTTCCTTTCATTCTGCAATCAAACAAATTAAGTAATAATGAAACCATGGGGTGTTTTGAACTCCGCATGAGCCAGGGAATCCATTGCTACCATCATTTTGAAGATTGGACATACAGTTCAAAAGTTACTGGCATAAACGCAACTCCAACTTTGACACGCTGGTGGCGCTAGAGTGCACGAGATGTCAACGTAAGGCTTGGTGACAGATGTCATGGGTGTGTCCCGGATGAGTGTGCCAAATGTGGTTTTGATAGATTAAAACATTACTGAGATATGACCCCAGTTCCTGTTTTGCAGCTTTTCGGCCAATTTTGATTGGCTGTCACGAGGGAACGCAATGGACAATCAAAAATCCCTGTAAGACTTTTGTGGACATCGGTCTATAGATTGTGCATACTGCGTTTGGTGCAGATTGGTGAAAAAACCTAGGAGGAGATACATTTTGAGTGTTTTACACTAAGTCCAATATGGCGGGAAATCCAATATGGTGGAAAATGATGTCATAGGGTGCGTTGAACTTGGCTTGAGCGAAGGAATCCAACGCTGCCTCGTTTTTGAAAATCAGGCTTACAGGTCAAAAGTTGCATGCACAAATGCACCTCCAACTTTGACACGTTGGTGGCGCTAGAGCGTTCAAGCTGTGGACATGGGTCTTGGTGAGAAGACTTTGGGGACTGTCATGAATGAGTGTGCCAATTTTCCCAACTTTTTACCATACGGTTCTATGGGCTGCCATAGACTCCAATGGCAGAAGAATAATAATAATAATAATAAGAAAAGGTACAAGAACAATGGGTGCCAGCGCTTAGCGCTTCGCTGCTTGGCCCCCAAATATAGCTGCAAGCAGCGATGTGGGGGCCAAGCGGGACGCACGACCAGCGCATCAAAGACAACAAGCAAAACATGTCAAAAGCCAGACATGGTTGAACAGGATTCGATCTCTGTACCTGCGGCTTGCAAGGCCGACACGCTAACCACTGTGCTACGCAGGATGTTGCGAAAATGAACCACCCTAGTCCACAAGGCATGTGAGCCTTCCCTAACCCCGTGAGTCTGAGTCCTGAGCACTTAATTAATATCACCTGGCAGGGTTGCTTCCTCTCGGTAGAGTGAGAGGGGGGGGTGTCGTTGTTTAAATTGGCACACAGCGAAAAGTATACATAGCATAGCTCAACTATTTACTTCTTCAGAATCCAGACAATCACGCGAACATTTCCATGTATAAAATGTCCTTCGGTCTTCAGAAGTGTAGGAGAGGTGAAGAGTTAGAAACAGTTAGAGATTCTAGAGCGAAGAGAGATTTTCTAGAGCGTGGCTCCATTGATTTCAATGGAGGGGGGGGAGTCATTATTCGAACTGTCCCAGAGTGAAAAATATACATCGAAGAGCTTAGCTTTTTTGATTTTATGAATCCCAAGAGTCGTGTGAACGTTTTGATATATAAAATGTGTATGAGCTGTGAGAATTAGAAGAGGGATGGCAGTTTAGAAAATGTGTGACTTTTTCCAAAAACCTCTGAAACTGGTGAAATTGTGCAGAGGACAAAAAGTGTTTCTTTCATTCTGCAATCAAACAAATGAAGTAATAATGAAACCATGGGGTGTTTTGAACTCGGCATGAGCCAGGGAATCCATTGCTACCATCATTTTGAAGATTGGACATACAGTTCAAAAGTTACTGGCATAAACGCAACTCCAACTTTGACACGCTGGTGGCGCTAGAGTGCACAAGATGTCAACGTAAGGCTTGGTGACAGATGTCATGGGTGTGTCCCGGATGAGTGTGCCAAATGTGGTTTTGATAGATTAAAACATTACTGAGATATGACCCCAGTTCCTGTTTTGCAGCTTTTCGGCCAATTTTGATTGGCTGTCACGAGGGAACGCAATGGACAATCAAAAATCCCTGTAAGACTTTTCTGGACATCGGTCTATAGATTGTGCTTACTGCGTGTGGTGCAGATTGGTGAAAAAACCTAGGAGGAGATACATTTTGAGTGTTTTACACTAAATCCAATATGGCGGGAAATCCAATATGGTGGAAAATGATGTCATAGGGTGCGTTGAACTTGGCTTGAGCGAAGGAATCCAACGCTGCCTCGTTTTTGAAAATCAGGCTTACAGGTCAAAAGTTGCATGCACAAATGTACCTCCAACTTTGACACGTTGGTGGCGCTAGAGCGTTCAAGCTGTGGACATGGGTCTTGGTGAGAAGACTTTGGGGACTGTCATGAATGAGTGTGCCAATTTTCCCAACTTTTTACCATACGGTTCTATGGGCTGCCATAGACTCCAATGGCAGAAGAATAATAATAATAATAATAAGAAAAGGTACAAGAACAATGGGTGCCAGCGCTTAGCGCTTCGCTGCTTGGCCCCCAATAAATATAGCTGCAAGCAGCGATGTGGGGGCCAAGCGGGACGCACGACCAGCGCATCAAAGACAACAAGCAAAACATGTCAAAAGCCAGACATGGTTGAACAGGATTCGATCTCTGTACCTGCGGCTTGCAAGGCCGACACGCTAACCACTGTGCTACGCAGGATGTTGCGAAAGTGAACCACCCTAGTCCACAAGGCATGTGAGCCTTCCCTAACCCCGTGAGTCTGAGTCCTGAGCACTTAATTAATATCACCTGGCAGGGTTGCTTCCTCTCGGTAGAGTGAGAGGGGGGGGTGTCGTTGTTTAAATTGGCACACAGCGAAAAGTATACATAGCATAGCTCAACTATTTACTTCTTCAGAATCCAGACAATCACGCGAACATTTCCATGTATAAAATGTCCTTCGGTCTTCAGAAGTGTAGGAGAGGTGAAGAGTTAGAAACAGTTAGAGATTCTAGAGCGAAGAGAGATTTTCTAGAGCGTGGCTCCATTGATTTCAATGGAGGGGGGGGAGTCATTATTCGAACTGTCCCAGAGTGAAAAATATACATCGAAGAGCTTAGCTTTTTTGATTTTATGAATTCCAAGAGTCGTGTGAACGTTTTGATATATAAAATGTGTATGAGCTGTGAGATTTAGAAGAGGGATGGCAGTTTAGAAAATGTGTGACTTTTTCCAAAAACCTCTGAAACTGGTGAAATTGTGCAGAGGACAAAAAGTGTTTCTTTCATTCTGCAATCAAACAAATGAAGTAATAATGAAACCATGGGGTGTTTTGAACTCGGCATGAGCCAGGGAATCCATTGCTACCCTCATTTTGAAGATTGGACATACAGTTCAAAAGTTACTGGCATAAACGCAACTCCAACTTTGACACGCTGGTGGCGCTAGAGTGCACGAGATGTCAACGTAAGGCTTGGTGACAGATGTCATGGGTGTGTCCCGGATGAGTGTGCCAAATGTGGTTTTGATAGATTAAAACATTACTGAGATATGACCCCAGTTCCTGTTTTGCAGCTTTTCGGCCAATTTTGATTGGCTGTGACGAGGGAACGCAATGGACAATCAAAAATCCCTGTAAGACTTTTGTGGACATCGGTCTATAGATTGTGCATACTGCGTGTGGTGCAGATTGGTGAAAAAACCTAGGAGGAGATACATTTTGAGTGTTTTACACTAAATCCAATATGGCGGGAAATCCAATATGGTGGAAAATGATGTCATAGGGTGCGTTGAACTTGGCTTGAGCGAAGGAATCCAACGCTGCCTCGTTTTTGAAAATCAGGCTTACAGGTCAAAAGTTGCATGCACAAATGCACCTCCAACTTTGACACGTTGGTGGCGCTAGAGCGTTCAAGCTGTGGACATGGGTCTTGGTGAGAAGACTTTGGGGACTGTCATGAATGAGTGTGCCAATTTTCCCAACTTTTTACCATACGGTTCTATGGGCTGCCATAGACTCCAATGGCAGAAGAATAAATAATAATAATAATAAATAATAAGAAAAGGTACAAGAACAATGGGTGCCAGCGCTTAGCGCTTCGCTGCTTGGCCCCCAATAATAAATATAGCTGCAAGCAGCAATGTGGGGGCCAAGCAGGACATGCGACCAGCGCATCAAAGACAACAAGCGAAACACGTCATAGCCGCATTCAAAGCTCTACCGCAGTGTTGAAAATCGGGCATACGGTTCAGAATATACGTACTTCCAACTTTGACAGGTTGGTGGTGCTAGAGACTTTGAGGTGTCGACATAGACTTTGTGACAGGGGTCACGGGACCGTCCACGATGAGTGTGCCTAATGTGGTTATGATACATCAAAACCTTACTGAGATTTGACCATACTTCCTGTTTGGCGGCTTGGACGCCAAATTCGATTGGCTGTAGCGAGCGAACACCTTCGAAAATCGAAAATCCCTCTAGGAGTTTTGTGGATATTGGTCTACAGAATGTGTACAGGCAGTTTCATGTAGATTGGTGAAAATCCTTAGGAGAAGATACATTTTAAGTGTTTTACACAAAATACAAAATGGCGGGAAATCCAATTGGTGGAAAATGACATCATAGGATGCGATGAACTCGGCATGAGCGAGGGATTCCAACGGTACCTCATTTTTTAAAATCGGTTACACAGGTCAAAAGTTGTGTGCATTAACGCACTTCCAGCTTTGACATGGTGGTGGCGCTAGAGGGTTTAAGCTGTCGCAATGCCACTTGCTGCCAGAGGTCATGGGACTGTCCCCGAAGAGTGTGCCAAATGTGGCTTTAATACATTAACAATTTGCTGAGATATGACCACACTTCCTGTTTGGCGGCTTAGAGGCCAAATTTGATTGGCTGCAGCGAGCGAACGCAATAAACAATCAGAAATCCCTGTAAGACTTTTGTGGACATCGGTCTACAGATTGTGCCTACCGAGTTTCGTGCAGATTGGAGAAAAAACCTAGGAGGAGATACATTTTGAGAGTTTTTCACAAAATCCAAAATGGCGGGAAATCCAATATGGCGGAAAATGATGTCATGGGGTGCGTTGAACTCGGCTTAAGCCAAGGAATCCAACGGTACCTTGTTTTTGAAAATCGGGCTTACAGGTCAAAAGTTGTGTGCACAAACGCACCTCCAACTTTGACATGTTGGTGGCGCTAGAGGGTTCGAGCTGTGTACATGGGTCTTGGTGAAAAGCCTCAGGGGACTGTCATAAATGAGTGTGCCAATTTTCACAACTTTTTACCATATGGTTCTATGGGCTGCCATAGACTCCAATGCCAGAGGAAGATGAATAATAATAATAAATATAGCTGCAAGCAGCAATGTGGGGGCCAAGCAGGACATGTGACCAGCGCATAAAAGACAACAAGCGAAACACGTCATAGGAGTCTATTCAAATCGCTACCGCAGTTTTGAAAATCGGGCGTACGGTTCAGAATATACGCACTTCCAACTTTGACAGGTTGGTGGCGCTAGAGACTTTGAGGTGTCGACATAGACTTGGTGACAGGGGTCTCGGGACCGTCCACGATGAGTGTGCCTAATGTGGTTATGATACATCAAAACCTTACTGAGATTTGACCACACTTCCTGTTTGGCGGCTTGGACGCCAAATTCGATTGGCTGTAGCGAGCGAACACCTTCGACAATCGAAAATCCCTCTAGGATTTTTGTGGACATTAGTCTAAAGAATGTGTACAGCCAGTTTCATGCAGATTGGTGAAAATCCTTAGGAGAAGATACATTTTAAGTGTTTTACACAAAATACAAAATGGCGGGAAATCCAATTGGTGGAAAATGACATCATAGGATGCGATGAACTCGGCATGAGCGAGGGATTCCAACGGTACCTCATTTTTCAAAATCGGTTACACAGGTCAAAAGTTGTGTGCATTAACGCACTTCCAACTTTGACATGGTGGTGGCGCTAGAGGGTTTGAGCTGTCAATATGCCACTTGCTGCCAGAGGTCATGGGACTGTCCCCGATGAGTGTGCCAAATGTGGCTTTAATACATTAACAATTTTCTGAGATATGACCACACTTCCTGTTTGGCGGCTTGGACACCAAATTTGATTGGCTGTAGCGGGCGAACCCTTTCGAAAATTGAAAATCCCTGAACATCCTATGTGGACATTGGTCTAGAGAATGTGCCTACCGAGTTTCGTGCAGATTGGTCAAAATTCCTAGGAGGAGATACATTTGAAGTGTTTTTCAAAAAATTCAAGATGGCGGAAAATCTATATAACCGGAAGTTATGGGTCCTTGAGGCAAATTTGTTCATCATGAGGAGAGACATATGTGTGCAAAGTGTCATGTCTGTAGGTCAAACGGGACCTGAGATATGCCTGTTCAAAGTTCGCAACTTCAGTCGGCTGCTATAGCGCCGCCTATTGGCTAATCGATCTGGGTCGTGCTCCATGGACTCAGCACATCATCCTCTACCATCATGCAAATTTTGGTAAAAAGTTACCACTCCGTTCTATAGGCTGCCATTGACTCCCATGGCGGAAAAAAGAATAATAATAATAATAATAATAATAATAATAATAATACCATCAATAACAATAGGGTCTTCGCCCCTTCGGGGCTTGGCCCCTAATAATACCATCAATTACAATAGGGTCTTCGCCCCTACGGGGCTTGGCCCCTAAATATAGCTGCAAGCAGCAATGTGGGGGCCAAGCAGGACACGCGACCAGCGCATCAAAGACAACAAGCGAAACACGTCATAGGAGTCTATTCAAATCGCTACCGCAGTGTTGAAAATCGGGCGTACGGTTCAGAATATACGCACTTCCAACTTTGACAGGTTGGTGGCGCTAGAGACTTTGAGGTGTCGACATAGACTTGGTGACAGGGGTCTCGGGACCGTCCACGATGATTGTGCCTAATGTGGTTATGATACATCAAAACCTTACTGAGATTTGACCACACTTCCTGTTTGGCGGCTTGGACGCCAAATTCGATTGGCTGTAGCGAGCGAACACCTTCGACAATCGAAAATCCCTCTAGGAGTTTTGTGGACATTGGTCTAAAGAATGTGTACAGCCAGTTTCATGCAGATTGGTGAAAATCCTTAGGAGAAGATACATTTTAAGTGTTTTACACAAAATACAAAATGGCGGGAAATCCAATTGGTGGAAAATGACATCATAGGATGCGATGAACTCGGCATGAGCGAGGGATTCCAACGGTACCTCATTTTTCAAAATCGGTTACACAGGTCAAAAGTTGTGTGCATTAACGCACTTCCAACTTTGACATGGTGGTGGCGCTAGAGGGTTTGAGCTGTCGCAATGCCACTTGCTGCCAGAGGTCATGCGACTGTCCCCGATGAGTGTGCCAAATGTGGCTTTAATACATTAACAATTTTCTGAGATATGACCACACTTCCTGTTTGGCGGCTTGGACACCAAATTTGATTGGCTGTAGCGGGCGAACCCTTTCGAAAATTGAAAATCCCTGAACATCCTATGTGGACATTGGTCTAGAGAATGTGCCTACCGAGTTTCGTGCAGATTGGTCAAAATTCCTAGGAGGAGATACATTTGAAGTGTTTTTCAAAAAATTCAAGATGGCGGAAAATCTATATAACCGGAAGTTATGGGTCCTTGAGGCAGATTTGTTCATCATGAGGAGAGACATATGTGTGCAAAGTGTCATGTCTGTAGGTCAAACGGGGCCTGAGATATGCCTGTTCAAAGTTCGCAACTTCAGTCGGCTGCTATAGCGCCCCCTATTGGCTAATCGATCTGGGTCGTGCTCCATGGACTCAGCACATCATCCTCTACCATCATGCAAATTTTGGTAAAAAGTTACCACTCCGTTCTATAGGCTGCCATTGACTTCAATGGCAGAAGAAGAAGAATAATAATAATAATAATAATACCATCAATTACAATAGGGTCTTCGCCCCTACGGGGCTTGGCCCCTAATAAGAAAAGGTACAAGAACAATGGGTGCCAGCGCTTAGCGCTTCGCTGCTTGGCCCCCAATAATAACTAGTGCTGCGAGCAGCAGTGAGCGGGCCCTCGCACCCCACGCGGGTCGGGGTGTGGCGCCGTTAAAGGGTGTGCTATTTCGGTGTCCAGTACTGACAGAAACTTCCTGTCACCAGTAGGTGGCGCTCTAAGCGTGACTCAATACCGACGCATAGATGTGTTCAGGAAAGTACCTTCATGAAGTGTGAGAAATGTTGTGTAAATCGGACAAAGTATGTAGGAGTTATGAGGACTTCCTGTAAGCAGTAGGTGGCGCTGTAAGTATGACGCAATACTGACCTACAGATGTGTTCAAGATGCGACCTTCATCAAGCATGAGCAATTTGGAGTAAATCGGATAATGTATGTAGGAGTTATGAGTACTTCCTGTTTCACCAGTAGGTGGCGCTGTTAGTGTTACTCAATACCGACGCATAGATGTGTTCAGAAGGTGACCTTCATGAAGCATCAGCAATTTGGTGCAAATCGGATGATGTATGCAGGAGTTATGAGGACTTCCTGTTTCACCAATAGGTGGCGCTATAAGTATGACGCAATACTGACACATAGATGTGTTCAGGACAGAACCGTCATGAAGCGTGAGATAAATCGGACAAATCGGATAATGTATGGAGGAGTTATGAGGACTTCCTGTTTCACCAATAGGTGGCGCTATAAGTATGATGCAATACTGACACATAGATGTGTTCAGGACAGAACCGTCATGAAGCGTGAGATATATCGGACAAATCCGATAATGTATGGAGGAGTTATGGGGACTTCCTGTTTCACCAATAGGTGGCGCTATACGTATGACGCAATACTGACACATAGATGTGTTCAGGACAGAACCGTCATGAAGCGTGAGCTATATCGGACAAATCGGATAATGTATGGAGGAGTTATGAGGACTTCCTGTTTCACCAATAGGTGGCGCTATAAGTATGACGCAATACTGACACATAGATGTGTTCAGGACAGAACCGTCATGAAGCGTGAGATATATCGGACAAATCGGATAATGTATGGAGAAGTTATGAGGACATCGTGTTTTATGGCGAAATGTCAAACTTTGGCGGGGCGCCACGGCAAGGGTGTTTGGTGAAAACTCAATTTTCTTGATAACTTTTGATCACAAAGGGCTTAAGATGAAGCTGACTGAGTATGAAGTTGATCGGATGAAATCTGTAGGAGGAGTTCGTTGAAATACGAGGCATGGAAATGGTCAAAACAAGGACAAAATGGCACATTAAAAGCAAAATGGCGGCCTTCCTGTTGCATGTTGGGTACAGCTCTAAGAGACATTTTAGTGTGGCTCGATGAAATACATATGCCCTCCGAATTTCGTTCGCCTACATCAAACTGAAAGGTGGGGCTCGCCATTTGAAACTTTCCAGGGGGCGCTCTTGAGCCGTTTTGCCACGCCCATTTCCGTCACCCATGAATTATCAAATTTTTCACCGGGACTGACGTATCTGCAAAGTTTCATCCGTTTTCATCGATGTTCAGGCCGCCTAAAAGGCATTTGTTTGGAGTAAAGGAGAAGGAGAAGAAGGAGAAGAAGGAGAAGGAGAATAATAATCCTTCGAGTTTCAATAGGGCCTCGCACCGCCAGTGCTCGGGCCCTAACTAGGGCTGCGAGCAGCATTGAGCGGGCCCTCGCACCCCAAGCATGTCGGGGTGTGGCGCCGTTAAAGGCTGTGCTATTTCGGTGTCCTGTACTGAGAGAAACCTTCTGTCACCAGTAGGTGGCGCTATACGCGTGACTCAATACCGATGCATAGATGTGTTCAGGACGGTACCTTGATGAAGCGTGAGAAATGTTGAGTAAATCGGATAACGTATGCAGGAGTTATGAGGACTTCCTGTTTCACCAGTAGGTGGCGCTGTAAGTGTGACTCAATACCGACACATAGATGGGTTCAGAAGGCCACCTTCATGAAGCATCAGCAATTTGGTGCAAATCGGATGATGTATGCAGGAGTTATGAGGACTTCCTGTTTCACCAATAGGTGGCGCTATACGTATGACGCAATACTGACACATAGATGTGTTCAAGATGCGACCTTCATCAAGCAGGAGCAATTTGGAGTAAATCGGATAATGTATGTAGGAGTTATGAGTACTTCCTGTTTCACCAGTAGGTGGCGCTGTAAGTGTAACTCAATACCGACGCATAGATGTGTTCAGAAGGTGACCTTCATGAAGCGTCAGCAATTTGGTGCAAATCGGATGATGTATGCAGGAGTTATGAGGACTTCCTGTTTCACCAATAGGTGGCGCTATAAGTATGACGCAATACTGACACATAGATGTGTTCAGGACAGAACCGTCATGAAGCGTAAGATATATCAGACAAATCCGATAATGTATGGAGGAGTTATGGGGACTTCCTGTTTCACCAATAGGTGGCGCTATAAGTATGATGTAATACTGACACATAGATGTGTTCAGGACAGAACCGTCATGGAGCGTGAGATATATCGGACAAATTGGATAATGTATGGAGGAGTTATGAGGACGTACTGTTTCACCAATAGGTGGCGCTATAAGTATGACGCAATACTGACACATAGATGTGTTCAGGACAGAACCGTCATGAAGCGTGAGATATATCGGACAAATTGGATAATGTATGGAGGAGTTATGAGGACTTCGTGTTTTATGGCGAAATGTCAAACTTTGGCGGGGCGCCACGGCAAGGGTGTTTGGTGAAAACTCAATTTTTTTGATAACTTTTGATCACAAAGGTCTTAAGATGAAGCTGACCCGATATGAAGTTGATCGGATGAAATCTGTAGGAGGAGTTCGTCGATGTACGAGGCATGGAAATGGTCAAAACAAGGACAAAATGGCACATTAAGAGCAAAATGGCGGACTTCCTGTTGCATGTTGGGTATAGCTCCAAGAGACATTTTAGTGTGTCTCGATGAAATACATGTGCCCTCCGAATTTCGTTCCCCTACATCAAACTGAAAGGTGGGGCTCGCCATTTTAAATTTTCCAGGGGGCGCTCTTGAGCCGTTTTGCCACGCCCATTTCCGTCACCCATGAATTATCAAATTTTTCACCGGGACTGACGTATCTGCAAAGTTTCATCCGTTTTCATCGATGTTTAGGCCGCCAAAAAGGCATTTGTTTGGGGAGAAGAAGAAGGAGAAGGAGAATAATAATCCTTCGAGTTTCAATAGGGCCTCGCACCGCCGGTGCTCGGGCCCTAACTAGTGCTGCGAGCAGCAGTGAGCGGGCCCTCGCACCCCACGCGGGTCGGGGTGTGGCGCCGTTAAAGGGTGTGCTATTTCGGTGTCCAGTACTGACAGAAACTTCCTGTCACCAGTAGGTGGCGCTCTAAGCGTGACTCAATACCGATGCATAGATGTGTTCAGGACAGTACCTTGATGAAGCGTGAGAAATGTTGTGTAAATCGGACAAAGTATGTAGGAGTTATGAGGACTTCCTGTAAGCAGTAGGTGGCGCTGTAGGTATGACGCAATACTGACCTACAGATGTGTTCAAGATGCGACCTTCATCAAGCATGAGCAATTTGGAGTAAATCGGATAATGTATGTAGGAGTTATGAGTTCTTCCTGTTTCACCAGTAGGTGGCGCTGTAAGTGTAACTCAATACCGACGCATAGATGTGTTCAGAAGGTGACCTTCATGAAGCGTCAGCAATTTGGTGCAAATCGGATGATGTATGCAGGAGTTATGAGGACTTCCTGTTTCACCAATAGGTGGCGCTATAAGTATGACGCAATACTGACACATAGATGTGTTCAGGACAGAACCGTCATGAAGCGTGAGATAAATCGGACAAATCGGATCATTTATGTAGGAGTTATGAGGACTTCCTGTTTCACCAATAGGTGGCGCTATAAGTATGACGCAAAACTGACACATAGATGTGTTCAGGACAGAACCTTCATGAAGCGTGAGATATATCGGACGAATTGGATAATGTATGGAGGAGTTATGAGGACTTCCTGTTTCACCAATAGGTGGCGCTATAAGTATGACGCAATACTGAAACATAGATGTGTTCAGGACAGAACCGTCATGAAGCGTGAGATATATCGGACAAATTGGATAATGTATGGAGGAGTTATGAGGACTTCCTGTTTCACCAATAGGTGGCGCTATAAGTATGACGCAATACTGACACATAGATGTGTTCAGGACAGAACCGTCATGAAGCGTGAGATATATCGGACAAATTGGATAATGTATGGAGGAGTTATGAGGACTTCCTGTTTCACCAATAGGTGGCGCTATAAGTATGACGCAATACTGACACATAGATGTGTTCAGGACAGAACCGTCATGAAGCGTGAGATATATCGGACAAATTGGATAATGTATGGAGGAGTTATGAGGACTTCGTGTTTTATGGCGAAATGTCAAACTTTGGCAGGGCGCCACGGCAAGGGTGTTTGGTGAAAACTCAATTTTTTTGATAACTTTTGATCACAAAGGTCTTAAGATGAAGCTGACCCGATATGAAGTTGATCGGATGAAATCTGTAGGAGGAGTTCGTCGAAGTACGAGGCATGGAAATGGTCAAAACAAGGACAAAATGGCACATTAAGAGCAAAATGGCGGACTTCCTGTTGCATGTTGGGTATAGCTCCAAGAGACATTTAAGTGTGGCTCGATGAAATACATATGCCCACCGAATTTCGTTAGCCTACATCAAACTGAAAGGTGGGGCTCGCCATTTTAAACTTTCCAGGGGGCGCTCTTGAGCCGTTTTGCCACGCCCATTTCCGTCACCCATGAATTATCAAATTTTTCACCAGGACTGACGTATCTGCAAAGTTTCATCCGTTTTCATCGATGTTCAGGCCGCCTAAAAGGCATTTGTTTGGAGTAAAGGAGAAGAAGAAGGAGAAGAAGGAGAAGAATAATAATAATCCTTCGCGTTTCAATAGGGCCTCGCACCGCCAGTGCTTGGGCCCTAATAATCCTTCGAGTTTCAATAGGGCCTCGCACCGCCAGTGCTCGGGCCCTAATAATAATAATCCTTCGAGTTTCAATAGGGCCTCGCACAGCCAGTGCTCGGGCCCTAATAATCCTTCGAGTTTCAATAGGGCCTCGCACCGCCAGTGCTCGGGCCCTAACTAGTGCTGCGAGCAGCAGTGAGCGGGCCCTCGCACCCCACGCGGGTCAGGGTGTGGCGCCGTTAAAGGGTGTGCTATTTCGGTGTCCAGTACTGACAGAAACTTCCTGTCACCAGTAGGTGGCGCTCTAAGCGTGACTCAATACCGACGCATAGATGTGTTCAGGACAGTACCTTGATGAAGCGTGAGAAATGTTGTGTAAATCGGACAAAGTATGTAGGAGTTATGAGGACTTCCTGTAAGCAGTAGGTGGCGCTGTAGGTATGACGCAATACTGACCTACAGATGTGTTCAAGATGCGACCTTCATCAAGCATGAGCAATTTGGAGTAAATCGGATAATGTATGTAGGAGTTATGAGTACTTCCTGTTTCACCAGTAGGTGGCGCTGTAAGTGTAACTCAATACCGACGCATAGATGGGTTCAGAAGGTGACCTTCATGAAGCGTCAGCAATTTGGTGCAAATCGTATGATGTATGCAGGAGTTATGAGGACTTCCTGTTTCACCAATAGGTGGCGCTATAAGTATGATGCAATACTGACACATAGATGTGTTCAGGACAGAACCATCATGAAGCGTGAGATAAATCGGACAAATCGGATAATGTATGTAGGAGTTATGAGGACTTCCTGTTTCACCAATAGGTGGCGCTATAAGTATGACGCAATACTGACACATAGATGTGTTCAGGACAGAACCTTCATGAAGCGTGAGATATATCGGACGAATTGGATAATGTATGGAGGAGTTATGAGGACTTCCTGTTTCACCAATAGGTGGCGCTATAAGTATGATGCAATACTGACACATAGATGTGTTCAGGACAGAACCGTCATGAAGCGTGAGATATATCGGACAAATCGGATAATGTATGGAGGAGTTATGAGGACATCGTGTTTTATGGCGAAATGTCAAACTTTGGCGGGGCGCCACGGCAAGGGTGTTTGGTGAAAACTCAATTTGTTTGATAACTTTTGATCACAAAGGCCTTAAGATGAAGCTGACCCGATATGAAGTTGATCGGATGAAATCTGTAGGAGGAGTTCGTTGAAGTACGAGGCATGGAAATGGTAAAAACAAGGGAAAATGGCACATTAAAAGCAAAATGGCGGACTTCCTGTTGCATGTTGGGTATAGCTCCAAGAGACATTTTAGTGTGGCTCGATGAAATACGTATGCCCACCGAATTTCGTTCGCCTACATCAAACTGAAAGGTGGGGCTCGCCATTTTAAACTTTCCAGGGGGCGCTCTTGAGCCGTTTTGCCACGCCCATTTCCATCACCCATGAATTATCAAATTTTTCACCGGGACTGACGTATCTGCAAAGTTTCATCCGTTTTCATCGATGTTCAGGCCGCCTAAAAGGCATTTGTTTGGAGTAAAGAAGAATAATAATAATAATCCTTCGAGTTTCAATAGGGCCTCGCACCGCCAGTGCTCGGGCCCTAACTAGTGCTGCGAGCAGCAGTGAGCGGGCCCTCGCACCCCACGCGGGTCGGGGTGTGGCGCTGTTAAAGGGTGTGCTATTTCGGTGTCCAGTACTGACAGAAACTTCCTACACCAGTAGGTGGCACTCTAAGCGTGACTCAATACCGACGCATAGATGTGTTCAGGACAGTACCTTGATGAAGCGTGAGAAATGTTGTGTAAATCGGACAAAGTATGTAGGAGTTATGAGGACTTCCTGTAAGCAGTAGGTGGCGCTGTAGGTATGACGCAATACTGACCTACAGATGTGTTCAAGATGCGACCTTCATGAAGCATGAGCAATTTGGAGTAAATCGGATAATGTATGTAGGAGTTATGAGTACTTCCTGTTTCACCAGTAGGTGGCGCTGTAAGTGTAACTCAATACCCACGCATAGATGTGTTCAGAAGGTGACCTTCATGAAGCGTCAGCAATTTGGTGCAAATCGGATGATGTATGCAGGAGTTATGAGGACTTCCTGTTTCACCAATAGGTGGCGCTATAAGTATGACGCAATACTGACAGATAGATGTGTTCAGGACAGAACCGTCATGAAGCGTGAGATAAATCGGACAAATCGGATAATGTATGGAGGAGTTATGAGGACTTCCTGTTTCACCAATAGGTGGCGCTATAAATATGACGCAATACTGACACATAGATGTGTTCAGGACAGAACCGTCATGAAGCGTGAGATATATGGGACAAATCGGATAATGTATGGAGGAGTTATGAGGACTTCCTGTTTTACCAATAGGTGGCGCTATAAGTATGACGCAATACTGACACATAGATGTGTTCAGGACAGAACCTTCATGAAGCGTGAGATATATCGGACGAATTGGATAATGTATGGAGGAGTTATGAGGACTTCCTGTTTCACCAATAGGTGGCGCTATAAGTATGATGCAATACTGACACATAGATGTGTTCAGGACAGAACTGTCATGAAGCGTGAGATATATCGGACAAATTGGATAATGTATGGAGGAGTTATGAGGACTTCGTGTTTTATGGCGAAATGTCAAACTTTGGCGGGGCGCCACGGCAAGGGTGTTTGGTGAAAACTCAATTTTTTTGATAACTTTTGATCACAAAGGTCTTAAGATGAAGCTGACCCGATATGAAGTTGATCGGATGAAATCTGTAGGAGGAGTTCGTCGAAGTACGAGGCATGGAAATGGTAAAAACAAGGACAAAATGGCACATAAAGAGCAAAATGGCGGACTTCCTGTTGCATGTTGGGTATAGCTCCAAGAGACATTTAAGTGTGGCTCGATGAAATACATATGCCCACCAAATTTCGTTCGCCTACATCCAACTGAAAGGTGGGGCTCGCCATTTTAAACTTTCCAGGGGGCGCTCTTGAGCCGTTTTGCCACGCCCATTTCCGTCACCAATGAAATATCCGATTTTCACCAGGACTGATGTATCTGCAAAGTTTCATCCGTTTTCATCGATGTTTAGGCCGCCAAAAAGGCATTTGTTTGGGGAGAAGAAGAAGGTAGAATAATAATAATAATCCTTCGAAATTCAATAGGGCCTCGCACCGCCAGTGCTCGGGCCCTAACTAGTGCTGCGAGCAGCAGTGAGCGGGCCCTCGCACCCCACGCGTGTCGGGGTGCTGCGCCGTTAAAGGCTGTGCTATTTCGGTGTGCAGTACTGAGAGAAACTTCCTGTCACCAGTAGGTGGCGCTCTAAGCGTGACTCAATACCGAAGCATAGATGTGTTCAGGGCGGTACCTTGATGAAGCGTGAGAAATGTTGAGTAAATTTGATAACGTATGTAGGAGTTATGAGGACTTCCTGTTTCACCAGTAGGTGGCGCTATAAGTATGACGCAATACTGACACATAGATGTGTTCAGGACAGAACCCTCATGAAGCGTGAGATATATCGGACAAATCGGATAATGTATGGAGGAGTTATTAGGACTTCCTGTTTCACCAATAGGTGGCGATATAAGTATGACGCAATACTGACACATAGATGTGTTCAGGACAGAACCGTCATGAAGCGTGAGATATATCAGACAAATTGGATAATGTATGTTGTAGTTATGAGGAATTCCTGTTTCACCAATAGGTGGCGCTATAAGTATGATGCAATACTGACACATAGATGTGTTCAGGACAGAACCGTCATGAAGCGTGAGATATATCGGACGAATTGGACAATGTATGTAGGAGTTATGAGGACTTCCTGTTTCACCAATAGGTGGCGCTATAAGTATGACGCAATACTGACACATAGATGTGTTCAGGACAGAACCGTCATGAAGCGTGAGATATATCAGACAAATTGGATAATGTATGTAGTAGTTATGAGGACTTCCTGTTTCACCAATAGGTGGCGCTATAAGTATGATGCAATACTGACACATAGATGTGTTCAGGACAGAACCGTCATGAAGCATGAGATATATTGGACGAATTGGATAATGTATGTAGGAGTTATGAGGACTTCCTGTTTCACCAATAGGTGGCGCTATAATTATGACGCAATACTGACACATAGATGTGTTCAGGACAGAACCCTCATGAAGCGTGAGATATATCGGACAAATCCGATAATGTATGGAGGAGTTATGGGGACTTCCTGTTTCACCAATAGGTGGCGCTATAAGTATGACGCAATACTGAAACAAAGATGTGTTCAGGACAGAACCGTCATGAAGCGTGAGATATATCGGACAAATTGGATAATGTATGGAGGAGTTATGAGGACTTCCTGTTTCACCAATAGGTGGCACTATAAGTATGACGCAATACTGACACATAGATGTGTTCAGGACAGAACCGTCATGAAGCGTGAGATATATCGGACAAATCGGATAATGTATGGAGGAGTTATGGGGACTTCCTGTTTCACCAATAGGTGGCGCTATAAGTATGACGCAATACTGACACATAGATGTGTTCAGGACAGAACCGTCATGAAGCGTGAGATATATCGGACAAATTGGATAATGTATGGAGGAGTTATGAGGACTTCCTGTTTCACCAATAGGTGGCGCTATAAGTATGACGCAATACTGACACATAGATGTGTTCAGGACAGAACCGTCATGAAGCGTGAGATATATCGGACAAATTGGATAATGTATGGAGGAGTTATGAGGACTTCCTGTTTCACCAATAGGTGGCGCTATAAGTATGACGCAATACTGACACATAGATGTGTTCAGGACAGAACCGTCATGAAGCGTGAGATATATCGGACAAATTGGATAATGTATGGAGGAGTTATGAGGACTTCCTGTTTCACCAATAGGTGGCGCTATAAGTATGACGCAATACTGACACATAGATGTGTTCAGGACAGAACCGTCATGAAGCGTGAGATATATCGGACAAATTGGATAATGTATGGAGGAGTTATGAGGACTTCCTGTTTCACCAATAGGTGGCGCTATAAGTATGACGCAATACTGACACATAGATGTGTTCAGGACAGAACCGTCATGAAGCGTGAGATATATCGGACAAATTGGATAATGTATGGAGGAGTTATGAGGACTTCCTGTTTCACCAATAGGTGGCGCTATAAGTATGACGCAATACTGACACATAGATGTGTTCAGGACAGAACCGTCATGAAGCGTGAGATATATCGGACAAATTGGATAATGTATGGAGGAGTTATGAGTACTTCCTGTTTCACCAATAGGTGGCGCTATAAGTATGACGCAATACTGACACATAGATGTGTTCAGGACAGAACCGTCATGAAGCGTGAGATATATCGGACAAATTGGATAATGTATGGAGGAGTTATGAGGACTTCCTGTTTCACCAATAGGTGGCGCTATAAGTATGACGCAATACTGACACATAGATGTGTTCAGGACAGAACCGTCATGAAGCCTGAGATATATCGGACAAATTGGATAATGTATGGAGGAGTTATGAGGACTTCCTGTTTCACCAATAGGTGGCGCTATAAGTATGACGCAATACTGACACATAGATGTGTTCAGGACAGAACCGTCATGAAGCGTGAGATATATCGGACAAATTGGATAATGTATGGAGGAGTTATGAGGACTTCCTGTTTCACCAATAGGTGGCGCTATAGGTATGACGCAATACTGAAACATAGATGTGTTCAGGACAGAACCGTCATGAAGCGTGAGATATATCGGACAAATTGGATAATGTGTGGAGGAGTTATGAGGACTTCCTGTTTCACCAATAGGTGGCGCTATAAGTATGATGCAATACTGACACATAGATGTGTTCAGGACAGAACTGTCATGAAGCGTGAGATATATCGGACAAATTGGATAATGTATGGAGGAGTTATGAGGACTTCCTGTTTCACCAATAGGTGGCGCTATAAGTATGACGCAATACTGACACATAGATGTGTTCAGGACAGAACCGTCATGAAGCGTGAGATATATCGGACAAATTGGATAATGTATGGAGGAGTTATGAGGACTTCCTGTTTCACCAATAGGTGGCGCTATAAGTATGACGCAATACTGACACATAGATGTGTTCAGGACAGAACCGTCATGAAGCGTGAGATATATCGGACAAATTGGATAATGTATGGAGGAGTTATGAGGACTTCCTGTTTCACCAATAGGTGGCGCTATAAGTATGACGCAATACTGACACATAGATGTGTTCAGGACAGAACCGTCATGAAGCGTGAGATATATCGGACAAATTGGATAATGTATAGAGGAGTTATGAGGACTTCGTGTTTTATGGCGAAATGTCAAACTTTGGCGGGGCGCCACGGCAAGGGTGTTTGGTGAAAACTCAATTTTTTTGATAACTTTTGATCACAAAGGCCTTAAGATGAAGCTGACCCGATATGAAGTTGATCGGATGAAATCTGTAGGAGGAGTTCGTCGAAGTACGAGGCATGGAAATGGTCAAAACAAGGACAAAATGGCACATTAAAAGCAAAATGGCGGCCTTACTGTTGCATGTTGGGTATAGCTCCAAGAGACATTTTAGTGCGTATCGATGAACTACATATGCCCTCCGAATTTCATTCGCCTACATCAAACTGAAAGGTGGGGCTCGCCATTTTAGATTTTCCAGGGGGCGCTCTTGAGCCGTTTTGCCACGCCCATTTCCGTCACCCATGAATTATCAAATTTTTCACCGGGACTGACGTATCTGCAAAGTTTCATCCGTTTTCATCGATGTTCAGGCCGCCTAAAAGGCATTTGTTTGGAGTAAAGGAGAAGGAGAAGGAGAAGGAGAAGGAGAAGGAGAAGGAGAAGAATAATAATAATCCTTCGAGTTTCAATAGGGCCTCGCACAGCCAGTGCTCGGGCCCTAATAATCTTTCGAATTTCAATAGGGCCTCGCACCGCCAGTGCTCGGGCCCTAATAATCCTTCGAAATTCAATAGGGCCTCGCACCGCCAGTGCTCGGGCCCTAACTAGTGCTGCGAGCAGCAGTGAGCGGGCCCTCGCACCCCACGCGGGTCGGGGTGTGGCGCCGTTAAAGGGTTAGCTATTTCGGTGTCCAGTACTGACAGAAACTTCCTGTCACCAGTAGGTGGCGCTCTAAGCGTGACTCAATACCGACGCATAGATGTGTTCAGGACAGTACCTTCATGAAGCGTGAGAAATGTTGTGTAAATCAGACAAAGTATGTAGGAGTTATGAGGACTTCCTGTAAGCAGTAGGTGGCGCTGTAAGTATGACGCAATACTGACCTACAGATGTGTTCAAGATGCGACCTTCATCAAGCATGAGCAATTTGGAGTAAATCGGATAATGTACGTAGGAGTTATGAGTACTTCCTGTTTCACCAGTAGGTGGCGCTGTAAGTGTTACTCAATACCGACGCATAGATGTGTTCAGAAGGTGACCTTCATGAAGCGTCAGCAATTTGGTGCAAATCGGATGATGTATGCAGGAGTTATGAGGACTTCCTGTTTCGCCAATAGGTGGCGCTATAAGTATGACGCAATACTGACACATAGATGTGTTCAGGACAGAACCGTCATGAAGCGTGAGATAAATCGGACAAATCGGATAATGTATGGAGGAGTTATGAGGACTTCCTGTTTCACCAATAGGTGGCGCTATAAGTATGACGCAATACTGACACATAGATGTGTTCAGGACAGAACCGTCATGAAGCGTGAGATATATCGGACAAATTGGATAATGTATGGAGGAGTTATGAGGACTTCCAGTTTCACCAATAGGTGGCGCTATAAGTATGACGCAATACTGAAACATAGATGTGTTCAGGACAGAACCGTCATGAAGCGTGAGATATATCGGACAAATTGGATAATGTATGGAGGAGTTATGAGGACTTCCTGTTTCACCAATAGGTGGCGCTATAAGTATGACGCAATACTGACACATAGATGTGTTCAGGACAGAACCGTCATGAAGCGTGAGATATATCGGACAAATCGGATAATGTATGGAGGAGTTATGAGGACATCGTGTTTTATGGCGAAATGTCAAACTTTGGCGGGACGCCACGGCAAGGGTGTTTGGTAAAAACTCAATTTTCTTGATAACTTTTGATCACAAAGGTCTTAAGATGAAGCTGACCGAGTATGAAGTTGATCGGATGAAATCTGTATGAGGAGTTCGTTGAAGTACGAGGCATGGAAATGGTCAAAACAAGGACAAAATGGCACATTAAAAGCAAAATGGCTGACTTCCTGTTGCATGTTGGGTATAGCTCCAAGAGACATTTTAGTTTGTCTCGATGAAATACATAAGCCCACCGAATTTGGTTCGCCTACATCAAACTGAAAGGTGGGGCTCGCCATTTTAAATTTTCCAGAGGGCGCTCTTGAGCCGTTTTGCCACGCCCATTTCCGTCACCCATGAATTATCAAATTTTTCACCGGGACTGACGTATCTGCAAAGTTTCATCCGTTTTCATCGATGTTTAGGCCGCCAAAAAGGCATTTGTTTTGGAAGAAGAATAATAACTAGTGCTGCGAGCAGCAGTGAGCGGGCCCTCGCACCCCACGCGGGTCGGGGTGTGGCGCTGTTAAAGGGTGTGCTATTTCGGTGTCCAGTACTGACAGAAACTTCCTGTCACCAGTAGGTGGCGCTCTAAGCGTGACTCAATACCGACGCATAGATGTGTTCAGGACGGTACCTTGATGAGGCGTGAGAAATGTTGTATAAATCGGACAAAGTATGTAGGAGTTATGAGGACTTCCTGTAAGCAGTAGGTGGCGCTGTAGGTATGACGCAATACTGACCTACAGATGTGTTCAAGATGCGACCTTCATCAAGCATGAGCAATTTGGAGTAAATCGGATAAAGTATGTAGGAGTTATGAGTACTTCCTGTTTCACCAGTAGGTGGCGCTGTAAGTGTAACTCAATACCGATGCAGAGATGTGTTCAGAAGGTGACCTTCATGAAGCGTCAGCAATTTGGTGCAAATCGGATGATGTATGCAGGAGTTATGAGGACTTCCTGTTTCACCAATAGGTGGCGCTATAAGTATGACGCAATACTGACACATAGATGTGTTCAGGACAGAACCGTCATGAAGCGTGAGATATATCGGACAAATCGGATAATGTATGGAGGAGTTATGAGGACTACCTGTTTCACCAATAGGTGGCGCTATAAGTATGATGCAATACTGACACATAGATGTGTTCAGGACAGAACCGTCATGAAGCGTGAGATATATCGGACAAATCCTATAATGTATGTAGGAGTTATGAGGACTTCCTGTTTTACCAATAGGTGGCGCTATAAGTATGACGCAATACTGACACATAGATGTGTTCAGGACAGAACCTTCATGAAGCGTGAGATATATCGGACGAATTGGATAATGTATGGAGGAGTTATGAGGACTTCCTGTTTCACCAATAGGTGGCGCTATAAGTATGATGCAATACTGACACAAAGACGTGTTCAGGACAGAACCGTCATGAAGCGTGAGATATATCGGACAAATTGGATAATGTATGGAGGACTTATAAGGACTTCCTGTTTCACCAATAGGTGGCGCTATAAGTATGACGCAATACTGACACATAGATGTGTTCAGGACAGAACCGTCATGAAGCGTGAGATATATCGGACAAATTGGATAATGTATGGAGGAGTTATGAGGACTTCCTGTTTCACCAATAGGTGGCGCTATAAGTATGATGCAATACTGACACATAGATGTGTTCAGGACAGAACCGTCATGAAGCGTGAGATATATCGGACAAATCCGATAATGTATGTAGGAGTTATGAGGACTTCCTGTTTTACCAATAGGTGGCGCTATAAGTATGACGCAATACTGACACATAGATGTGTTCAGGACAGAACCTTCATGAAGCGTGAGATATATCGGACGAATTGGATAATGTATGGAGGAGTTATGAGGACTTCCTTTTTCACCAATAGGTGGCGCTATAAGTATGACGCAATACTGACACATAGATGTGTTCATGACAGAACCGTCATGAAGCGTGAGATATATCGGACAAATCCGATAATGTATGTAGGAGTTATGAGGACTTCCTGTTTTACCAATAGGTGGCGCTATAAGTATGACGCAATACTGACACATAGATGTGTTCAGGACAGAACCGTCATGAAGCGTGAGATATATCGGACAAATCCGATAATGTATGTAGGAGTTATGAGGACTTCCTGTTTTACCAATAGGTGGCGCTATAAGTATGACGCAATACTGACACATAGATGTGTTCAGGACAGAACCTTCATGAAGCGTGAGATATATCGGACGAATTGGATAATGTATGGAGGAGTTATGAGGACTTCCTTTTTCACCAATAGGTGGCGCTATAAGTATGACGCAATACTGACACATAGATGTGTTCATGACAGAACTGTCATGAAGCGTGAGACATATCGGACAAATCGGATAATGTATGGAGGAGTTATGAGGACTTCCTGTTTCACCAATAGGTGGCGCTATAAGTATGACGCAATACTGACACATAGATGTGTTCAGGACAGAACCGTCATGAAGCGTGAGATATATTGGACAAATTGGATAATGTATGGAGGAGTTATGAGGACTTCGTGTTTTATGGCGAAATGTCAAACTTTGGCGGGGCGCCACGGCAAGGGTGTTTGGTGAAAACTCAATTTTTTTGATAACTTTTGATCACAAAGGTCTTAAGATGAAGCTGACCGAATATGAAGTTGATCGGATGAAATCTGTAGGAGGAGTTCGTCGAAGTACGAGGCATGGAAATGGTCAAAACAAGGACAAAATGGCACATTAAGAGCAAAATGGCGGACTTCCTGTTGCATGTTGGGTATAGCTCCAAGAGACATTTAAGTGTGGCTCGATGAAATACATATGCCCACCGAATTTCGTTGGCCTACATCAAACTGAAAGGTGGGGCTCGCCATTTTAAACTTTCCAGGGGGCGCTCTTGAGCCGTTTTGCCACGCCCATTTCCGTATGACGCAATACTGACACATAGATGTGTTCAGGACAGAATCGTCATGAAGCGTGAGATATATCGGACAAATTGGATAATGTATGGAGGAGTTATGAGGACTTCCTGTTTCACCAATAGGTGGCGCTATACGTATGACGCAATACTGACACATAGATGTGTTCAGGACAGAACCGTCATGAAGCGTGAGCTATATCGGACAAATTGGATAATGTATGGAGGAGTTATGAGGACTTCCTTTTTCACCAATAGGTGGCGCTATAAGTATGACGCAATACTGACACATAGATGTGTTCATGACAGAACTGTCATGAAGCGTGAGACATATCGGACAAATCGGATAATGTA
The DNA here is from genome assembly GCF_949987555.1 of Borostomias antarcticus. NCBI lineage: Eukaryota > Metazoa > Chordata > Actinopteri > Stomiiformes > Stomiidae > Borostomias > Borostomias antarcticus. The sequence goes on from NC_140250.1 coordinate 11,284,826, forward strand.
TGGAGGAGTTATGAGGACTTCCTGTTTCACCAATAGGTGGCGCTATAAGTATGACGCAATACTGACACATAGATGTGTTCAGGACAGAACCGTCATGAAGCGTGAGATATATTGGACAAATTGGATAATGTATGGAGGAGTTATGAGGACTTCGTGTTTTATGGCGAAATGTCAAACTTTGGCGGGGCGCCACGGCAAGGGTGTTTGGTGAAAACTCAATTTTTTTGATAACTTTTGATCACAAAGGTCTTAAGATGAAGCTGACCGAATATGAAGTTGATCGGATGAAATCTGTAGGAGGAGTTCGTCGAAGTACGAGGCATGGAAATGGTCAAAACAAGGACAAAATGGCACATTAAGAGCAAAATGGCGGACTTCCTGTTGCATGTTGGGTATAGCTCCAAGAGACATTTAAGTGTGGCTCGATGAAATACATATGCCCACCGAATTTCGTTGGCCTACATCAAACTGAAACGTGGGGCTCGCCATTTTAAACTTTCCAGGGGGCGCTCTTGAGCCGTTTTGCCACGCCCATTTCCGTCACCCATGAATTATCAAATTTTTCACCGGGACTGACGTATCTGCAAAGTTTCATCCGTTTTCATCGATGTTCAGGCCGCCTAAAAGGCATTTGTTTGGAGTAAAGGAGAAGGAGAAGGAGAAGAAGGAGAATAATAATCCTTCGAGTTTCAATAGGGCCTCGCACCGCCAGTGCTCGGGCCCTAATAATAATAATAATCCTTCGAAATACAATAGGGCCTCGCACCGCCAGTGCTCGGGCCCTAACTAGTGCTGCGAGCAGCAGTGAGCGGGCCCTTGCACCCCACGCGTCGGGGTGCGCGCCGTTAAAGGGTGTGCTATTTCGGTGTCCAGTACTGAGAGAAACTTCCCGTCACCAGTAGGTGGCGCTCTAAGCGTGACTCAATACCGACACATATATGTGGTCAGGACGGTACCTTGATGAAGCGTGAGAAATGTTGTGTAAATCGGACAATGTATGTAGGACTTATGATGACTTCCTGCTTGACCTGTAGGCGACGCTATAAGCATGACTCAATACTGACCTACAGATTAATTCAGGATGCGACCTTCATCAAGCGTGAGCAATGTGGTGTTAATCGGATAATGTTTGTAGGAGTTATGAGGACTTCCTGTTTCACCAGTAGGTGGCGCTGTAGGTATGACGCAATACTGACTTACAGATGTGTTCAAGATGCGACCTTCACCAAGCATGAGCAATTTGGAGTAAATCGGATAACATATGCAGGAGTTATGAGTACTTCCTGTTTCACCAGTAGGTGGCGCTGTAAGTGTGACTCAATACCGATGAATAGATGTGTTCAGAAGGTGACCTTCATGAAGCGTCAGCAATTTGGTGCAAATCGGATGATGTATGCAGGAGTTATGAGGACTTTCTGTTTCACCAATAGGTGGCGCTATAAGTATGACGCAATACTGACACATAGATATGTTCAGGACAGAACTGTCATGAAGCGTGAGACATATCGGACAAATCGGATAATGTATGGAGGAGTTATGAGGACTTCCTGTTTCACCAATAGGTGGCGCTATAAGTATGACGCAATACTGACACATAGATGTGTTCAGGACAGAACTGTCATGAAGCGTGAGACATATCGGACAAATCGGATAATGTATGGAGGAGTTATGAGGACTTCCTGTTTCACCAATAGGTGGCGCTATAAGTATGACGCAATACTGACACATAGATGTGTTCAGGACAGAACCGTCATGAAGCGTGAGATTTATCGGACAAATTGGATAATGTATGGAGGAGTTATGAGGACTTCGTGTTTTATGGCGAAATGTCAAACTTTGGCGGGGCGCCACGGCAAGGGTGTTTGGTGAAAACTCAATTTTTTTGATAACTTTTGATCACAAAGGTCTTAAGATGAAGCTGACCCGATATGAAGTTGATCGGATGAAATCTGTAGGAGGAGTTCGTCAAAGTACGAGGCATGGAAATGGTCAAAACAAGGACAAAATGGCACATTAAAAGCAAAATGGCGGCCTTCCTGTTGCATGTTGGGTATAGCTCCAAGAGACATTTTAGTGTGTCTCCATGAAATACATATGCCCACCGAATTTCGTTCGCCTACATCAAACTGAAAGGTGGGGCTCGCCATTTTAAATTTTCCAGGGGGCGCCCTTGAGCCGTTTTGCCACGCCTATTTCCGTCACCCATGAATTATCAAATTTTTCACCGGGCCTGACATATCTGCAAAGTTTCATCCGTTTTAATCGATGTTTAGGCCGCCAAAAAGGCATTTGTTTGGGGAGAAGAACAAGAAGAAGAATAACTAGGGCTGCGAGCAGCAGTGAGCGGGCCCTCGCACCCCATGCGTGTCGGGGTGCTGCGCCGTTAAAGGCTGTGCTATATCGGTGTGCAGTACTGAGAGAAACTTCCTGTCACCAGTAGGTGGCGCTCTAGGCGTGACTCAATACCGAAGCATAGATGTGTTCAGGACGGTACCTTGATGAAGCGTGAGAAATGTTGAGTAAATCGGATAACGTATGTAGGAGTTATGAGGACTTCCTGTTTCACCAGTAGGTGGCGCTGTAAGTGTGACTCAATACCGACACATAGATGGGTTCAGAAGGCCACCTTCATGAAGCGTCAGCAATTTGGTGCAAATCGGATGATGTATGCAGGAGTTATGAGGACTTCCTGTTTCACCAATAGGTGGCGCTATAAGTATAACGCAATACTGACACATAGATGTGTTCAGGACAGAACCGTCATGAAGCGTGAGATATATCGGACAAATTGGATAATGTATGGAGGAGTTATGAGGACTTCCTGTTTCACCAATAGGTGGCGCTATAAGTATGACGCAATACTGACACATAGATGTGTTCAGGACAGAACCGTCATGAAGCGTGAGATATATCGGACAAATCGGATAATGTATGGAGGAGTTATGAGGACTTCCTGTTTTACCAATAGGTGGCGCTATAAGTATGACGCAATACTGACACATAGATGTGTTCAGGACAGAACCTTCATGAAGCGTGAGATATATCGGACGAATTGGATAATGTATGGAGGAGTTATGAGGACTTCCTGTTTCACCAATAGGTGGCGCTATAAGTATGATGCAATACTGACACATAGATGTGTTCAGGACAGAACCGTCATGAAGCGTGAGATATATCGGACAAATTGGATAATGTATGGAGGAGTTATGAGGACTTCGTGTTTTATGGCGAAATGTCAAACTTTGGCGGGGCGCCACGGCAAGGGTGTTTGGTGAAAACTAAATTTTTTTGATAACTTTTGATCACAAAGGTCTTAAGATGAAGCTGACCCGATATGAAGTTGATCGGATGAAATCTGTAGGAGGAGTTCGTCGAAGTACGAGGCATGGAAATGGTCAAAACAAGGACAAAATGGCACATTAAGAGCAAAATGGCGGCCTTCCTGTTGCATGTTGGGTATAGCTCCAAGAGACATTTTAGTGCGTCTCGATGAACTACATATGCCCTCCGAATTTCGTTCGCCTACATCAAACTGAAAGGTGGGGCTCGCCATTTTAGATTTTCCAGGGGGCGCTCTTGAGCCGTTTTGCCACGCCTATTTCCGGCACCCATGAATTATCAAATTTTTCACCGGGACTGACGTATCTGCAAAGTTTCATCCGTTTTCATCGATGTTTAGGCCGCCAAAAAGGCATTTGTTTGGGGAGAAGAAGAACAAGAAGGTAGAATAATAATAATAATCCTTCGAAATACAATAGGGCCTCGCACCGCCAGTGCTCGGGCCCTAATAATCCTTCGAGTTTCAATAGGGCCTCGCACCGCCAGTGCTCGGGCCCTAACTAGGGCTGCGAGCAGCAGTGAGCGGGCCCTCGCACCCCACGCGTGTCGGGGTGTGGCGCCGTTAAAGGGTGTGCTATTTCGGTGTGCAGTACTGAGAGAAACTTCCTGTCACTAGTAGGTGGCGCTCTAAGCGTGACTCAATACCGAAGCATAGATGTGTTCAGGACGGTACCTTGATGAAGCGTGAGACATGTTGAGTAAATGGAATAACGTATGTAGGAGTTATGAGGACTTCCTGCTTGACCTGTAGGCGGCGCTGTAAGTGTGACTCAATACCGACGCAAAGATCTGTTCAGAAGGTGACCTTCACGAAGCGTCAGCAATTTGGTGGAAATCGGATGATGTATGCAGGAGTTATGAGGACTTCCTGTTTCACCAATAGGTGGCGCTTTAAGTATGACACAATACGGACACATAGATCTGTTCAGGACCGAACCGTCATGAAGCGTGAGATATATCGGAAAAATTGGATAATGTATGGAGTAGTTATGAGGACTTCCTGTTTCACCAATAGGTGGCGCTATAAGTATGACGCAATACTGACACATAGATGTGTTCAGGACAGAACCGTCATGAAGCGTGAGATATATTGGACAAATCCGATAATGTATGGAGGAGTTATGGGGACTTCCTGTTTCACCAATAGGTGGCGCTATAAGTATGATGCAATACTGACACATAGATGTGTTCAGGACAGAACCTTCATGAAGCGTGAGATATATCGGATGAATCGGATAATGTATGGAGGAGTTATGAGGACTTCCTGTTTCACCAATAGGTGGCGCTATAAGTATGACGCAATACTGACACATAGTTGTGTTCAGGACAGAACCTTCATGAAGCGTGAGATATATCGGACGAATTGGATAATGTATGTAGGAGTTATGAGGACTTCCTGTTTCACCAATAGGTGGCGCTATAAGTATGATGCAATACTGTAACATAGATGTGTTCAGGACAGAACCGTCATGAAGCGTGAGATATATGGGACAAATTGGATAATGTTTGTAGGAGTTATGAGGACTTTCTGTTTCACCAATAGGTGGCGCTATAAGTATGATGCAATACTGACACATAGATGTGTTCAGGACAGAACTGTCACGAAGCGTGAGATATATCGGACAAATTGGATAATGTATGTAGTAGTTATGAGGACTTCCTGTTTCACCAATAGGTGGCGCTATAAGTATGATGCAATACTGACACATAGATGTGTTCAGGACAGAACCTTCATGAAGCGTGAGATATATCGGACGAATTGGATAATGTATGGAGGAGTTATGAGGACTTCCTGTTTCACCAATAGGTGGCGCTATAAGTATGATGCAATACTGACACATAGATGTGTTCAGGACAGAACCGTCATGAAGCGTGAGATATATCGGACAAATTGGATAATGTATGGAGGAGTTATGAGGACTTCCTGTTTCACCAATAGGTGGCGCTATAAGTATGATGCAATACTGACACAGATGTGTTCAGGACAGAACCGTCATGAAGCGTGAGATATATCGGACAAATTGGATAATGTATGTAGGAGTTATGAAGACTTCCTGTTTCACCAATAGGTGGCGCTATAAGTATGACACAATACAGACACATAGATCTGTTCAGGACCGAACCGTCATGAAGCGTGAGATATATCGGACAAATTGGATAATGTATGGAGGAGTTATGAGGACTTCCTGTTTCACCAATAGGTGGCGCTATAAGTATCATGCAATACTGACACATAGATGTGTTCAGGACAGAACCGTCATGAAGCGTGAGATATATCGGACAAATTGGATAATGTATGGAGGAGTTATGAGGACTTCCTTTTTCACCAATAGGTGGCGCTATAAGTATGATGCAATACTGACACATAGATGTGTTCAGGACAGAACCGTCATGAAGCGTGAGATATATCGGACAAATTGGATAATGTATGGAGGAGTTATGAGGACTTCCTGTTTCACCAATAGGTGGCGCTATAAGTATGATGCAATACTGACACATAGATGTGTTCAGGACAGAACCGTCATGAAGCGTGAGATATATCGGACAAATTGGATAATGTATGGAGGAGTTATGAGGACTTCCTGTTTCACCAATAGGTGGCGCTATAAGTATGATGCAATACTGACACATAGATGTGTTCAGGACAGAACCGTCATGAAGCGTGAGATATATCGGACAAATTGGATAATGTATGTAGGAGTTATGAAGACTTCCTGTTTCACCAATAGGTGGCGCTATAAGTATGATGCAATACTGACACATAGATGTGTTCAGGACAGAACCGTCATGAAGCGTGAGATATATCGGACAAGTTAGATAATGTATGGAGGAGTTATGAGGACTTCCTGTTTCACCAATAGGTGGCGCTATAAGTATGATGCAATACTGACACATAGATGTGTTCAGGACAGAACCGTCATGAAGCGTGAGATATATCGGACAAATTGGATAATGTATGGAGGAGTTATGAGGACTTCCTGTTTCACCAATAGGTGGCGCTATAAGTATGATGCAATACTGACACATAGATGTGTTCAGGACAGAACCGTCATGAAGCGTGAGATATATCGGACAAATTGGATAATGTATGGAGGAGTTATGAGGACTTCGTGTTTTATGGCGAAATGTCAAACTTTGGCGGGGCGCCACGGCAAGGGTGTTTGGTGAAAACTCAATTTTCTTGATAACTTTTGATCACAAAGGTCTTAAGATGAAGCTGACCCGATATGAAGTTGATCAGATGAAATCTGTAGGAGGAGTTCGTCGAAGTACGAGGCATGGAAATGGTCAAAACAAGGACAAAATGGCACATTAAGAGCAAAATGGCGGACTTCCTGTTGCATGTTGGGTATAGCTCCAAGAGACATTTTAGTGTGGCTCGATGAAATACATATGCCCACCGAATTTCGTTCGCCTACATCAAACTGAAAGGTGGGGCTCGCCATTTTAAACTTTCCAGGGGGCGCTCTTGAGCCGTTTTGCCACGCCCATTTCCGTCACCAATGAAATATCCGATTTTCACCGGGACTGATGTATCTGCAAAGTTTCATCCGTTTTCATCGATGTTTAGGCCGCCAAAAAGGCATTTGTTTGGGGAGAAGAAGAAGGAGAAGGAGAAGGAGAAGGAGAAGGAGAATAATAATCCTTCGAGTTTCAATAGGGCCTCGCACCGCCAGTGCTCGGGCCCTAACTAGTGCTGCGAGCAGCAGTGAGCGGGCCCTCGCACCCCACGCGGGTCGGGGTGTGGCGCCGTTAAAGGGTGTGCTATTTCGGTGTCCAGTACTGACAGAAACTTCCTGTCACCAGTAGGTGGCGCTCTAAGCGTGACTCAATACCAAAGCATAGATGTGTTCATGACAGTACCTTGATGAAGCGTGAGAAATGTTGTGTAAATCGGACAAAGTATGCAGGAGTTATGAGGACTTCCTGTAAGCAGTAGGTGGCGCTGTAGGTATGACGCAATACTGACCTAGAGATGTGTTCAAGATGCGACCTTCATCAAGCATGAGCAATTTGGAGTAAATCGGATAATGTATGTAGGAGTTATGAGTACTTCCTGTTTCACCAGTAGGTGGCGCTGTAAGTGTAACTCAATACCGACGCATAGATGTGTTCAGAAGGTGACCTTCATGAAGCGTCAGCAATTTGGTGCAAATCGGATGATGTATGCAGGAGTTATGAGGACTTCCTGTTTCACCAATAGGTGGCGCTATAAGTATGACGCAATACTGACACATAGATGTGTTCAAGACAGAACCGTCATGAAGCGTGAGATAAATCGGACAAATCGGATAATGTATGGAGGAGTTATGAGGACTTCCTGTTTCACCAATAGGTGGCGCTATAAGTATGACGCAATACTGACACATAGATGTGTTCAGGACAGAACCGTCATGAAGCGTGAGATATATCGGACAAATCGGATAATGTATGGAGGAGTTATGAGGACTTCCTGTTTTACCAATAGGTGGCGCTATAAGTATGACGCAATACTGACACATAGATGTGTTCAGGACAGAACCTTCATGAAGCGTGAGATATATCGGACGAATTGGATAATGTATGGAGGAGTTATGAGGACTTCCTGTTTCACCAATAGGTGGCGCTATAAGTATGATGCAATACTGACACTAGGATGTGTTCAGGACAGAACAGTCATGAAGCGTGAGATATATCGGACGAATTGGATAATGTATGTAGGAGTTATGAGGACTTCCTGTTTCACCAATAGGTGGCGCTATAAGTATGACGCAATACTGACACATAGATGTGTTCAGGACAGAACCCTCATGAAGCGTGAGATATATCGGACAGATCCGATAATGTATGGAGGAGTTATGGGGACTTCCTGTTTCACCAATAGGTGGCGCTATAAGTATGATGCAATACTGACACATAGATGTGTTCAGGAAAGAACCGTCATGAAGCGTGAGATATATCGGACGAATTGGATAATGTATGTAGGAGTTATGAGGACTTCCTGTTTCACCAATAGGTGGCGCAATAAGTATGACGCAATACTGACACATAGATGTGTTCAGGACAGAACTGTCATGAAGCGTGAGATATATCGGACAAATCCGATAATGTATGGAGGAGTTATGAGGACATCGTGTTTTATGGCGAAATGTCAAACTTTGGCGTGGCGCCACGGCAAGGGTGTTTGGTGAAAACTCAATTTTTTTGATAACGTTTGATCACAAAGGTCTTAAGATGAAGCTGACCCGATATGAAGTTGATCAGATGAAATCTGTAGGAGGAGTTCGTCGAAGTACGAGGCATGGAAATGGTCAAAACAAGGACAAAATGGCACATTAAGAGCAAAATGGCGGACTTCCTGTTGCATGTTGGGTATAGCTCCAAGAGACATTTAAGTGTGGCTCGATGAAATACATATGCCCTCCGAATTTCGTTCGCCTACATCAAACTGAAAGGTGGGGCTCGCCATTTTAAATTTTCCAGGGGGCGCTCTTGAGCCGTTTTGCCACGCCTATTTCCGGCACCCATGAATTATCAAATTTTTCACCGGGACTGACGTATCTGCAAAGTTTCATCCGTTTTCATCGATGTTTAGGCCGCCAAAAAGGCATTTGTTTGGGGAGAAGAACAAGAATAATAATAATAATCCTTCGAAATACAATAGGGCCTCGCACCGCCAGTGCTCGGGCCCTAAATATAGCTGCAAGCAGCAATGTGGGGGCCAAGCAGGACATGCGACCAGCGCATAAAAGACAACAAGCGAAACACGTCATAGGAGTCTATTCAAATCGCTACCGCAGTTTTGAAAATCGGGCGTACGGTTCAGAATATACGCACTTCCAACTTTGACAGGTTGGTGGCGCTAGAGACTTTGAGGTGTCGACATAGACTTGGTGACAGGGGTCTCGGGACCGTCCACGATGAGTGTGCCTAATGTGGTTATGATACATCAAAACCTTACTGAGATTTGACCACACTTCCTGTTTGGCGGCTTGGACGCCAAATTCGATTGGCTGTAGCGAGCGAACACCTTCGACAATCGAAAATCCCTCTAGGAGTTTTGTGGACATTAGTCTAAAGAATGTGTACAGCCAGTTTCATGCAGATTGGTGAAAATCCTTAGGAGAAGATACATTTTAAGTGTTTTACACAAAATACAAAATGGCGGGAAATCCAATTGGTGGAAAATGACATCATAGGATGCGATGAACTCGGCATGAGCGAGGGATTCCAACGGTACCTCATTTTTCAAAATCGGTTACACAGGTCAAAAGTTGTGTGCATTAACGCACTTCCAACTTTGACATGGTGGTGGCGCTAGAGGGTTTGACCTGTCGCAATGCCACTTGCTGCCAGAGGTCATGGGACTGTCCCCGATGAGTGTGCCAAATGTGGCTTTAATACATTAACAATTTGCTGAGATATGACCACACTTCCTGTTTGGCGGCTTGGACGCCAAATTCGATTGGCTGTAGCGGGCGAACCCTTTCGAAAATTGAAAATCCCTGAACATCCTATGTGGACATTGGTCTCGAGAATGTGCCTACCGAGTTTCGTGCCGATTGGTCAAAATTCCTAGGAGGAGATACATTTGAAGTGTTTTTCAAAAAATTCAAGATGGCGGAAAATCTATATAACCGGAAGTTATGGGTCCTTGAGGTAAATTTGTTCATCATGAGGAGAGACATATGTGTGCAAAGTGTCATGTCTGTAGGTCAAACGGGGCCTGAGATATGCCTGTTCAAAGTTCGCAACTTCAGTCGGCTGCTATAGCGCCCCCTATTGGCTAATCGATCTGGGTCGTGCTCCATGGACTCAGCACATCATTCTCTACCATCATGCAAATTTTGGTAAAAAGTTACCACTCCGTTCTATAGGCTGCCATTGACTTCAATGGCAGAAGAATAATAATAATAAATATAGCTGCAAGCAGCAATGTGGGGGCCAAGCAGGACACGCGACCAGCGCATCAAAGACTACAAGTGAAACACGGCATATAGTAATCAAACATAATCTCTACTGCAGTTTTGAAAATCGGGCATACGTTTCAGAATAAATGCATTTCCAGCTTTGACAGGTTGGTGGCGCTAGAGAGTTTGAGGTGTCGACATAGACTTGGTGACAGGGGTCATGGGACTGTCCCCGATGAGTGTGCCTAATGTGGTTATGATACATCAAAACGTTACTGAGATATGACCACGCTTCCTGTTTGGCGGCTTGGACACCAAATTTGATTGGCTGTAGCGGGCGAACCCTTTCGAAAATTGAAAATCCCTGAACATCCTATGTGGACATTGGTCTAGAGAATGTGCCTACCGAGTTTCGTGCAGATTGGTCAAAATTCCTAGGATGAGATACATTTGAAGTGTTTTTCAAAAAATTCAAGATGGCGGAAAATCTATATAACCGGAAGTTATGGGTCCTTGAGGCAAATTTGTTCATCATGAGGAGAGACATATGTGTGCAAAGTGTCATGTCTGTAGGTCAAACGGGGCCTGAGATATGCCTGTTCAAAGTTCGCAACTTCAGTCGGCTGCTATAGCGCCCCCTATTGGCTAATCGATCTGGGTCGTGCTCCATGGACTCAGCACATCATCCTCTACCATCATGCAAATTTTGGTAAAAAGTTACCACTCCGTTCTATAGGCTGCCATTGACTTCAATGGCAGAAGAAGAATAATAATAATAAATATAGCTGCAAGCAGCAATGTGGGGGCCAAGCAGGACACGCGACCAGCGCATCAAAGACAACAAGCGAAACACGTCATAGGAGTCTATTCAAATCGCTACCGCAGTGTTGAAAATCGGGCGTACGGTTCAGAATATACGCACTTCCAACTTTGACAGGTTGGTGGCGCTAGAGACTTTGAGGTGTCGACATAGACTTGGTGACAGGGGTCTCGGGACCGTCCACGATGATTGTGCCTAATGTGGTTATGATACATCAAAACCTTACTGAGATTTGACCACACTTCCTGTTTGGCGGCTTGGACGCCAAATTCGATTGGCTGTAGCGAGCGAACACCTTCGACAATCGAAAATCCCTCTAGGAGTTTTGTGGACATTGGTCTAAAGAATGTGTACAGCCAGTTTCATGCAGATTGGTGAAAATCCTTAGGAGAAGATACATTTTAAGTGTTTTACACAAAATACAAAATGGCGGGAAATCCAATTGGTGGAAAATGACATCATAGGATGCGATGAACTCGGCATGAGCGAGGGATTCCAACGGTACCTCATTTTTCAAAATCGGTTACACAGGTCAAAAGTTGTGTGCATTAACGCACTTCCAACTTTGACATGGTGGTGGCGCTAGAGGGTTTGAGCTGTCGCAATGCCACTTGCTGCCAGAGGTCATGCGACTGTCCCCGATGAGTGTGCCAAATGTGGCTTTAATACATTAACAATTTTCTGAGATATGACCACACTTCCTGTTTGGCGGCTTGGACACCAAATTTGATTGGCTGTAGCGGGCGAACCCTTTCGAAAATTGAAAATCCCTGAACATCCTATGTGGACATTGGTCTAGAGAATGTGCCTACCGAGTTTCGTGCAGATTGGTCAAAATTCCTAGGAGGAGATACATTTGAAGTGTTTTTCAAAAAATTCAAGATGGCGGAAAATCTATATAACCGGAAGTTATGGGTCCTTGAGGCAGATTTGTTCATCATGAGGAGAGACATATGTGTGCAAAGTGTCATGTCTGTAGGTCAAACGGGGCCTGAGATATGCCTGTTCAAAGTTCGCAACTTCAGTCGGCTGCTATAGCGCCCCCTATTGGCTAATCGATCTGGGTCGTGCTCCATGGACTCAGCACATCATCCTCTACCATCATGCAAATTTTGGTAAAAAGTTACCACTCCGTTCTATAGGCTGCCATTGACTTCAATGGCAGAAGAAGAAGAATAATAATAATAAATATAGCTGCAAGCAGCAATGTGGGGGCCAAGCAGGACATGCGACCAGCGCATAAAAGACAACAAGCGAAACACGTCATAGGAGTCTATTCAAATCGCTACCGCAGTTTTGAAAATCGGGCGTACGGTTCAGAATATACGCACTTCCAACTTTGACAGGTTGGTGGCGCTAGAGACTTTGAGGTGTCGACATAGACTTGGTGACAGGGGTCTCGGGACCGTCCACGATGAGTGTGCCTAATGTGGTTATGATACATCAAAACCTTACTGAGATTTGACCACACTTCCTGTTTGGCGGCTTGGACGCCAAATTCGATTGGCTGTAGCGAGCGAACACCTTCGACAATCGAAAATCCCTCTAGGAGTTTTGTGGACATTAGTCTAAAGAATGTGTACAGCCAGTTTCATGCAGATTGGTGAAAATCCTTAGGAGAAGATACATTTTAAGTGTTTTACACAAAATACAAAATGGCGGGAAATCCAATTGGTGGAAAATGACATCATAGGATGCGATGAACTCGGCATGAGCGAGGGATTCCAACGGTACCTCATTTTTCAAAATCGGTTACACAGGTCAAAAGTTGTGTGCATTAACGCACTTCCAACTTTGACATGGTGGTGGCGCTAGAGGGTTTGAGCTGTCGCAATGCCACTTGCTGCCAGAGGTCATGGGACTGTCCCCGATGAGTGTGCCAAATGTGGCTTTAATACATTAACAATTTTCTGAGATATGACCACACTTCCTGTTTGGCGGCTTGGACACCAAATTTGATTGGCTGTAGCGGGCGAACCCTTTCGAAAATTGAAAATCCCTGAACATCCTATGTGGACATTGGTCTAGAGAATGTGCCTACCGAGTTTCGTGCAGATTGGTCAAAATTCCTAGGAGGAGATACATTTGAAGTGTTTTTCAAAAAATTCAAGATGGCGGAAAATCTATATAACCGGAAGTTATGGGTCCTTGAGGCAAATTTGTTCATCATGAGGAGAGACATATGTATGCAAAGTGTCATGTCTGTAGGTCAAACGGGGCCTGAGATATGCCTGTTCAAAGTTCGCAACTTCAGTCGGCTGCTATAGCGCCCCCTATTGGCTAATCGGTCTGGGTCGTGCTCCATGGACTCAGCACATCATCCTCTACCATCATGCAAATTTTGGTAAAAAGTTACCACTCCGTTCTATAGGCTGCCATTGACTTCAATGGCAGAAGAAGAAGAATAATAATAATAAATATAGCTGCAAGCAGCAATGTGGGGGCCAAGCAGGACATGCGACCAGCGCATCAAAGACAACAAGCGAAACACGTCATAGGAGTCTATTCAAATCGCTACCGCAGTTTTGAAAATCGGGCGTACGGTTCAGAATATACGCACTTCCAACTTTGACAGGTTGGTGGCGCTAGAGACTTTGAGGTGTCGACATAGACTTGGTGACAGGGGTCTCGGGACCGTCCACGATGAGTGTGCCTAATGTGGTTATGATACATCAAAACCTTACTGAGATTTGACCACACTTCCTGTTTGGCGGCTTGGACGCCAAATTCGATTGGCTGTAGCGAGCGAACACCTTCGACAATCGAAAATCCCTCTAGGAGTTTTGTGGACATTAGTCTAAAGAATGTGTACAGCCTGTTTCATGCAGATTGGTGAAAATCCTTAGGAGTAGATACATTTTAAGTGTTTTACACAAAATACAAAATGGCGGGAAATCCAATTGCTGGAAAATGACATCATAGGATGCGATGAACTCGGCATGAGCGAGGGATTCCAACGGTACCTCATTTTTCAAAATCGGTTACACAGGTCAAAAGTTGTGTGCATTAACGCACTTCCAACTTTGACATGGTGGTGGCGCTAGAGGGTTTGAGCTGTCGCAATGCCACTTGTTGCCAGAGGTCATGGGACTGTCCCCGATGAGTGTGCCAAATGTGGCTTTAATACATTAACAATTTTCTGAGATATGACCACACTTCCTGTTTGGCGGCTTGGACACCAAATTTGATTGGCTGTAGCGGGCGAACCCTTTCGAAAATTGAAAATCCCTGAACATCCTATGTGGACATTGGTCTAGAGAATGTGCCTACCGAGTTTCGTGCAGATTGGTCAAAATTCCTAGGAGGAGATACATTTGAAGTGTTTTTCAAAAAATTCAAGATGGCGGAAAATCTATATAACCGGAAGTTATGGGTCCTTGAGGCAAATTTGTTCATCATGAGGAGAGACATATGTGTGCAAAGTGTCATGTCTGTAGGTCAAACGGGGACTGAGATATGCCTGTTCAAAGTTCGCAACTTCAGTCGGCTGCTATAGCGCCCCCTATTGGCTAATCGATCTGGGTCGTGCTCCATGGACTCAGCACATCATCCTCTACCATCATGCAAATTTTGGTAAAAAGTTACCACTCCGTTCTATAGGCTGCCATTGACTTCAATGGCAGAAGAAGAAGAATAATAATAAATATAGCTGCAAGCAGCAATGTGGGGGCCAAGCGGGACATGCGACCAGCGCATCAAAGACAACAAGCGAAACACGTCATAGGAGTCTATTCAAATCGCTACCGCAGTTTTGAAAATCAGGCGTACGGTTCAGAATATACGCACTTCCAACTTTGACAGGTTGGTGGCGCTAGAGACTTTGAGGTGTCGACATAGACTTGGTGACAGGGGTCACGGGACCGTCCACGATGAGTGTGCCTAATGTGGTTATGATACATCAAAACCTTACTGAGATTTGACCACACTTCCTGTTTGGCAGCTTGGATGCCAAATTCGATTGGCTGTAGCGAGCAAACACCTTCGACAATCGAAAATCCCTCTAGGAGTTTTGTGGACATTGGTCTAAAGAATGTGTACAGCCAGTTTCATGTAGATTGGTGAAAATCCTTAGGAGAAGATACATTTTAAGTGCTTTACACAAAATACAAAATGGCGGGAAATCCAATTGGTGGAAAATGACATCATAGGATGCGATGAACTCAGCATGAGCGAGGGATTCCAACGGTACCTCATTTTTCAAAATCGGTTGCACAGGTCAAAAGTTATGTGCATTAACGCACTTCCAACTTTGACATGGTGGTGGCGCTAGAGGGTTTGAGCTGTCGCAATGCCACTTGCTGCCAGAGGTCATGGGACTGTCCCCGAAGAGTGTGCCAAATGTGGCTTTAATACATTAACAATTTGCTGAGATATGACCACACTTCCTGTTTGGCGGCTTAGAGGCCAAATTTGATTGGCTGCAGCGAGCGAACGCAATGGACAATCAGAAATCCCTGTAAGACTTTTGTGGACATCGGTCTACAGATTGTGCCTACCGAGTTTCGTACAGATTGGAGAAAAAACCTAGGAGGAGATACATTTTGAGAGTTTTTCACAAAATCCAAAATGGCGGGAAATCCAATATGGCGGAAAATGATGTCATGGGGTGCGTTGAACTCGGCTTAAGCCAAGGAATCCAACGGTACCTTGTTTTTGAAAATCGGGCTTACAGGTCAAAAGTTGTGTGCACAAACGCACCTCCAACTTTGACATGTTGGTGGCGCTAGAGGGTTCGAGCTGTGTACATGGGTCTTGGTGAAAAGACTCAGGGGACTGTCATGAATGAGTGTGCCAATTGTCACAACTTTTTACCATATGGTTCTATGGGCTGCCATAGACTCCAATGCCAGAGGAAGATGAATAATAATAATAATAATAAATATAGCTGCAAGCAGCGATGTGGGGGCCAAGCGGGACGCACGACCAGCGCATCAAAGACAACAAGCAAAACATGTCAAAAGCCAGACATGGTTGAACAGGATTCGATCTCTGTACCTGCTGCTTGCAAGACCGACACGCTAACCACTGTGCTACGCAGGATGTTGCAAAAGTGAACCACCCTAGTCCACAAGGCATGTGAGCCTTCCCTAACCCCGTGAGTCTGAGTCCTGAGCACTTAATTAATATCACCTGGCAGGGTTGCTTCCTCTCGGTAGAGTGAGAGGGGGGGGTGTCGTTGTTTAAATTGGCACACAGCGAAAAGTATACATAGCATAGCTCAACTATTTACTTCTTCAGAATCCAGACAATCACGCGAACATTTCCATGTATAAAATGTCCTTCGGTCTTCAGAAGTGTAGGAGAGGTGAAGAGTTAGAAACAGTTAGAGATTCTAGAGCGAAGAGAGATTTTCTAGAGCGTGGCTCCATTGATTTCAATGGAGGGGGGGGAGTCATTATTCGAGCTGTCCCAGAGTGAAAAATATACATCGAAGAGCTTAGCTTTTTTGATTTTATGAATCCCAAGAGTCGTGTGAACGTTTTGATATATAAAATGTGTATGAGCTGTGAGAATTAGAAGATGGATGGCAGTTTAGAAAATGTGTGACTTTTTCCAAAAACCTCTGAAACTGGTGAAATTGTGCAGAGGACAAAAAGTGTTTCTTTCATTCTGCAATCAAACAAATGAAGTAATAATGAAACCATGGGGTGTTTTGAACTCGGCATGAGCCAGGGAATCCATTGCTACCATCATTTTGAAGATTGGACATACAGTTCAAAAGTTACTGGCATAAACGCAACTCCAACTTTGACACGCTGGTGGCGCTAGAGTGCACGAGATGTCAACGTAAGGCTTGGTGACAGATGTCATGGGTGTGTCCCGGATGAGTGTGCCAAATGTGGTTTTGATAGATTAAAACATTACTGAGATATGACCCCAGTTCCTGTTTTGCAGCTTTTCGGCCAATTTTGATTGGCTGTCACGAGGGAACGCAATGGACAATCAAAAATCCCTGTAAGACTTTTGTGGACATCGGTCTATAGATTGTGCATACTGCGTGTGGTGCAGAATGGTGAAAAAACCTAGGAGGAGATACATTTTGAGTGTTTTACACTAAATCCAATATGGCGGGAAATCCAATATGGTGGAAAATGATGTCATAGGGTGCGTTGAACTTGGCTTGAGCGAAGGAATCCAACGCTGCCTCGTTTTTGAAAATCAGGCTTACAGGTCAAAAGTTGCATGCACAAATGCACCTCCAACTTTGACACGTTGGTGGCGCTAGAGCGTTCAAGCTGTGGACATGGGTCTTGGTGAGAAGACTTTGGGGACTGTCATGAATGAGTGTGCCAATTTTCCCAACTTTTTACCATACGGTTCTATGGGCTGCCATAGACTCCAATGGCAGAAGAATAATAATAATAAAATATAGCTGCAAGCAGCAATGTGGGGGCCAAGCAGGACATGCGACCAGCGCATCAAAGACAACAAGCGAAACACGTCATAGGAGTCTATTCAAATCGCTACCGCAGTTTTGAAAATCGGGCGTACGGTTCAGAATATACGCACTTCCAACTTTGACAGGTTGGTGGCGCTAGAGACTTTGAGGTGTCGACATAGACTTGGTGACAGGGGTCTCGGGACCGTCCACGATGAGTGTGCCTAATGTGGTTATGATACATCAAAACCTTACTGAGATTTGACCACACTTCCTGTTTGGCGGCTTCGACGCCAAATTCGATTGGCTGTAGCGAGCGAACACCTTCGACAATCGAAAATCCCTCTAGGAGTTTTGTGGACATTGGTCGAAAGAATGTGTACAGCCAGTTTCATGTAGATTGGTGAAAATCCTTAGGAGAAGATACATTTTAAGTGTTTTACACAAAATACAAAATGGCGGGAAATCCAATTGGTGGAAAATGACATCATAGGATGCGATGAACTCGGCATGAGCGAGGGATTCCAACGGTACCTCATTTTTTAAAATCGGTTACACAGGTCAAAAGTTGTGTGCATTAACGCACTTCCAACTTTGACATGGTGGTGGCGCTAGAGGGTTTGAGCTGTCGCAATGCCACTTGCTGCCAGAGGTCATGGGACTGTCCCCGATGAGTGTGCCAAATGTGGCTTTAATACATTAACAATTTGCTGAGATATGACCACACTTCCTGTTTGGCGGCTTGGACGCCAAATTCGATTGGCTGTAGCGGGCGAACGCTTTCGAGAATCGAAAATCCCTGAACATCCTATGTGGACATTGGTCTAGAGAATGTGCCTACCTAGTTTCGTGCAGATTGCTCGAAATCCCTAGGAGGAGATACATTTTAAGTGTTTTTCACTAAATCCAAAATGGCGGGAAATCCAATACGGCGGAAAATGATGTCATAGGGTGCGTTGAACTCAGCTTGAGCCAAGGAATCCAACGGTACCTCGTTTTTGAAAATCGGGCTTACAGGTCAAAAGTTGTGTGCACAAATGCACCTCCAAATTTGACATGTTGGTGGCGCTAGAGAGTTCGAGCTGTGTACATGGGTCTTGGTGAAAAGACTCAGGGGACTGTCATGAATAAGTGTACCAATTTTCACAACTTTTTACCATACGGTTCTATGGGCTGCCATAGACTCCCATGGCAGAAGAATAAAGAAAGAAAGAAAGAAATAATAAGAAAAGGTAGAAACACAATGGTGGCCTTCGCAGCTTCGCTGCTTGGCCCCCAATAATAATAATAAGAAAAGGTACAAAAACAATGGTGGCCTTCGCAGCTTCGCTGCTTGGCCCCCAATAAGAAAAGGTACAAGAACAATGGGTGCCTTCGCAGCTTCGCTGCTTGGCCCCCAATAATACCATCAATTACAATAGGGTCTTCGCCCCTTCGGGGCTTGGCCCCTAATAATACCATCAATTACAATAGGGTCTTCGCCCCTTCGGGGCTTGGCCCCTAATAAGAAAAGGTACAAGAACAATGGTGGCCTTCGCAGCTTCGCTGCTTGGCCCCCAACAAGCAGCAATGTGGGGGCCAAGCAGGACATGCGACCAGCGCATCAAAGACAACAAGCGAAACACGTCATAGGAGTCTATTCAAATAGTTACCGCAGTTTTGAAAATCGGGCGTACGGTTCAGAATATACGCACTTCCAACTTTGACAGGTTGGTGGCGCTAGAGACTTTGAGGTGTCGACATAGACTTGGTGACAGGGGTCTCGGGACCGTCCACGATGAGTGTGCCTAATGTGGTTATGATACATCAAAACCTTACTGAGATTTGACCACACTTCCTGTTTGGCGGCTTGGACGCCAAATTCGATTGGCTGTAGCGAGCGAACACCTTCGACAATCGAAAATCCCTCTAGGAGTTTTGTGGACATTGGTCTAAAGAATGTGTACAGCCAGTTTCATGTAGATTGGTGAAAATCCTTAGGAGAAGATACATTTTAAGTGTTTTACACAAAATACAAAATGGCGGGAAATCCAATTGGTGGAAAATGACATCATAGGATGCGATGAACTCGGCATGAGCGAGGGATTCCAACGGTACCTCATTTTTCAAAATCGGTTACACAGGTCAAAAGTTGTGTGCATTAACGCACTTCCAACTTTGACATGGTGGTGGCGCTAGAGGGTTTGATCTGTCGCAATGCCACTTGCTGCCAGAGGTCATGGGACTGTCCCCGAAGAGTGTGCCAAATGTGGCTTTAATACATTAACAATTTGCTGAGATATGACCACACTTCATGTTTGGCGGCTTAGAGGCCAAATTTGATTGGGTGCAGCGAGCGAACGCAATGGACAATCAGAAATCCCTGTAAGACTTTTGTGGACATCGGTCTACAGATTGTGTCTACCGAGTTTCGTGCAGATTGGAGAAAAAACCTAGGAGGAGATACATTTTGAGAGTTTTTCACAAAATCCAAAATGGCGGAAAATCCAATAAGGCGGAAAATGATGTCATGGGGTGCGTTGAACTCGGCTTAAGCCAAGGAATCCAACGGTACCTTGTTTTTGAAAATCGGGCTTACAGGTCAAAAGTTGTGTGCACAAACGCACCTCCAACTTTGACATGTTGGTGGCGCTAGAGGGTTCGAGCTGTGTGCATGGGTCTTGGTGAAAAGACTCAGGGGACTGTCATGAATGAGTGTGCCAATTTTCACAACTTTTTACCATATGGTTCTATGGGCTGCCATAGACTCCAATGCCAGAGGAAGATGAATAATAATAATAATAATAATAATAATAAGAAAAGGTACAAGAACAATGGGTGCCTTCGCAGCTTCGCTGCTTGGCCCCCAATAATAAATATAGCTGCAAGCAGCAATGTGGGGGCCAAGCAGGACATGCGACCAGCGCATCAAAGACAACAAGCGAAACACGTCATAGCCGCATTCAAAGCTCTACCGCAGTGTTGAAAATCGGGCATACGGTTCAGAATATACGTACTTCCAACTTTGACAGGTTGGTGGTGCTAGAGACTTTGAGGTGTCGACATAGACTTGGTGACAGGGGTCACGGGACCGTCCACGATGAGTGTGCCTAATGTGGTTATGATACATCAAAACCTTACTGAGATTTGACCACACTTCCTGTTTGGCGGCTTGGACGCCAAAATCGATTGGCTGTAGCGAGCGAACACCTTCGACAATCGAAAATCCCTCTAGGAGTTTTGTGGACATTGGTCTAAAGAATGTGTACAGCCAGTTTCATGTAGTTTGGTGAAAATCCTTAGGAGAAGATACATTTTAAGTGTTTTACACAAAATACAAAATGGCGGGAAATCCAATTGGTGGAAAATGACATCATAGGATGCGATGAACTCGGCATGAGCGAGGGATTCCAACGGTACCTCATTTTTCAAAATCGGTTACACAGGTCAAAAGTTGTGTGCATTAACGCACTTCCAACTTTGACATGGTGGTGGCGCTAGAGGGTTTGAGCTGTCGCAATGCCACTTGCTGCCAGAGGTCATGGGACTGTCCCCGAAGAGTGTGCCAAATGTGGCTTTAATACATTAACAATTTGCTGAGATATGACCACACTTCCTGTTTGGCGGCTTAGAGGCCAAATTTGATTGGCTGCAGCGAGCGAACGCAATGGACAATCAGAAATCCCTGTAAGACTTTTGTGGACATCGGTCTACAGATTGTGCCTACCGAGTTTCGTGCAGATTGGAGAAAAAACCTAGGAGGAGATACATTTTGAGAGTTTTTCACAAAATCCAAAATGGCGGGAAATCCAATATGGCGGAAAATGATGTCATGGGGTGCGTTGAACTCGGCTTAAGCCAAGGAATCCAACGGTACCTTGTTTTTGAAAATCGGGCTTACAGGTCAAAAGTTGTGTGCACAAACGCACCTCCAACTTTGACATGTTGGTGGCGCTAGAGGGTTCGAGCTGTGTACATGGGTCTTGGTGAAAAGACTCAGGGGACTGTCATGAATGAGTGGGCCAATTTTCACAACTTTTTACCATATGGTTCTATGGGCTGCCATAGACTCCAATGCCAGAGGAAGATGAATAATAATAAGAAAAGGTACAAGAACAATGGGTGCCTTCGCAGCTTCGCTGCTTGGCCCCCAATAAGAAAAGGTACAAGAACAATGGGTGCCTTCGCAGCTTCGCTGCTTGGCCCCCAATAAATATAGCTGCAAGCAGCAATGAACGGGGCCAAGCCATTAAGCATCAAAGCCAACAAGCGAAACAAACCATAGCCACATTGAGCTACCATTGAGCTAGCACTAGCCATTGATATCTATGAAAATATGATGAAAGCGCAATGGGGGTGTTGTTGTACAAAAATGCTTATATTGACATCAAAAATAATCTGACAATTTCGCATCCAATGAGGGAGTTGTAGAGCAGGACATGGTCTACCCATACAAGCAGGATGAACTCCATCTGACCACAGGGGGCGCTACAGCAATAGATTGCGTTTTAGCAACTGTTAAGAATTTTGGCTTGTTATAGCGCCACCCTGTGGCCGATTTGCTTCATCTTTCTCCAGTGGCCATTAGGAGTGCTCTGCTGCCACTGGACCCGGTTTCGGAAAAATCAGCATAGTGGTCATGCCTTAACGGGAAATGAGCTCTCTAGCGCCCCCCTTTGAATTGATCGGGCCAATAATGCAAAGCAAACCTCTGGATGTATATAGGGACATGTCTATACGTTTTTGTGTTATTCTTTACAAGCCTTCAATAATGATAACCCTTTATTTGAAAAGCCACACCCTCTGCAATGTTCATTGGCTCATAGTTTCTGTTTTATTCAACTTTTCCAAAATGTGCCGAGATGGAACTTTAGATATTGGTCCCTAGATTCTTTGTACTGAGTGCCATCTGAATCAGTGAAACTTTCTAGGAGGAGATAGATTTTAAGCGCTTTTCAAAAAATGCTAAATAGCCAAAAATTTACATAACCGGAAGTAATGCAACCCCGGGGTGCATTTGTTCCTTGTGAGGAGAGGAATGTGTGTGCGAAGTGTCACCACTGTAGGTCAAACGGGGCATGAGATATGCCTGTTCAAAGTTTTCAAATTCAATCGATTGCTATGGCGCCCCCCTTTGGCCGATCCATGTATATTCCGGTCCAGGGCATCTTGGCATGACCCTCTACTACTATGCACATTTTCGTAAAAAGCGACCAGTCGGTTTAGGTTTTAAAGTCATTTCAAATGATTAGCTTTTCAATTACAAGCTTTAATATAGCTGCAAGCAGCAATAACGGGGCCAAGCGCAACAAACGCATCAAAGCCAACGAGGAAAACACGCCATAGCTACATTGGAGCTATGCATGTGAGCATCTATGTCACCTGACCAGGTGAATCAGGTCAAATTCATGCAAAAGTATCATCACCATGATCATCATCATCATCATCATTATATAACTGCATTCACATTCAATTAATCTGACAGCATCAAGTGAGAGTCAGGTCCTTTTTAGAATCTCATTACATTTATTGTATTTTGGTACATATGTTTTAGAACCTATTTCTCTGCATGTCTACATGCCACATGATCGTTCTCCAGGCCTTCCATCTGCCTGGAAGGTCCACCTCTACCATCAAGTCTCAGTGCGGGGATTTCTTGATAATTCAGCTACCTATGAAGAACACTCACAACTTTTGTTTCTCTACACCTCACAGTTTCCAGAAGAATGCCCCCCCTACACTTGGTGTAAGTAGGCTATGTAGTCTGTGGGCTACTGTCCTCTCCCAGGATGAAGTGTTTAGATTAAAGGCTAAAACCCTCTCCCTGGTTGAAGTGTGAAGCTATATACTGCAAAAGGTACACTATCCAAACTTGATACTCTTTTCCACTCTACCATCCAGTTTGTCACCCATGCCACATACAATACACACCACTGCACTCGTTACTCTTTGGACAACTAACCTTCCCATCAAACCTGTCATAACATTCCCTAGTTTAATCTCATTTGCACCCTTCTCCAACTATTACCTCTCTATCTATGTCACATTTTACACTAAATGCCTCTCACACACTGACTCCTACAAAAGCCAGTTCATTTACAATGGCTCTACACAATATCCAGTCTTAAAGCAGACTTTAAAGATGTACACACACATCAATTCTTTATGAACGCTGATTACATTTGTGTAACAGAAACATGGCTAACATCTGCCATAGCCACATTTGAGCTATGCATGTGACTATTTCTCTGCATGTCAACATCCCACCTGGTCATTGTCCAGGCCTTACATCTGACTGGGAGACCCACCTTTACCATCAAGTATCAATGCAAGGATAGCTTGACAATTCAGCAATCTGTGAACAACCCTCACAATTCTTGTTTCTCTCTTAACCTCACAGTTTTCAGAAGAATGCCCCTCTCCTACCCATACATTTGGTGTAAGTAGGCTATGTAATTTAAGGTCTACATTTCCATCCAATTGACCTGAATGACTTCTGTCAAACTAACGTGGAGTCCATATGCATTCAATTGGAGTGATCTTGATTATTTCAGTTAAACAAGCACATTCTTCATATAAGAAGAGACGACACATTGGTTTAATTCTAGCAATGAAAATACAATGAAAGTGCAATGGGGGTCCCTTTGCACAACAATGCTTATATAAACATCAAAATGTAATCTGACAGTGTTGTGCCCAATTAGTAAGTTGTAGAGCATTCCATCCGTGACCCATACAAGCATTATGAACCCCATTTAGCCACGGGGGGCGCTACAGCAATCAATTGCGTTTTAGCCACTTTTAAGAATTTTGGCTCGTTATAGCGTTACCCTTTGGCCTAACTGCTTCATATTTCTTCAGTTACCTCAATATATGCTCTGGTACTACTATATCTGTTTTCGGAAATACCATCCAAGCGGTTAGGCCTCAACAGGAAATGAGCTCTCTAGCGCCCCCATTCAGTTTATTCTGGCCAGTAATGGAGGCTTAGCCTTGGGCTGACATTGTTGATATGACCACAACGTTTTGTGATGTTCCATGCATTCCTTCAGAAGTTATATGCCTTTTTGTGAAAAGCCACACCCTCTGCAATATTCAATTGCTCACAGTGGCTACTTTCATCAAGTTTTCTAAATTATGCCGAGATGGAACTTTAGATATTCATTGCTAGATTCTATAAACTGTGCTTTATGTAGATTGACAAAACTTCCTAGGAAGAGATAGATTTCAAGTGTTTTTCCAAAAATGCTTATTTGTTGCAAATTAACATAATCTGAAGTCATGGCTCCTTGAGGCAAATTTGTTCAACCTGATGAGACATATATGCCTCCAAAGCTTCCAAGAATCTAGCTCCAACGGGGCATGAGATATGACCGTTCAAAGTTTGCATTTTAGCCCCTTTTATGTATTTTGGCTTATTATAGCACCACCATGTGGCCAATCAGGCTCTTCTTTCTCCAGTCACCATTAGACATACCGTGGTACCACTGTACTGTTTTTCGGAAAACTCTGCATGGCGGTTAGGCCTAAAATGAAAATGAGCTCTCTAGCGCCCCCATTTGGTTTTATTGGGCCAATAATGCAGTGGCCGCCTCAGGTTATATCTGCAGAGATGTCTACAAAGTGGCATGGTGTTCTGCACAACCCTTAAGAAATGATACCCCTTTATGTGAAAAGCCACGCCCTCTGCACATTTCATTGGCTCATAGTTGCTGTTATATTTAACTTTTTCAACTTTTGCCGAGATGGAATTTTAGATATTGTTCCCTAGATTGTGTGTACCGGATGTCATGCAGATTGGTCAAAGTCTCTAGGAGCAGATAGATTTTAAGCGTTTTTCTAAAAATTCAAAATGGCGGAAAATCTATATAACCGGAAGTTATAAGTCCTTGAGGCAAATTTGTTCATCATGAGGAGAGACATATGTGTGCAAAGTGTCATGTCTGTAGGTCAAACGGGGCCTGAGATATGCCTGTTCAAAGTTCGCAACTTCAGTCGGCTGCTATAGCGCCCCCTTTTGGCCAATCGATGTGAGACTTGCTCCATGGCTTCGGGCTATAAGCCTCTACCATCGTGCAAAGTTTCGTAAAAAGTTACCAATCGGCTATAGGGCTTCCCATAGACTTCCATTGCAGAATAATAATAGGAAAACTACCAATAACAATAGGGTCTTTGCCCCTTCGGGGCTTGGCCCCTAAATATAGCTGCAAGCAGCAATAACGGGGCCAAGCACAATGGACGCAAGAAAGACAACAAGGGAAACGTGGCATTGGAACCATGCATATGAGTGTCTGTGTCACCTGACCAGGTAAATCAGGTTAAATTCATGCAACAAAAATATGATCATGCAAGTGCAATGACATTCAATTCATCTGACGGCATCAAGTGAGTGTTAGGTCCTTTTTTGCATCTCATTATATTCATTGTAATTTGGGAGCTATCTACATTTTAGGACCTTTTTCTCTGCATGTCTACATGCCACGTGATCATTCTCCAGGCCTTCCATTTGCATGTGAGTATCTATATATGTCGCCTGACCAGATGAATCAGTGCAATCACATTGAATTCATGGCATCAAGTGAGTGTGAGGTTTATTTTTTGCATGTCATTACATTGATTGTATTTTGGTACATATGTTTTAGAACCTATTTCTCTGCATGTCTACATGCCACATGTTCGTTCTCCAGGCCTTCCATCTGCCTGGAAGGCCCACCTTTACCATCAAGTCTCAGTGCGGGGATTTCTTGATAATTCAGCTACCTATGAAGAACACTCACAACTTTTGTTTCTCTCTACACCTCACAGTTTCCAGAAGAATGGCCCCCCTACACTTGGTGTAAGTAGGCTATGTAGTCTGTGGGCTACTGTCCTCTCCCAGGATGAAGTGTTTAGATTGAAGGCTAAAACCCTCTCTCTGGTTGAAGTGTGTAAGCTATATACTGCAAAAGGTACACTATCCAAACTTGATACTCTTTACCACTCTACCATCCAGTTTGTCACCCATGCCACATACAATACACACCACTGCACTCGTTACTCTTTGGACAACTAACCTTCCCATCAAACCTGTCATAACATTCCCTAGTTTAATCTCATTTGGACCCTTCTCCAACTATCACCTCTCTACCTATGTCACATGTTACACTAAATGCCTCTCACACACTGACTCCTACAAAAGCCAGTTCATTTACAATGGCTCTACACAATATCCAGTCTTAAAGCAGACTTTAAAGATGTACACACACATCAATTCTTTATGAACGCTGATTGCATTTGTGTAACAGAAACATGGCTAACATCTGCCATAGCCACATTTGAGCTATGCATGTGACTATTTCTCTGCATGTCAACCTCCCACCTGGTCATTGTCCAGGCCTTACATCTGCCTGGGAGTCCCACCTTTACCATCAAGTATCACTGCAAGGATAGCTTGACAATTCAGCAATCTGTGAACAACACTCACAATTCTTGTTTCTCTCTTAACCTCACAGTTTTCAGAAGAATGCCCCTCTCCTACCCATACATTTGGTGTAAGTAGGCTATGTAATTTAAGGTCTACATTTCCATCCAATTGACCTGAATGACTACTGTCAAACTAAAGTGGAGTCCATATGCATTCAATTGTAGTGATCTTGATTATTTCAGTTAAACAAGCACATTCTTCATATAAGAAGAGACGACACATTGGTTTAATTCTAGCAATGAAAATACAATGAAAGTGCAATGGGGGTCCCTTTGCACAACAATGCTTATATAAACATCAAAATGTAATCTGACAGTGTTGTGCCCAATTAGTAAGTTGTAGAGCATGCCATCAGCTACGCATACAAGCATTATGAACCCCATTTAGCCACGGGGGGCGCTACAGCAATCAATTGCATTTAAGCCACTTTTAAGAATTTCGGCTCATTATAGCGCCACTCTTTGGCCTAACTGCTTCATATTTCTTCAGTTCACTCAAGATATGCTCTGGTACTACTATATCTGTTTTGAAAAATACCATCCAAGCGGTTAGGCCTAAACAGGAAATGAGCTCTAGCGCCCCCATACAGTTTATTCTGGCCAGTAACGGAGGCTTTGCCTCGGGCAGACATTGTTGATATGAACACAAGGTTTTGTGGTGTTCCATGCATTCCTTCAGAAGTTGTATGCCTTTTTGTGAAAAGCCACACCCTCTGCAATATTCAATTGCTCACAGTGGCTATTTTCATCAAGTTTTCTTAATTATGCCGAGATGGAACTTTAGATATTCATTGCTAGATTATATATACTGTGCTTCATGTAGATTGACAAAACTTCCTATGAGGAGATAGATTTTAAGTGTTTTTCAAAAAATGCAAGATTGTTGCAAATTAACATAATCTGAAGTTATGGCTCCTTGAGGCAAATTTGTTCAACCTGATGAGTCATATATGCCTCCAAAGCGTCATGACTCTAGCTCCAACGGGGCATGAGATATGACCTTTCAAAGTTAGCATTTTAGCCCCTTTTATGTATTTTGTCTTGTTATAGCGCCACCCTGTGGCCAATCAGGCTCTTCTTTCTCCAGTGACCATGAGACATACCCTGGTACCACTGTACCGTGGTTCGGAAAGCTCTGCATGGCGGTTAGGCCTAAACTAAAAATGAGCTCTCTAGCGCCCCCATTTGGTTTAATTGGGCCAATAATGCAGTGGCCGCCTCAGGTTATATCTGCACAGATGTCTACCAAGTGGCGTGGTGTTCTGCACAACCCTTAAGAAAGTATACCACTTTATGTGAAAAGCCACGCCCTATGCCATTTTCATTGGCTCATAGTTGCTGCTAAATGTAACTTTTTAAACTTTTGCCGAGATGGAATTTTAGATATCGTTCCCTAGATTGTGTGTAAAGGATTTCATGCAGATTGGTCAAAGTCTCTAGGAGGAGATAGATTTTAAGCGTTTTTCAAAAAATTCAAGATGGCGGAAAATCTATATAACCGGAAGTTATGGGTCCTTGAGGCAAATTTGTTCATCATGAGGAGAGACATATGTGTGAGAAGTGTCATGTCTGTAGGTCAAACGGGGCCTGAGATATGCCTGTTCAAAGTTCGCAACTTCAGTCGGCTGCTATAGCGCCCCCTTTTGGCCAATCAATGTGAGACTTGCTCCATGGCTTCGGGCCATAAGCCTCTACCATCTTGCAAAGTTTTCGTAAAAAGTTACCAATCGGCTATAGGGCCTGGCATAGGCTCCCATGGCGGAAAAATAATAATAATAATAATAATAACACTACCAATAACAATAGGGTCTTCGCCCCTTTGGGGCTTGGCCCCTAATAATAATACCATCAATTACAATAGGGTCTTCGCCCCTACGGGGCTTGGCCCCTAATAATAATACCATCAATTACAATAGGGTCTTCGCCCCTACGGGGCTTGGCCCCTAAATATAGCTGCAAGCAGCGATGTGGGGGCCAAGCGGGACGCACGACCAGCGCATCAAAGACAACAAGCAAAACATGTCAAAAGCCAGACATGGTTGAACAGGATTCGATCTCTGTACCTGCTGCTTGCAAGGCCGACACGCTAACCACTGTGCTACGCAGGATGTTGCGAAAGTGAACCACCCTAGTCCACAAGGCATGTGAGCCTTCCCTAACCCCGTGAGTCTGAGTCCTGAGCACTTAATTAATATCACCTGGCAGGGTTGCTTCCTCTTGGTAGAGTGAGAGGGGGGGGTGTCGTTGTTTAAATTGGCACACAGCGAAAAGTATACATACCATAGCTCAACTATTTACTTCTTCAGAATCCAGACAATCACGCGAACATTTCCATGTATAAAATGTCCTTCGGTCTTCAGAAGTGTAGGAGAGGTGAAGAGTTAGAAACAGTTTGAGATTCTAGAGCGAAGAGAGATTTTCTAGAGCGTGGCTCCATTGATTTCAATGGAGGGGGGGGAGTCATTATTCGAACTGTCCCAGAGTGAAAAATATACATCGAAAAGCTTAGCTTTTTTGATTTTATGAATCCCAAGAGTCGTGTGAACGTTTTGATATATAAAATGTGTATGAGCTGTGAGAATTAGAAGAGGGATGGCAGTTTAGAAAATGTGTGACTTTTTCCAAAAACCTCTGAAACTGGTGAAATTGTGCAGAGGACAAAAAGTGTTTCTTTCATTCTGCAATCAAACAAATGAAGTAATAATGAAACCATGGGGTGTTTTGAACTCGGCATGAGCCAGGGAATCCATTGCTACCATCATTTTGAAGATTGGACATACAGTTCAAAAGTTACTGGCATAAACGCAACTCCAACTTTGACACGCTGGTGGCGCTAGAGTGCACGAGATGTCAACGTAAGGCTTGGTGACAGATGTCATGGGTGTGTCCCGGATGAGTGTGCCAAATGTGGTTTTGATAGATTAAAACATTACTGAGATATGACCCCAGTTCCTGTTTTGCAGCTTTTCGGCCAATTTTGATTGGCTGTCACGAGAGAACGCAATGGACAATCAAAAATCCCTGTAAGACTTTTGTAAACATCGGTCTATAGATTGTGCATACTGCGTGTGGTGCAGATTGGTGAAAAAACCTAGGAGGAGATACATTTTGAGTGTTTTACACTAAATCCAATATGGTGGGAAATCCAACATGGTGGAAAATGATGTCATAGGGTGCGTTGAACTTGGCTTGAGCGAAGGAATCCAACGCTGCCTCGTTTTTGAAAATCAGGCTTACAGGTCAAAAGTTGCATGCACAAATGCACCTCCAACTTTGACAGGTTGGTGGCGCTAGAGCGTTCAAGCTGTGGACATGGGTCTTGGTGAGAAGACTTTGGGGACTGTCATGAATGAGTGTGCCAATTTTCCCAACTTTTTACCATACGGTTCTATGGGCTGCCATAGACTCCAATGGCAGAAGAATAATAATAATAATAATAAGAAAAGGTACAAGAACAATGGGTGCCAGCGCTTAGCGCTTCGCTGCTTGGCCCCCAAATATAGCTGCAAGCAGCGATGTGGGGGCCAAGCGGGACGCACGACCAGCGCATCAAAGACAACAAGCAAAACATGTCAAAAGCCAGACATGGTTGAACAGGATTCGATCTCTGTACCTGCTGCTTGCAAGACCGACACGCTAACCACTGTGCTACGCAGGATGTTGCGAAAGTGAACCACCCTAGTCCACAAGGCATGTGAGCCTTCCCTAACCCCGTGAGTCTGAGTCCTGAGCACTTAATTAATATCACCTGGCAGGGTTGCTTCCTCTCGGTAGAGTGAGAGGGGGGGGTGTCGTTGTTTAAATTGGCACACAGCGAAAAGTATACATAGCATAGCTCAACTATTTACTTCTTCAGAATCCAGACAATCACGCGAACATTTCCATGTATAAAATGTCCTTCGGTCTTCAGAAGTGTAGGAGAGGTGAAGAGTTAGAAACAGTTAGAGATTCTAGAGCGAAGAGAGATTTTCTAGAGCGTGGCTCCATTGATTTCAATGGAGGGGGGGGAGTCATTATTCGAGCTGTCCCAGAGTGAAAAATATACATCGAAGAGCTTAGCTTTTTTGATTTTATGAATCCCAAGAGTCGTGTGAACGTTTTGATATATAAAATGTGTATGAGCTGTGAGAATTAGAAGATGGATGGCAGTTTAGAAAATGTGTGACTTTTTCCAAAAACCTCTGAAACTGGTGAAATTGTGCAGAGGACAAAAAGTGTTTCTTTCATTCTGCAATCAAACAAATGAAGTAATAATGAAACCATGGGGTGTTTTGAACTCGGCATGAGCCAGGGAATCCATTGCTACCATCATTTTGAAGATTGGACATACAGTTCAAAAGTTACTGGCATAAACGCAACTCCAACTTTGACACGCTGGTGGCGCTAGAGTGCACGAGATGTCAACGTAAGGCTTGGTGACAGATGTCATGGGTGTGTCCCGGATGAGTGTGCCAAATGTGGTTTTGATAGATTAAAACATTACTGAGATATGACCCCAGTTCCTGTTTTGCAGCTTTTCGGCCAATTTTGATTGGCTGTCACGAGGGAACGCAATGGACAATCAAAAATCCCTGTAAGACTTTTGTGGACATCGGTCTATAGATTGTGCATACTGCGTGTGGTGCAGAATGGTGAAAAAACCTAGGAGGAGATACATTTTGAGTGTTTTACACTAAATCCAATATGGCGGGAAATCCAATATGGTGGAAAATGATGTCATAGGGTGCGTTGAACTTGGCTTGAGCGAAGGAATCCAACGCTGCCTCGTTTTTGAAAATCAGGCTTACAGGTCAAAAGTTGCATGCACAAATGCACCTCCAACTTTGACACGTTGGTGGCGCTAGAGCGTTCAAGCTGTGGACATGGGTCTTGGTGAGAAGACTTTGGGGACTGTCATGAATGAGTGTGCCAATTTTCCCAACTTTTTACCATACGGTTCTATGGGCTGCCATAGACTCCAATGGCAGAAGAATAATAATAATAAAATATAGCTGCAAGCAGCGATGTGGGGGCCAAGCGGGACGCACGACCAGCGCATCAAAGACAACAAGCAAAACATGTCAAAAGCCAGACATGGTTGAACAGGATTCGATCTCTGTACCTGCTGCTTGCAAGGCCGACACACTAACCACTGTGCTACGCAGGATGTTGCGAAAGTGAACCACCCTAGTCCACAAGGCATGTGAGCCTTCCCTAACCCCGTGAGTCTGAGTCCTGAGCACTTAATTAATATCACCTGGCAGGGTTGCTTCCTCTTGGTAGAGTGAGAGGGGGGGGTGTCGTTGTTTAAATTGGCACACAGCGAAAAGTATACATAGCATAGCTCAACTATTTACTTCTTCAGAATCCAGACAATCACGTGAACATTTCCATGTATAAAATGTCCTTCGGTCTTCAGAAGTGTAGGAGAGGTGAAGAGTTAGAAACAGTTAGAGATTCTAGAGCGAAGAGAGATTTTCTAGAGCGTGGCTCCATTGATTTCAATGGAGGGGGGGGAGTCATTATTCGAACTGTCCCAGAGTGAAAAATATACATCGAAAAGCTTAGCTTTTTTGATTTTATGAATCCCAAGAGTCGTGTGAACGTTTTGATATATAAAATGTGTATGAGCTGTGAGAATTAGAAGAGGGATGGCAGTTTAGAATCCACTCTGAAACTGGTGAAATTGTGCAGAAGGCAAAAAGTCTTCCTTTCATTCTGCGATCAAAACAATGAAGTAATAATGAAACCATGGGGTGTTTTGAACTCAGCATGAGCCAGGGAATCCATTGCTACCATAATTTTGAAGATTGGACATACAGTTCAAAAGTTACAGGCATAAACACAACTCCAACTTTGACACGCTGGTGGCGCTAGAGTGCACGAGATGTCAACGTAAGGCTTGGTGACAGATGTCATGAGTGTGTCCCGGATGAGTGTGCCAAATGTGGTTTTGATAGATTAAAACATTACTGAGATATGACCCCAGTTCCTGTTTTGCAGCTTTTCGGCCAATTTTGATTGGCTGTCACGAGGGAACGCAATGGACAATCAAAAATCCCTGTAAGACTTTTGTGGACATCGGTCTATAGATTGTGCATACTGCGTGTGGTGCAGATTGGTGAAAAAACCTAGGAGGAGATACATTTTGAGTGTTTTACACTAAATCCAATATGGCGGGAAATCCAATATGGTGGAAAATGATGTCATAGGGTGCGTTGAACTTGGCTTGAGCGAAGGAATCCAACGCTGCCTCGTTTTTGAAAATCAGGCTTACAGGTCAAAAGTTGCATGCACAAATGCACCTCCAACTTTGACAGGTTGGTGGCGCTAGAGCGTTCAAGCTGTGGACATGGGTCTTGGTGAGAAGACTTTGGGGACTGTCATGAATGAGTGTGCCAATTTTCCCAACTTTTTACCATACGGTTCTATGGGCTGCCATAGACTCCAATGGCAGAAGAATAATAATAATAATTAAAGCTGCAAGCAGCGTTGTGGGGGCCAAGCTGACAACGCAAAAGAGGAAGCAAATACGACTGATGTTTTGAAGGCTTTAGAGATATGTTTGTCGGACTGCAACTACACTGCAGACTTGGTAAACACACCAAACGTTATAACCACTGCAAACTTCAACCACTGCAAACTATGAAAATCATTCAGCTCAATAAAACAAGAAAAGTAGGCTGGTCTAATACTCAACACTCGTGGGCAGCGGATGAGAGCTAAAGTCTTTCCCACACCCGTGTGTCCAGCCCGTTCGTGGAAATTCTGCCACACCTTCTCTTTCAAGGCTGTAGGGAGGACCAGCTGAAAGATGGAGTTTGCGGTGTTGGGGTCCCTCACACACTGATGCAAGACTCCCTCCCTCAGAGTCAGCCTCTATCTCTCCTTGAGGATCTGCCGAGTGTCACGTTGCAGGGCGATCCTTTCTGTTGCACTGGGCGGTTTCCCTGTCTGCAAGGATAACAGCATGTGACGAATCATGTCATCTTTTTTGCTGGGCGTCCTTCCATTCTCCAGGGGGTTCGGCCCAGCTGCACTTCTTCTAGGTCAACTTGGACAGGAGAGTTAAGCATTTCTGGGCATGGGTTTTCCACCCCGGTGAGAAAAGTCTTCAGGGCCAGGATCTCCTCCTCTTCACCATCCTCTCCTCCATCCACAGGTACACGAGATAGGGCATCAGCATTAACATTGGTTTTGTCAGGCTGGAACTTGATGTTGAAGTGGTAGTTGTAGAGTCTGGCTGCCCACTGTTGCTCCAAGCTTCTCAGGTTCACCTCCTGTAAGTTTGCGAGAATGTTGTTGTCAGTGAACACTACAAAATGGGAGCCTAGTGTGGAATTTCTTGCTGCACCAGCGAAAGACGGCCTACCTTCTGATAGCAATGAAGGTAAACAGGAGTCTGGCCAGTGTTCTTCACTTCTTCACTTGTACCTTCCCATTCAGACAAACTAGACTCCATTGAATCTTCAAAACCTTCCCCTACTCCACAGAAGTCTACACCCACTCACTGCATTTCCTTTACCCACTTTGACTATTTGTACACGGCCATGAACATGGCAAACAATACGCAACCAAGTTCCGTCTGCTGCATTTTACACAAGAGGACCGCATTATTGTACTATATGTGATTGTCTGTACTGTATGTGCTTGTCTATGTAATTGTGTCTATTGTATGTTATGTTCTCTGCTGTACTGTATGTCTGTGATTGTCTACTGTATGTGCTTCCGTCTGATTTTCTCTACTGTATGCAATTGTCTATGTGATTATCTTTACTGTATGAGCTTGTCTATGTGATTGTCTCTACTGTATGTGCTTGTCTGGATAATCGTCTCTACAACAAAACCCATGAATATGATGTACCGTACTGTAAGATGCCTCCCCCACATGGCAAACATTTGTAATACACACATATTACTTACTCTAAACAATAGGCACACGAGTCCCTGGTCTGTGAGCCAAATTTCACAACTTTTAACTGGCAGGAGCGACCGACAATGATTCTGTTGTCTGCCATTGACTTCCACAGCAGCATAATTACAATAATTATAAGAATGCACTTTGGATGAACGGGAATCGAACCCTGAACTCGCTGCTTGCGAGACTGACGCGCTACCCGCTATGCCACGACGGATCTTACAAAGTGCGTCGCAGATTTGAGTGGATAATGTCAGCTTCTGCTTCCTCTTGGTAGAGTGAGTCCTGAGCACTTAATGAATGTCACCTGGTAGGGTTGCTTCCTCTCGGTAGAGTGAGAGGGGGGGGTGTCTTTGTTTAAATTGGCACACAGCGAAAAGTATACATAGCATAGCTCAACTATTTACTTCTTCAGAATCCAGACAATCACGCAAACATTTCCATGTATAAAATGTCCTTCGGTCTTCAGAAGTGTAGGAGAGGTGAAGAGTTAGAAACAGTTAGAGATTCTAGAGCGAAGAGAGATTTTCTAGAGTGTGGCTCCATTGATTTCAATGGAGGGGGGGGGGTCATTATTCGAACTGTCACAGAGTGAAAAATATACATCGAAGAGCTTAGCTTTTTTGATTTTATGAATCCCAAGAGTCGTGTGAACGTTTTGATATATAAAATGTGTATGAGCTGTGAGAATTGGAAGAGGGATGGCAGTTTAGAAAATGTGTGACTTTTTCCAAAATGCGCCTTTCAGCACTCTGACACTGGTGAAATTGTGCAGAAGACAAAAAGTGTTCCTTTCATTCTGCAATCAAACAAATGAAGTAATAATGAAACCATGGGGTGTTTTGAACTCGGCATGAGCCAGGGAATCCATTGCTACCATCATTTTGAAGATTGGACATACAGTTC
The DNA here is from genome assembly GCF_949987555.1 of Borostomias antarcticus. Classification (NCBI taxonomy): domain Eukaryota; kingdom Metazoa; phylum Chordata; class Actinopteri; order Stomiiformes; family Stomiidae; genus Borostomias; species Borostomias antarcticus. The sequence goes on from NC_140250.1 coordinate 11,320,498, forward strand.
AAAAGTTACTGGCATAAACGCAACTCAAACTTTGACACGCTGGTGGCGCTAGAGTGCACGAGATGTCAACATGAGGCTTGGTGACAGATGTCATGGGTATGTCCCGAATGAGTGTGCCAAATGTGGTTTTGATAGATTAAAAGATTAATGAGATATGACCACAGTTCCTGTTCTGCAGCTTTTCTGCCAATTTTGATTGGCTGTCACGAGCGAACGCAATGGATAATCAAAAATCCCTGTACATCCTCTGTAGACATTAATGTATAGATGACATCCACCGATTTTCGTGCAATTTGGTGAAAGTTCCTAGGAGGAGATACATTTTAAGGGTTTTGCACATCATTCAAAATGGCGGAGAAGCCAAGATGGCCACAATGACGTCATAGAGTGCGTTGAATGCGGCTTGAGCCAAGGAATTGAAGGACACCTGAAGTTTGAAAATTGGACTTGCTGAAGAAAAGCTGCATGCATAAATGCACCTCCAACTTTGACACGTTGGTGGCGCTAGAGAGGGTGAGGTGTGGACATGAGACTTGGTGAGGAGGGTCAGGGCACTGTCCCGAATGAGTGTGCCATTTTTCATAACTTTCTACCATAAGCTTCTATGGGCTGCCATAGACTACAATGGCAGAGGAATAATAAAGAAAGAAGAAAGAGAAAAGGTACAAACTTAATGGGTGCCTGCGCAGCTGCGCTGCTTGGCCCCCAATAATTAAAGCTGCAAGCAGCGTTGTGGGGGCCAAGCTGACCACGCAAAAGATGAAGCAAATACGACTGATGTTTTGAAGGCTTTAGAGATATGTTTGTCAGACTGCAACTACACTGCAGACTTGGTAAACACAGCAAACGTTATAACCACTGTAAACTTCAACCACTGCAAACTATGAAAATCATTCAGCTCAATAAAACAAGAAAAGTAGGCTGGTCTAATACTCAACACTCGTGGGCAGCGGATGAGAGCTAAAGTCTTTCCCACACCCGTGTGGCCAGCCCGTTCGTGGAAATTCTGCCACACCTTCTCTTTCAAGGCTGTAGGGAGGACCAGCTGAAAGATGGAGTTTGCGGTGTTGGGGTCCCTCACACACTGATGCAAGACTCCCTCCCTCAGAGTCAGCCTCTATCTCTCCTTGAGGATCTGCCGAGTGTCACGTTGCAGGGCGATCCTTTCTGTTGCACTGGGCGGTTTCCCTGTCTGCAAGGATAACAGCATGTGGCGAATCATGTCATCTTTTTTGCTGGGCGTCCTTCCATTCTCCAGGGGGTTCGGCCCAGCTGCACTTCTTCTAGGTCAACTTGGACAGGAGAGTTAAGCATTTCTGGGCATGGGTTTTCCACCCCGGTGAGAAAAGTCTTCAGGGCCAGGATCTCCTCTTCACCATCCTCTCCTCCATCCACAGGTACACGAGATAGGGCATCAGCATTAACATTGGTTTTGTCAGGCTGGAACTTGATGTTGAAGTGGTAGTTGTAGAGTCTGGCTGCCCACTGTTGCTCCAAGCTTCTCAGGTTCACCTCCTGTAAGTTTGCGAGAATGTTGTTGTCAGTGAACACTACAAAATGGGAGCCTAGAGTGGAATTTCTTGCTGCACCAGCGAAAGACGGCCTACCTTCTGATAGCAATGAAGGTAAACAGGAGTCTGGCCAGTGTTCTTCACTTCTTCACTTGCACCTTCCCATTCAGACAAACTAGACTCCATTGAATCTTCAAAACCTTCCCCTACTCCACAGAAGTCTACACCCACTCACTGCATTTCCTTTACCCACTTTGACTATTTGTACACGGCCATGAACATGGCAAACAATACGCAACCAAGTTCCGTCTGCTGCATTTTACACAAGAGGAGCGCATTACTGTACTATATGTGATTGTCTGTACTGTATGTGCTTGTGTCTATGTAATTGTGTCTATTGTATGTTATGTTCTCTGCTGTACTGTATGTCTGTGATTGTCTACTGTATGTGCTTCCGTCTGATTTTCTCTACTGTATGCAATTGTCTATGTGATTATCTTTACTGTATGAGCTTGTCTATGTGATTGTCTCTACTGTATGTGCTTGTCTGGATAATCGTCTCTACAACAAAACCCATGAATATGATGTACCGTACTGTAAGATGCCTCCCCCACATGGCAAACATTTGTAATACACACATATTACTTACTCTAAACAATAGGCACACGAGTCCCTGGTCTGTGAGCCAAATTTCACAACTTTTAACTGGCAGGAGCGACCTACAATGATTCTGTTGTCTGCCATTGACTTCCACAGCAGCATATTACAATAATTATAAGAATGCACTTTGGATGAACGGGAATCGAACCCTGAACTCGCTGCTTGCGAGACTGACGCGCTACCCGCTATGCCACAACGGATCTTACAAAGTGCGTCGCAGATTTGAGTGGATAATGTCAGCTTCTGCTTCCTCTTGGTAGAGTGAGTCCTGAGCCCTTAATTAATGTCACCTGGTAGGGTTGCTTCCTCTCGGTAGAGTGAGAGGGGGGGGTGTCTTTGTTTAAATTGGCACACAGCGAAAAGTATACATAGCATAGCTCAACTATTTACTTCTTCAGAATCCAGACAATCACGCGAACATTTCCATGTATAAAATGTCCTTCGGTCTTCAGAAGTGTAGGAGAGGTGAAGAGTTAGAAACAGTTAGAGATTCTAGAGCGAAGAGAGATTTTCTAGAGTGTGGCTCCATTGATTTCAATGGAGGGGGGGGGGTCATTATTCGAACTGTCACAGAGTGAAAAATATACATCGAAGAGCTTAGCCTTTTTGATTTTATGAATCCCAAGAGTCGTGTGAACGTTTTGATATATAAAATGTGTATGAGCTGTGAGAATTGGAAGAGGGATGGCAGTTTAGAAAATGTGTGACTTTTTCCAAAATGCGCCTTTCAGCACTCTGAAACTGGGGAAATTGTGCAGAAGACAAAAAGTGTTCCTTTCATTCTGCAATCAAACAAATGAAGTAATAATGAAACCATGGGGTGTTTTGAACTCAGCATGAGCCAGGGAATCCATTGCTACCATAATTTTGAAGATTAGACATACAGTTCAAAAGTTACTGGCATAAACGCAACTCCAACTTTGACACGCTGGTGGCGCTAGAGTGCACTAGATGTCAACATGAGGCTTGGTGACAGATGTCATGGATATGTCCCGGATGAGTGTGCCAAGTGTGGTTTTGATGGATTAAAACATTACTGAGATATGATCCCTGTTCCTGTTTTGCAGCTTTTCTGCCAATTTTGATTGGCTGTCACGAGCGAACGCAATGGATAATCAAAAATCCCTGTACATCCTTTGTAGACATTGGTGTATAGATGACATCCACCGATGTCCGTGCAGATTGGTGAAAGTTCCTAGGAGGAGATACATTTTAAGGGTTTTGCACATCATTCAAAATGGCGGAGGAGCCAAGATGGCCACAATGACGTCTTAGAGTGCGTTGAATCCGGCTTGAGCCAAGGAATTGAAGGACACCTGAAGTTTGAAAATTGGACTTGCTGAAGAAAAGCTGCATGCATAAATGCACCTCCAACTTTGACACGTTGGTGGCGCTAGAGAGGGTGAGGTGTGGACATGAGACTTGGTGAGGAGGGTCAGGGCACTGTCCCGAATGAGTGTGCCATTTTTCATAACTTTCTACCATAAGCTTCTATGGGCTGCCATAGACTACAATGGCAGAGGAATAATAATAAAGAAAGAAAGAGAAAAGGTAGAAACTTAATGGGTGCCTGCGCAGCTGCGCTGCTTGGCCCCCAATAATAATAAGAAAAGGTACAAGAACAATGGGTGCCAGCGCTTAGCGCTTCGCTGCTTGGCCCCCAATAATAATAAGAAAAGGTACAAGAACAATGGGTGCCAGCGCTTAGCGCTTCGCTGCTTGGCCCCCAACTAGGGCTGCGAGCAGCATTGAGCGGGCCCTCGCACCCCACGCATGTCGGGGTGCGGCGCCATTAAAGGCTGTGCTATTTCGGTGTCCTGTACTGAGAGAACCTTCCATTCACCAGTAGGTGGCGCTCTAACCGTGACTCAATACTGATGCATAAATGTGTTCAGGACGGTACCTTGATGAAGTGTGAGAAATGTTGTGTAAATCGGACAATGTATGTAGGAGTTATGATGACTTCCTGCTTGACCTGTAGGCGGCGCTATAAGTATGACTCAATACTGACTTACTGATGTGTTCAGGACGTGACCTTCATCAACCCTGAGCAATTTGGAGTAAATCGGATAACGTATGTAGGAGTTATGAGTACTTCCTGTTTCACCAGTAGGTGGCGCTGTAAGTGTGACTCAATACCGACGCATAGATGTGTTCAGAGGGTGACCTTCATGAAGCGTCAGCAATTTGGTGCAAATGGGATGATGTATGCAGGAGTTATGAGGACTTCCTGTTTCACCAATAGGTGGCGCTATAAGTATGACGCAATACTGACCCATAGATGTGTTCAGGACAGAACCGTCATGAAGCGTGAGATATATCGGACAAATTGGATAATGTATGCAGGAGTTATGAGGACTTCCTGTTTCACCAATAGGTGGCGCTATACGTATGACGCAATACTGACACATAGATGTGTTCAGGACAGAACCGTCATGAAGCTTGAGATATATCGGACAAATCGGATAATGTATGGAGGAGTTATGAGGACATCGTGTTTTATGGCGAAATGTCAAACTTTGGCGGGGCGCCACGGCAAGGGTGTTTGGTGAAAACTCAATTTTTTTGATAACTTTTGATCACAAAGGTCTTAAGATGAAGCTGACCCGATATGAAGTTGATCGGATGAAATCTGTAGGAGGAGTTCGTTGAAGTACGAGGCATGGAAATGGTAAAAACAAGGGAAAATGGCACATTAAAAGCAAAATGGCGGACTTCCTGTTGCATGTTGGGTATAGCTCCAAGAGACATTTGAGTGTGGCTCGATGAAATACATATGCCCACCGAATTTCGTTCGCCTACATCAAACTGAAAGGTGGGGCTCGCCATTTTAAACTTTCCAGGGGGCGCTCTTGAGCCGTTTTGCCACGCCCATTTCCGTCACCCATGAATTATCAAATTTTTCACCGGGACTGACGTATCTGCAAAGTTTCATCCGTTTTCATCGATGTTCAGGCCGCCTAAAAGGCATTTGTTTGGAGTAAAGAAGGAGAAGGTAGACAAAGAAGGTAGAATAATAATCCTTCGAAATACAATGGGGCCTCGCACCGCCAGTGCTCGGGCCCTAATAATCCTTCGAAATTCAATAGGGCCTCGCACCGCCAGTGCTCGGGCCCTAACTAGGGCTGCGAGCAGCAGTGAGCGGGCCCTCGCACCCCACGCGTCTCGGGGTGTGGCGCCGTTACAGGGTGTGCTATTTCGGTGTGCAGTACTGAGAGAAACTTCCTGTCACCAGTAGGTGGCGCTCTAAGCGTGACTCAATACCGACAAATAGATGTGTTCAGGACGGTACCTTGATGAAGCGTGAGAAATGTTGTGTAAATCGGACAATGTAGGTAGGACTTATGATGACTTCCTGCTTGACCTGTAGGCGGCGCTATAAGCATGACTCAATACTGACCTACAGATGAGTTCAGGACGCGACCTTCATCAAGCGTGAGCAATGTGGTGTAAATCGGATAATGTTTGTAGGAGTTATGAGGACTTCCTGTTTCACCAGTAGGTGGCGCTGTAGGTATGATGCAATACTGACTTACAGATGTGTTCAAGATGCGACCTTCATCAAGCATGAGCAATTTGGAGTAAATCGGATGACGTATGTAGGAGTTATGAGTACTTCCTGTTTCACCAGTAGGTGGCGCTGTAAGTGTGACTCAATACCGACGCATAGATGTGTTCAGAAGGTGACCTTCATGAAGCGTCAGCAATTTGGTGCAAATCGGATGATGTATGCTGGAGCTATGAGGACATCCTGATTCACCAATAGGTGGCGCTATAAGTATGACGCAATACTGACAAATAGATGTGTTCAGGACAGAACCTTCATGAAGCGTGTGATATATCGGACGAATCGGATAATGTATGGAGGAGTTATGAGGACTTCCTGTTTCACCAATAGGTGGCGCTATAAGTATGACGCAATACTGACACATAGATGTGTTCAGGACAGAACCGTCATGAAGCGTGAGATATATCGGACAAATTGGATAATGTATGGAGGAGTTATGAGGACTTCGTGTTTTATGGCGAAATGTCAAACTTTGGCGGGGCGCCACGGCAAGGGTGTTTGGTGAAAACTCAATTTTTTTGATAACTTTTGATCACAAAGGTCTTAAGATGAAGCTGACCCGATATGAAGTTGATCGGATGAAATCTGTAGGAGGAGTTCGTCGAAGTACGAGGCATGGAAATGGTCAAAACAAGGACAAAATGGCACATTAAGAGCAAAATGGCGGACTTCCTGTTGCATGTTGGGTATAGCTCTAAGAGACATTTTAGTGTGTCTCGATGAACTATATATGCCCACCGAATTTCGTTCGCCTACATCAAACTGGAAGGTGGGGCTCGCCATTTTAAATTTTCCAGGGGGCGCTCTTGAGCCGTTTTGCCACGCCCATTTCCGTCACCCATGAATTATCAAATTTTTCACCGTGACTGACGTATCTGCAAAGTTTCATCCGTTTTCATCGATGTTTAGGCCGCCAAAAAGGCATTTGTTTGGGGAGAAGAAGAAGAAGGAGAAGGTAGGAGAATAATAATCCTTCGAAATTCAATAGGGCCTCGCACCGCCAGTGCTCGGGCCCTAATAATAATAATCCTTCGAGTTTCAATAGGGCCTCGCACCGCCAGTGCTCGGGCCCTAACTAGTGCTGCGAGCAGCAGTGAGCGGGCCCTCGCACCCCACGCGGGTCGGGGTGTGGCGCCGTTAAAGGGTGTGCTATTTCGGTGTCCAGTACTGACAGAAACTTCCTGTCACCAGTAGGTGGCGCTCTAAGCGTGACTCAATACCGACGCATAGATGTGTTCAGGACAGTACCTTCATGAAGCGTGAGAAATGTTGTGTAAATCGGACAAAGTATGTAGGAGTTATGAGGACTTCCTGTAAGCAGTAGGTGGCGCTGTAGGTATGACGCAATACTGACCTACAGATGTGTTCAAGATGCGACCTTCATCAAGCATGAGCAATTTGGAGTAAATCGGATAATGTATGTAGGAGTTATGAGTACTTCCTGTTTCACCAGTAGGTGGCGCTGTAAGTGTAACTCAATACCGACGCATAGATGTGTTCAGAAGGTGACCTTCATGAAGAGTCAGCAATTTGGTGCAAATCGGATGATGTATGCAGGAGTTATGAGGACTTCCTGTTTCACCAATAGGTGGCGCTATAAGTATGACGCAATACTGACACATAGATGTGTTCAGGACAGAACCGTCATGAAGCGTGAGATAAATCGGACAAATCGGATAATGTATGGAGGAGTTATGAGGACTTCCTGTTTCACCAATAGGTGGCGCTATAAGTATGACGCAATACTGACACATAGATGTGTTCAGGACAGAACCGTCATGAAGCGTGAGATATATCGGACAAATTGGATAATGTATGGAGGAGTTATGAGGACTTCCTGTTTCACCAATAGGTGGCGCTATAAGTATGACGCAATACTGACACATAGATGTGTTCAGGACAGAACCGTCATGAAGCGTGAGATATATCGGACAAATCGGATAATGTATGGAGGAGTTATGAGGACTTCCTGTTTCACCAATAGGTGGCGCTATAAGTATGACGCAATACTGACACATAGATGTGTTCAGGACAGAACCGTCATGAAGCGTGAGATATATCGGACGAATTGGATAATGTATGGAGGAGTTATGAGGACTTCCTGTTTCACCAATAGGTGGCGCTATAAGTATGACGCAATACTGACACATAGATGTGTTCAGGACAGAACCGTCATGAAGCGTGAGATATATCGGACAAATTGGATAATGTATGGAGGAGTTATGAGGACTTCCTGTTTCACCAATAGGTGGCGCTATAAGTATGACGCAATACTGACACATAGATGTGTTCAGGACAGAACCGTCATGAAGCGTGAGAAATATCGGACAAATCGGATAATGTATGGAGGAGTTATGAGGACTTCCTGTTTCACCAATAGGTGGCGCTATAAGTATGACGCAATACTGACACATAGATGTGTTCAGGACAGAACCGTCATGAAGCGTGAGATATATCGGACAAATTGGATAATGTATGGAGGAGTTATGAGGACTTCGTGTTTTATGGCGAAATGTCAAACTTTGGCAGGGCGCCACGGCAAGGGTGTTTGGTGAAAACTCAATTTTCTTGATAACTTTTGATCACAAAGGTCTTAAGATGAAGCTGACCGAGTATGAAGTTGATCGGATGAAATCTGTATGAGGAGTTCGTTGAAGTACGAGGCATGGAAATGGTCAAAACAAGGACAAAATGGCACATTAAAAGCAAAATGGCTGACTTCCTGTTGCATGTTGGGTATAGCTCCAAGAGACATTTTAGTTTGTCTCGATGAAATACATAAGCCCACCGAATTTGGTTCGCCTACATCAAACTGAAAGGTGGGGCTCGCCATTTTAAATTTTCCAGGGGGCGCTCTTGAGCCGTTTTGCCACGCCCATTTCCGTCACCCATGAATTATCAAATTTTTCACCGGGACTGACGTATCTGCAAAGTTTCATCCGTTTTCATCGATGTTTAGGCCGCCAAAAAGGCATTTGTTTCGGAAGAAGGAGAAGAATAATAATAACTAGTGCTGCGAGCAGCAGTGAGCGGGCCCTCGCACCCCACGCGGGTCGGGGTGTGGCGCCGTTAAAGGGTGTGCTATTTCGGTGTCCAGTACTGACAGAAACTTCCTGTCACCAGTAGGTGGCGCTCTAAGCGTGACTCAATACCGATGCATAGATGTGTTCAGGACAGTACCTTGATGAAGCGTGAGAAATGTTGTGTAAATCGGACAAAGTATGTAGGAGTTATGAGGACTTCCTGTAAGCAGTAGGTGGCGCTGTAGGTATGACGCAATACTGACCTACAGATGTGTTCAAGATGCGACCTTCATCAAGCATGAGCAATTTGGAGTAAATCGGATAATGTATGTAGGAGTTATGAGTTCTTCCTGTTTCACCAGTAGGTGGCGCTGTAAGTGTAACTCAATACCGACGCATAGATGTGTTCAGAAGGTGACCTTCATGAAGCGTCAGCAATTTGGTGCAAATCGGATGATGTATGCAGGAGTTATGAGGACTTCCTGTTTCACCAATAGGTGGCGCTATAAGTATGACGCAATACTGACACATAGATGTGTTCAGGACAGAACCGTCATGAAGCGTGAGATAAATCGGACAAATCGGATCATTTATGGAGGAGTTATGAGGACTTCCTGTTTCACCAATAGGTGGCGCTATAAGTATGACGCAATACTGACACATAGATGTGTTCAGGACAGAACCGTCATGAAGCGTGAGATATATCGGACAAATCGGATAATGTATGGAGGAGTTATGAGGACTTCCTGTTTCACCAATAGGTGGCGCTATAAGTATGACGCAATACTGACACATAGATGTGTTCAGGACAGAACCGTCATGAAGCGTGAGATATATCGGACAAATCGGATAATGTATGGAGGAGTTATGAGGACTTCCTGTTTCACCAATAGGTGGCGCTATAAGTATGACGCAATACTGACACATAGATGTGTTCAGGACAGAACCTTCATGAAGCGTGAGATATATCGGACGAATTGGATAATGTATGTAGGAGTTATGAGGACTTCCTGTTTCACCAATAGGTGGCGCTATAAGTATGACGCAAAACTGACACATAGATGTGTTCAGGACAGAACCTTCATGAAGCGTGAGATATATCGGACGAATTGGATAATGTATGGAGGAGTTATGAGGACTTCCTGTTTCACCAATAGGTGGCGCTATAAGTATGACGCAATACTGAAACATAGATGTGTTCAGGACAGAACCGTCATGAAGCGTGAGATATATCGGACAAATTGGATAATGTATGGAGGAGTTATGAGGACTTCCTGTTTCACCAATAGGTGGCGCTATAAGTATGACGCAATACTGACACATAGATGTGTTCAGGACAGAACCGTCATGAAGCGTGAGATATATCGGACAAATTGGATAATGTATGGAGGAGTTATGAGGACTTCCTGTTTCACCAATAGGTGGCGCTATAAGTATGACGCAATACTGACACATAGATGTGTTCAGGACAGAACCGTCATGAAGCGTGAGATATATCGGACAAATTGGATAATGTATGGAGGAGTTATGAGGACTTCCTGTTTCACCAATAGGTGGCGCTATAAGTATGACGCAATACTGACACATAGATGTGTTCAGGACAGAACCGTCATGAAGCGTGAGATATATCGGACAAATTGGATAATGTATGGAGGAGTTATGAGGACTTCCTGTTTCACCAATAGGTGGCGCTATAAGTATGACGCAATACTGACACATAGATGTGTTCAGGACAGAACCGTCATGAAGCGTGAGATATATCGGACAAATTGGATAATGTATGGAGGAGTTATGAGGACTTCCTGTTTCACCAATAGGTGGCGCTATAAGTATGACGCAATACTGACACATAGATGTGTTCAGGACAGAACCGTCATGAAGCGTGAGATATATCGGACAAATTGGATAATGTATGGAGGAGTTATGAGGACTTCGTGTTTTATGGCGAAATGTCAAACTTTGGCAGGGCGCCACGGCAAGGGTGTTTGGTGAAAACTCAATTTTTTTGATAACTTTTGATCACAAAGGTCTTAAGATGAAGCTGACCCGATATGAAGTTGATCGGATGAAATCTGTAGGAGGAGTTCGTCGAAGTACGAGGCATGGAAATGGTCAAAACAAGGACAAAATGGCACATTAAGAGCAAAATGGCGGACTTCCTGTTGCATGTTGGGTATAGCTCCAAGAGACATTTAAGTGTGGCTCGATGAAATACATATGCCCACCGAATTTCGTTAGCCTACATCAAACTGAAAGGTGGGGCTCGCCATTTTAAACTTTCCAGGGGGCGCTCTTGAGCCGTTTTGCCACGCCCATTTCCGTCACCCATGAATTATCAAATTTTTCACCGGGACTGACGTATCTGCAAAGTTTCATCCGTTTTCATCGATGTTCAGGCCGCCTAAAAGGCATTTGTTTGGAGTAAAGGAGAAGAAGGAGAATAATAATCCTTCGAGTTTCAATAGGGCCTCGCACCGCCAGTGCTCGGGCCCTAATAATCCTTCGAAATACAATAGGGCCTCGCACCGCCAGTGCTCGGGCCCTAATTAAAGCTGCAAGCAGCGTTGTGGGGGCCAAGCTGACCACGCAAAAGATGAAGCAAATACGACTGATGTTTTGAAGGCTTTAGAGATATGTTTGTCAGACTGCAACTACACTGCAGACTTGGTAAACACAGCAAACGTTATAACCACTGTAAACTTCAACCACTGCAAACTATGAAAATCATTCAGCTCAATAAAACAAGAAAAGTAGGCTGGTCTAATACTCAACACTCGTGGGCAGCGGATGAGAGCTAAAGTCTTTCCCACACCCGTGTGGCCAGCCCGTTCGTGGAAATTCTGCCACACCTTCTCTTTCAAGGCTGTAGGGAGGACCAGCTGAAAGATGGAGTTTGCGGTGTTGGGGTCCCTCACACACTGATGCAAGACTCCCTCCCTCAGAGTCAGCCTCTATCTCTCCTTGAGGATCTGCCGAGTGTCACGTTGCAGGGCGATCCTTTCTGTTGGACTGGGCGGTTTCCCTGTCTGCAAGGATAACAGCATGTGGCGAATCATGTCATCTTTTTTGCTGGGCGTCCTTCCATTCTCCAGGGGGTTCGGCCCAGCTGCACTTCTTCTAGGTCAACTTGGACAGGAGAGTTAAGCATTTCTGGGCATGGGTTTTCCACCCCGGTGAGAAAAGTCTTCAGGGCCAGGATCTCCTCCTCTTCACCATCCTCTCCTCCATCCACAGGTACACGAGATAGGGCATCAGCATTAACATTGGTTTTGTCAGGCTGGAACTTGATGTTGAAGTGGTAGTTGTAGAGTCTGGCTGCCCACTGTTGCTCCAAGCTTCTCAGGTTCACCTCCTGTAAGTTTGCGAGAATGTTGTTGTCAGTGAACACTACAAAATGGGAGCCTAGAGTGGAATTTCTTGCTGCACCAGCGAAAGACGGCCTACCTTCTGATAGCAATGAAGGTAAACAGGAGTCTGGCCAGTGTTCTTCACTTCTTCACTTGCACCTTCCCATTCAGACAAACTAGACTCCATTGAATCTTCAAAACCTTCCCCTACTCCACAGAAGTCTACACCCACTCACTGCATTTCCTTTACCCACTTTGACTATTTGTACACGGCCATGAACATGGCAAACAATACGCAACCAAGTTCCGTCTGCTGCATTTTACACAAGAGGAGCGCATTACTGTACTATATGTGATTGTCTGTACTGTATGTGCTTGTGTCTATGTAATTGTGTCTATTGTATGTTATGTTCTCTGCTGTACTGTATGTCTGTGATTGTCTACTGTATGTGCTTCCGTCTGATTTTCTCTACTGTATGCAATTGTCTATGTGATTATCTTTACTGTATGAGCTTGTCTATGTGATTGTCTCTACTGTATGTGCTTGTCTGGATAATCGTCTCTACAACAAAACCCATGAATATGATGTACCGTACTGTAAGATGCCTCCCCCACATGGCAAACATTTGTAATACACACATATTACTTACTCTAAACAATAGGCACACGAGTCCCTGGTCTGTGAGCCAAATTTCACAACTTTTAACTGGCAGGAGCGACCTACAATGATTCTGTTGTCTGCCATTGACTTCCACAGCAGCATATTACAATAATTATAAGAATGCACTTTGGATGAACGGGAATCGAACCCTGAACTCGCTGCTTGCGAGACTGACGCGCTACCCGCTATGCCACAACGGATCTTACAAAGTGCGTCGCAGATTTGAGTGGATAATGTCAGCTTCTGCTTCCTCTTGGTAGAGTGAGTCCTGAGCCCTTAATTAATGTCACCTGGTAGGGTTGCTTCCTCTCGGTAGAGTGAGAGGGGGGGGTGTCTTTGTTTAAATTGGCACACAGCGAAAAGTATACATAGCATAGCTCAACTATTTACTTCTTCAGAATCCAGACAATCACGCGAACATTTCCATGTATAAAATGTCCTTCGGTCTTCAGAAGTGTAGGAGAGGTGAAGAGTTAGAAACAGTTAGAGATTCTAGAGCGAAGAGAGATTTTCTAGAGTGTGGCTCCATTGATTTCAATGGAGGGGGGGGGGTCATTATTCGAACTGTCACAGAGTGAAAAATATACATCGAAGAGCTTAGCCTTTTTGATTTTATGAATCCCAAGAGTCGTGTGAACGTTTTGATATATAAAATGTGTATGAGCTGTGAGAATTGGAAGAGGGATGGCAGTTTAGAAAATGTGTGACTTTTTCCAAAATGCGCCTTTCAGCACTCTGAAACTGGGGAAATTGTGCAGAAGACAAAAAGTGTTCCTTTCATTCTGCAATCAAACCAATGAAGTAATAATGACACCATGGGGTGTTTTGAACTCAGCATGAGCCAGGGAATCCATTGTTACCATAATTTTGAAGATTGGACATACAGTTCAAAAGTTACTGGCATAAACGCAACTCCAACTTTGACACGCTGGTGGCGCTAGAGTGCACGAGATGTCAACATGAGGCTTGGTGACAGATGTCATGGGTATGTCCCGAATGAGTGTGCCAAATGTGGTTTTGATAGATTAAAACATTACTGAGATATGACCCCAGTTCCTGTTTTGCAGCTTTTCTGCCAATTTTGATTGGCTGTCACATGCGAACACAATGGATAATCAAAAATCCCTGTACATCCTTTGTAGACATTGGTGTATAGATGACATCCACCGATGTTCATGCAAATTGGTGAAAGTTCCTAGGAGGAGATACATTTTAAGGGTTTTGCACATCATTCAAAATGGCGGAGAAGCCAAGATGGCCACAATGACGTCATAGAGTGCGTTGAATCCGGCTTGAGCCAAGGAATTGAAGGACACCTGAAGTTTGAAAATTGGACTTGCTGAAGAAAAGCTGCATGCATAAATGCACCTCCAACTTTGACACGTTGGTGGCGCTAGAGAGGGTGAGGTGTGGACATGAGACTTGGTGAGGAGGGTCAGGGCACTGTCCCGAATGAGTGTGCCATTTTTCATAACTTTCTACCATAAGCTTCTATGGGCTGCCATAGACTACAATGGCAGAGGAATAATAATAAAGAAAGAAGAAAGAGAAAAGGTACAAACTTAATGGGTGCCTGCGCAGCTGCGCTGCTTGGCCCCCAATAATAATAATAATCCTTCGAGTTTCAATAGGGCCTCGCACCGCCAGTGCTCGGGCCCTAATAATCCTTCGAAATACAATAGGGCCTCGCACCGCCAGTGCTCGGGCCCTAACTAGTGCTGCGAGCAGCAGTGAGCGGGCCCTCGCACCCCACGCGGGTCGGGGTGTGGCGCCGTTAAAGGGTGTGCTATTTCGGTGTCCAGTACTGACAGAAACTTCCTGTCACCAGTAGGTGGCGCTCTAAGCGTGACTCAATACCGATGCATAGATGTGTTCAGGACAGTACCTTGATGAAGCGTGAGAAATGTTGTGTAAATCGGACAAAGTATGTAGGAGTTTTGAGGACTTCCTGTAAGCAGTAGGTGGCGCTGTAGGTATGACGCAATACTGACCTACAGATGTGTTCACGATGCGACCTTCATCAAGCATGAGCAATTTGGAGTAAATCGGATAATGTATGTAGGAGTTATGAGTACTTCCTGTTTCACCAGTAGTTGGCGCTGTAAGTGTAACTCAATACCGACGCATAGATGTGTTCAGAAGGTGACCTTCATGAAGCGTCAGCAATTTGGTGCAAATCGGATGATGTATGCAGGAGTTATGAGGACTTCCTGTTTCACCAATAGGTGGCGCTATAAGTATGACGCAATACTGACACATAGATGTGTTCAGGACAGAACCGTCATGAAGCGTGAGATAAATCGGACAAATCGGATAATGTATGGAGGAGTTATGAGGACTTCCTGTTTCACCAATAGGTGGCGCTATAAGTATGACGCAATACTGACACATAGATGTGTTCAGGACAGAACCGTCATGAAGCGTGAGATATATCGGACAAATCGGATAATGTATGGAGGAGTTATGAGGACTTCCTGTTTTACCAATAGGTGGCGCTATAAGTATGACGCAATACTGACACATAGATGTGTTCAGGACAGAACCTTCATGAAGCGTGAGATATATCAGACGAATTGGATAATGTATGCAGGAGTTATGAGGACTTCCTGTTTCACCAATAGGTGGCGCTATAAGTATGATGCAATACTGACACATAGATGTGTTCAGGACAGAACCGTCATGAAGCGTGAGATATATCGGACGAATCGGATAATGTATGGAGGAGTTATGAGGACTTCCTGTTTCACCAATAGGTGGCGCTATAAGTATGACGCAATACTGACACATAGATGTGTTCAGGACAGAACCGTCATGAAGCGTGAGATATATCGGACAAATTGGATAATGTATGGAGGAGTTATGAGGACTTCCTGTTTCACCAATAGGTGGCGCTATAAGTATGACGCAATACTGACACATAGATGTGTTCAGGACAGAACCGTCATGAAGCGTGAGATATATTGGACGAATTGGATAATGTATGGAGGAGTTATGAGGACTTCCTGTTTCACCAATAGGTGGCGCTATACGTATGACGCAATACTGACACATAGATGTGTTCAGGACAGAACCGTCATGAAGCGTGAGCTATATCGGACAAATTGGATAATGTATGGAGGAGTTATGAGGACTTCCTTTTTCACCAATAGGTGGCGCTATAAGTATGACGCAATACTGACACATAGATGTGTTCATGACAGAACTGTCATGAAGCGTGAGACATATGGGACAAATCGGATAATGTATGGAGGAGTTATGAGGACTTCCTGTTTCACCAATAGGTGGCGCTATAAGTATGACGCAATACTGACACATAGATGTGTTCAGGACAGAACCGTCATGAAGCGTGAGATATATCGGACAAATTGGATAATGTATGGAGGAGTTATGAGGACTTCGTGTTTTATGGCGAAATGTCAAACTTTGGCGGGGCGCCACGGCAAGGGTGTTTGGTGAAAACTCAATTTTTTTGATAACTTTTGATCACAAAGGTCTTAAGATGAAGCTGACCCGATATGAAGTTGATCGGATGAAATCTGTAGGAGGAGTTCGTCGAAGTACGAGGCATGGAAATGGTCAAAACAAGGACAAAATGGCACATTAAGAGCAAAATGGCGGACTTCCTGTTGCATGTTGGGTATAGCTCCAAGAGACATTTAAGTGTGGCTCGATGAAATACATATGCCCACCGAATTTCGTTAGCCTACATCAAACTGAAAGGTGGGGCTCGCCATTTTAAACTTTCCAGGGGGCGCTCTTGAGCCGTTTTGCCACGCCCATTTCCGTCACCCATGAATTATCAAATTTTTCACCGGGACTGACGTATCTGCAAAGTTTCATCCGTTTTCATCGATGTTCAGGCCGCCTAAAAGGCATTTGTTTGGAGTAAAGGAGAAGGAGAAGAAGGAGAATAATCCTTCGAAATACAATAGGGCCTCGCACCGCCAGTGCTCGGGCCCTAACTAGTGCTGCGAGCAGCAGTGAGCGGGCCCTCGCACCCCACGCGGGTCGGGGTGTGGTGCCGTTAAAGGGTGTGCTATTTCGGTGTCCAGTACTGACAGAAACTTCCTGTCACCAGTAGGTGGCGCTCTAAGCGTGACTCAATACCGACGCATAGATGTGTTCAGGACAGTACCTTGATGAAGTGTGAGAAATGTTGTGTAAATCGGACAAAGTATGTAGGAGTTATGAGGACTTCCTGTAAGCAGTAGGTGGCGCTGTAAGTATGACGCAATACTGACCTACAGATGTGTTCAAGATGCGACCTTCATCAAGCATGAGCAATTTGGAGTAAATCGGATAATGTATGTAGGAGTTATGAGTACTTCCTGTTTCACCAGTAGGTGGCGCTGTAAGTGTTACTCAATACCGACGCATAGATGTGTTCAGAAGGTGACCTTCATGAAGCGTCAGCAATTTGGTGCAAATCGGATGATGTATGCAGGAGTTATGAGGACTTCCTGTTTCACCAATAGGTGGCGCTATAAGTATGACGCAATACTGACACATAGATGTGTTCAGGACAGAACCGTCATGAAGCGTGAGATAAATCGGACAAATCGGATAATGTATGGAGGAGTTATGAGGACTTCCTGTTTCACCAATAGGTGGCGCTATAAGTATGATGCAATACTGACACATAGATGTGTTCAGGACAGAACCGTCATGAAGCGTGAGATATATCGGACAAATCCGATAATGTATGGAGGAGTTATGAGGACATCGTGTTTTATGGCAAAATGTCAAACTTTGGCGGGGCGCCACGGCAAGGGTGTGTGGTGAAAACTCAATTTTTTTGATAACTTTTGATCACAAAGGTCTTAAGATGAAGCTGACCCGATATGAAGTTGATCGGATGAAATCTGTAGGAGGAGTTCGTCGAAGTACGAGGCATGGAAATGGTCAAAACAAGGACAAAATGGCACATTAAGAGCAAAATGGCGGACTTCCTGTTGCATGTTGGGTATAGCTCCAAGAGACATTTAAGTGTGGCTCGATGAAATACATATGCCCACCGAATTTCGTTAGCCTACATCAAACTGAAAGGTGGGGCTCGCCATTTTAAACTTTCCAGGGGGCGCTCTTGAGCCGTTTTGCCACGCCCATTTCCGTCACCCATGAATTATCAAATTGTTCACCGGGACTGACGTATCTGCAAAGTTTCATCCGTTTTCATCGATGTTCAGGCCGCCTAAAAGGCATTTGTTTGGAGTAAAGGAGAAGAAGGAGAAGAAGGAGAAGGAGGAGGAGAATAATAATCCTTCGAGTTTCAATAGGGCCTCGCACCGCCAGTGCTCGGGCCCTAACTAGGGCTGCGAGCAGCAGTGAGCGGGCCCTCGCACCCCACGCGTGTCGGGGTGCGGCGCCGTTAAAGGGTGTGCTATTTCGTTGTCCAGTACTGAGAGAAACTTCCTGTCACCAGTAGGTGGCGCTCTAAGCGTGACTCAATACCGACGCATAGATGTGTTCAGGACGGTACCTTGATGAAGCGTGATGAATGTTGTGTAAATCGGACAATGTATGTAGGAGTTATGATGACTTCTTGCTTGACCTGTAGGCGGCGCTCAATACTGACCTACAGATGTGTTCAGGACTCGACCTTTATCAACCATGAGCAATTTGGAGTAAATCGGATAACATATGTAGGAGTTATGAGGACTTCCTGTTTTATGGTGATACATTGAAATTCTCTGCGGCACCACTGTCATGAATATATGTGTGAAGTGCATTTGAACGCCAGCTCCATAATAGGCCTAATAATAAATATTAGAGATTATAGCCTACAGCCTTTAAACACTAAAACAAGAGAACCAACACAATTGTATGACTTGAAACCTTTATCTGTGAAGACAATGCCATGATATAACAACGTAACACATTTTCTATTAGCCTGGCTACTACTGTAGAAATGCCATAGCCTGGCGCATGAGTCAATTTGACTCTCTGGCAGTTATAGGTATAGAGCGCCCCCCTGCGATTCTAGTGTTATATACCCCTAAATATCCATAATATAATTTGATTACATTACCTTTATTTTTACACAGAACAAAATGAACATATCCACGTTCTATGGGAAGCGAACAGGTGGACTTCAAACCAGGGTTCCACCCGTTGAAAGTGATGACAGCTGTCTCAGTGACAGTGGGGGGAGCGATGAAGACTACACTCCTAATATACCAGGTGATTAAAACAGCAGTAATAATGCTATAATGTTGTGTAGTTTAAACTTTTTGTTGTTTACCTATGGCCATATATTTGTAAATGTAACCATGTGTACAAATCAAATCAAGCCTGGAGGGACATAGCTCCTACCACTATATATATTTTCCTGAGGGAAGCAAAAAACAAGTACAAGTATGTATATAATGTAAATAGTGATTTATTTCTGGTGATCAAAGCAACAGTAGTGAGAGTACAGACAACAGCAGCAGCAGTGATGAAGACTCCGATGGAAATCATCAGATGCACTTCCTAGCACCAGTGCTACTGCTGCAAGAGGGAGATCAGCTGCTAGTACAATAAGAAAAACACAAAAGGTAGCATGGAAACTGAAGCAACAGAACTCTACAAAAGAAATTCCAATATGGGAATCTGCTCTTTCGGATGCTGATGAGATCAGACTGCCCATTCAATACTTCCGGGACTTTTTTGATGTTGATCTTTTGGGTAGGATTGTGGAACAAAGCAATCTGTATTGCACACAGCAAAATCCAAATCCTGCCCTCAAATTGGATCAGAAGGAATTTGAGCAGTTTATTGGCACTGTAGTGTACATGAGTGTCATCCGTTTACTTAGGTCAAGAATGTACTGGTCCAGTGCATGTCGAATAGCTCAAGTGGCTGATGTGATGTCCCGAGACAGATGGGAAGAAATAAAACATTTCATTCATTATAATGACAACATTGCACCCGTCAACGGTGATAGACTTTTCAAAATCAGGACACTTGTTGATTCACTTCTCCCCAAATTTCAGGCTCTCCCTCAAGATCAAATGTTGTCTCTTGATGAGCAAATGGTGCCATTCAAAGGCAGATCAAGTCTGAAGCAATATCTCCCCAAGAAGGGTCAGGGTATCATCGTATAATTCCTTATTCCATTATAATTTCAAAACGAATAAACGGTAAATCGACCATAATTCTGTTTTTTGTGTCTAAACCAATAATGGAAACACCTCTTCCAAAATGGCCTTTTTTTGGTTCTCGGCTCGTTCCTTTTATCATTATTCCTTTTGGGACTGAAGAATGTACACACAGTTATCTATCACTATATTCATTATTTTGTTTCGAACGGTGAAATGAATTAATGGAATCACGTGGTCTGTTGGTCACGTGGCCCAGTCTAGCTTCACGGGAAGTGAAAAAACGTGTTCAAACATTACAAAATAAAAGTTCATTGCATTGAATGGCCATCTTTCAAGGTTTAATTAACACGCAGGTAGCGTATATATATATATATATATATGGATGGATTTAATGTACACACTATTTTATTTAGTTAAAGTGTGAATTAATAGCCTGGAAATAGCAAGTGCTGTTGCCGCGCTGGTCAGTTTACTAAGATGACCAGCAGAAGTCCCTGTTTAGCAGGGGTGTAGTGGTGACTAAATAGCCTACGTGGGTAAACTCTGAGTAAAGAAGTGGGTATATGTTACAGTTTTTACATTAGTGGTGTTTAAAGAAGGGAGTAGGCCTATACTGTGGATAAAGAAATGGATAGACCCCATGAAGACCCTCCACTACACCACTGTTGTTTACCATATCTGCCAGAGCTGGTATCGATACTGTGTCTGTCTGTCATCTGTTACTATCATGGCTGCAAAATGTCCTCAAACTGATATGAGGAAATGAACTTGATAAGTCGCGCTGTCATCCTCCCCAGACACCTGTGTGTGAAATGGACCAGTGACACAGTGACATGTAGTGATGACACTATATGTAGTTTTACTTCAATGCGTGCTGTACTTATGTATGGATGTTTTTATGTGAGTATAGGTGCCTCAGCATCCTGAATATGTAACAAAAATATCCCCATGAAACACAATAGATGCTGATCACTGTCCGTTTTGTTATTTTGAGTGATATAACACAACTCTCAGCTTGTGCAAGTTGAGAGGTTTGCCCATACCATGATCCCTCAGTGAAATAAGAGTTATGACCAAATTCAATCATCTTTGTGGGCATTAACAGTCAATCTTGGAACTACAGTGAAATGTAGCTGCAGGCTCCGTGATGTGCTATTATGAATATACATACCCGCTGTGTTATGTACATGCTATAGCTTTGAATAAATAATCCCGGGGGTGAGATATTAGTATATACAATACTGTTGTCTGCATTTACATGTGTGGTGATGTCATATCAATCAATCTTTATTTCATCAAACAAAGCTTTATTTGTATAGCGCATTTCATACCCAGAGGCAACACAATGCGCTTTACAGAGAACAAGGGAGGTGGGCATACGACCCACTCTCTACATATTCCAGAGGGAAGCAAAAAAACAGTAATCACCCGGGGGCCAGATAAGTGAGCTGTAAAAATTATTCCCTGACCCCTCTCAACAAGGCGATCGAGCAAGCTCCTGGAGTATGTTTGTCTACCGGCTAAGAACATTTATAAAGCAATACATTACATTACATTTCAGAGTAGGAGAGGCTAAAAGCATCATAGGAGAGAGAACATTCTACGGACATGCTACGACATCCACACCAGACACGGGGGTATCTATCGGACTCCAGGAGGTCTGCTGGTGACAGTGGGGCATCCACTGGACCTGGTTAGAAGATAGGAGGGAGAGAGAGAGGCACTAGGGAGAAGGAAGGCAGAACAGGGTTAGTAGCACATAGAGCCAAACAGACCACACAGATATTGAAACAGGCAACCTTTAACAATACATTAAATTAAATTTTCAGAGCAAGAAAGGCTAAGAGCATCAGGTCCAGGCCTAAGACGGATGTGGACTGATGTGTGTCTGTGTGTACGTGTGTGTGTGTGTGTACTAAATACTACGATATCCACAGCTCCACAGCTGACACTGGACCTGGTTAGAGGATAGGAGGGAGAGAGAGAGGCACTAGGGGAGGCAGAAAACGGTTAGTAGCACACTGAGTCATTGAAGCAACACAGCTGTCAGAACAGAACAAGCCTGTTTCAGGATAACCAGCTTCTGTACACTACTTGATATACATACATTGCATAGCAGGATAAATACCAATGTATACAGAGGATTCACATATACACTAGATATTCTGACACACTAGATATAGTGGCAGTGTATACATTAGTTGAACTCATCCAGGTGCCGGCTGGCTTGTGGGAAGAAGCTCTTCCTGAGTCTGTGTTTGCCATATGTGTGCGGTATCTTTTCCCTTACCAAAGAAGAGAGAACAGTCCATTGCCTGGGTGGCTGGGATCCTTCAGGATTCTGTTGGCCTCGGTCTTGCACCTTCTAGTGTAGATGTCCTCAAGGTGGGGGAGTGGCCCCCTAAGGTACATTCAGTCGACCACACCACTCTCTGTAGGGCCTTGTGATCCTGTGTGCTGCTGCTCCAGACTGATAAATGTAGACTATATTTTATCATCAGTACATTGATAATGTGGTCTGCCCTACAGTAGGTGCTAAAAGCTACCTAGACAACTACTGTAGGTTATTGCTGGTGGAACATGTCACACAAACTAGTTCAGGAGGGTTAAACTTCCTAGGTCAGACAAATCAGATCTAAAAGACAGATCTAAAATCAGGATTGGCTCTTCCTAATAACAATCCACACAGGTGCATGTATGATTGACCCAAGATATGTAGGAGCATGGAAGGATAATCACCCTACTGGTGCCTATGCTAGTGAGCTCAAGTAGATTAGTTCAAGGTCAAGATGTAGGCTAGGGGTGATTCATGGTGCGTAGGGTCTATCAGAAGGAGCTCACATCATCCTGGGTTCTTGGGGTCTATCTTAAAGAGTAGGGGTCATCCTTGCTTGCAGGGTTTGGTGTTAGGCCTACCCTGCCTGCAGCAGCAGGATCATGAACGCCTCAAACAGGAGAACAGTTAGCTGGAGGAGCCTCTTTGCCCCAAGAAGTAGATCATGTCTGCATCTCGACTGTCCCATATTCAATGCATTCACCAAAGAACCCTGGGTATAAAGGATTCATTTAATAAAGTTGAAATTTAAAAGCAAGGCTTTGGTTTTGTGGTGGCGATGGGCTTGTTTAAAATTCCAAGATTGACTGTTAATGCCCACAAAGATGATTGAATTTGGTCATAACTCTTATTTCACTGAGGGCAAACCTCTCAACTTGCACAAGCTGAGAGTTGTGTTATATCACTCAAAATAACAAAACGGACAGTGATCGGCATTGTGTTTCATGGGGATATTTCTGTTACATATTCAGGATGCTGAGGCACCTATACTCACATAAAAACATCCATACATAAGTACAGCACGCATTGAAGTAAAACTACATATAGTGTCATCTGTGCCACTGGTCCATTTCACACACAGGTGTCTGGGGAGGATGACAGCGCGACTTATCAAGTTCATTTCCTCATATCAGTTTGAGGACATTTTGCAGCCATGATAGTAACAGATGACAGACTGACACAGTATCGATACCAGCTCTGGCAGATATGGTAAACAACAGTGGTGTAGTGGAGGGTCTTCATGGGGTCTATCCACTTCTTTATCCACAGTATAGGCCTATTCCCTTCTTTAAACACCACTAATGTAAAAACTGTAACATATACCCACTTCTTTACTCAGAGTTTACCCACGTAGGCTATTTAGTCACCACTACACCCCTGCTAAACAGGGACTTCTGCTGGTCATCTTAGTAAACTGACCAGGGCGGCAACAGCACTTGCTATTTCCAGGCTATTAATCCACACTTTAACTAAATAAAATAGTGTGTACATTAAATCCATCCATATATATATATATATATATATATATATATATATATATATATAAATTAAACCTTGAAAGATGGCCATTCAATGCAATGGACTTTTATTTTGTAATGTTTGAACACGTTTTTTCACTTCCCGTGAAGCTGAACTGGGCCACGTGACCAACAGACCACGTGATTCCATTTATTCATTTCACCGTTCGAAACAAAATAATGAATATAGTGATAGATAACTGTGGGTACATTCTTCATTCCCAAAAGGAATAATGATAAAAGGAACGAGCCGAGAACCAAAAAAAGGCCATTTTGGAAGAGGTGTTTCCATTATTGGTTTAGACACAAAAAACTGAATTATGGTCGATTTACCGTTTATTCGTTTTGAAATTATAATGGAATAAGGAATTATACGATGATACCCTGACCAAGAAGTCATACAAATGGGGATACAGAATCTTTGTGCATTGCGACACAAAAGGAATGGTGCATGCATTTGACATTTTTGCAGGGAAAATTGATCCTGCACTAGGAGAACCAGATATTGGGGCAAGTGGAAACATTGTGCTCATTGTGGTTGAAGGTGGGAGGCAACGCTGCAAACTCCCAAAATGTAAGGGCCAGACCATATTCAAATGTGCAAAGTGCAATGTTCATCTGTGCCTCAACAAAAACAACAACTGCTTTCGTGAATTCCACGTGTAAGACTCAGCAGTTACTGCATGCTCACTCTCTACATCACAACAAGGACAGTGAAGCAGACAGAGAATGAGTAAAGATGTATCAAGGACAGTCAAACAGTATGAGTAAACATGTAACAAGAACAGAGTATTAGTAAACATGTAGGCCTACAGTAATAAGGACAGTGAAACAGTATGAGTAAACATGTAACATGTCAAGTGTATGAGTATGAGTAAATAATAAAATAATATTTTTAATCTTTATAAATTATGCCTGTTGTCGCTAATTTGCATCAGACCCAAATGCTTATTTTATGCCTGTTGTCGCTAATTTGCATGATAGCCAAATGTATATCTATTCTATGTGCTATTGTGAAATTAATAATCTCCACTTAATTTAGCATCAGCTTGAAGGCAAAAACACACACAAAATAATTTAATATAATTATTAATAAATTCAGGCATCAAGGGGATATACATAGTAGTATTAGCCTAGTACTAGTATAATTATTAAGTATATGTGTATTATTAATATTATTATCATTATTATTATTGTAGTGGTGTGAATAAAATGATTGTTCGGCTACGACACTCCTGATTGGTTCATTTGAATTTTGAAAATAGCGCCTCTGAGCGTAGCCTATAAATACCTTCTACTTCCTCTCAACGGGCGTCACTGAGTTTTCGAACTTCTGTGATAACCGAGCGAGATAGCGACTGTATCTGCTTTTGCATTACACAGCTTTCAAGCACAAACCACCATCTCCAGCAGCTCTCTTTCTTTCTTTCTTTCTGCTTTTCTTTCTTTACATCGATTTTTGTGGACTACGTGGACTTGATAGAACGCAGTAAGTAATAATGAGTGTCGTAGTGTGTAGCTAAGGTAGCTTGTTAGCCTAGCCTAGCTATTCTTGGATAGCTAATGTGTAACTTAGCTAGGCATTTTCCGACATTTTGTCTTTATATTTGTAAACTTGAGTGAGGGTTAGTTTGTGTTAAAAGTGTGTTGTGTAGCTCATTTATTATAATTTTTGCTATTAGCTTTAGGGCTAGTGGGCTTCATATAGTTAGCTTTGAGATGTTGCTAGCATCATTTGAAATCGCCTGCCAACGGCTTTTAGCCTTGTCTACTATGTAGGAATTACATGACAAAAAGAGGGCCGGTTTAAATACATATTCGGAGACATTACCAATTGCGAGTATATTCGTCCTCATTATGGTTTGGTATCGGCTATAAAAGCAACAATAGTAGGGCCCTATTAACGCCGACCCTCGAGTACCCTATTAACTGCCAAAAACGGCGACAATTATTAATTTCTGCATTGTAGTTCATTATGTTCAGCTTTGTATGAAGGTGGCCATATATATACATTGTGACGGTGAGAGAATTGGCTGACCGGAGGCACGTTTGCATGGCCCTCTATGAACGAATAGCGGAACGCTCCCTGACATACTGTAATGTCTGTAGCCTACATTTCCACGCACCATCTGCCAAATGTTTACTTCAGCTGTTATCAGCCAACTACAGATATCATTTGGTTGAGTCTGTGAAACATTTGGTGCGCCTCTGTACATTTCCAAATGCCTGCGCTGCTGCGGCAATAGGCCTAACTTGAGGCTCACAATCTCATCTTTTTTGTATACGGAAGCCATAGGCTTAATGATGTGTAGATTTTTACTTCATAAAAAGAGTGTGCAGTGGCATCATAACCGGGAGATAATGTCTGCAAATTCAAGTAAAACGCAGACTTTGCTTAACCAGTGCGAATGTGCCATAACGAAATGCAGACGACAGGGGATAATTTCTAAATCACCGAGGTCCCCAGATAATACTTGTCCCGTGCGAATAGGGCTTTAAGTTTGTATTTTATATATGCTGTCAGTTCTAATTCTGCATAGGCTATATATATAAGCTAACAACTATAACACATTTTTGGACAAAAGTGACTATTCTCAGTTTTCCTTTCTTGTAATCATGTGTAGGCTAATAGCCTACTTAGAATTCGGACTAGATGAAGATATGCTTTTTGGAATGTTGTTACTTGCATCTAAAATGTAGCTGAGGAATCTCGGTTGGAGCCATCAAATTTCCCCTTTGCAAAAGGTATTGTTGTTGTTCATAGATTGGATTATATTAGGCTAAGGATAGTCCCTATATTTTATTTGGCTCAATAAAATTGTAAAACACAACATTCCCATGATGCGTTATATAGGCTTCAAATAACATTCATTTTCATCAACTTTATTGTGCACTCGTGATGTAATTCGCGCATGTACGGTAGATAGATGTGCGCAATGTTGCAACTGTCCTTTTTAAAAGTATAATTTTACTGTAATCGGTAGTTAAACTACTGGTGAGCGGAGCGCACGCCAAGAGACGGTTTAGACCGCGCTTCGCCAAGTGTCTCTTTGCTACTACGACCAGGCCAGGTCGAGCCTGGGTTATGGGCGGGCGACTAAGCCAGGTCCAGCCTGGTTTATGTGCTTGGCTGTTTTTTTTTCTGTCTGATAAATTAAGATAGTTGAAGCAGGGCTCAGACAATAGGAAGCCATGCTGCTCAATTCAATATCTTAACTTCAATGGCCCAATTGCGCATTAATATTCACAACCCCACTAATAGTCACTGTTACTGTAGATGTAAATAAAGTAGGCTAATGTGGCTTTTGATGAAGTAGGCTAAAGTCGACTAATGTAACAGTCAGTCAACAGCAAGTGAAGAATGTAGACTATTTCTTTCACCACCATCACTGCATCCATGTATCTATAAATGTAAGCACACTTATGCTGTGTTCCGACTGGGCGTGGTGGGCCGCCCAGTTCGCCCGACCGAAGGGGTCGCCGCGCAGCGAATTTGCCAAATTGTCTTTTTTTTTAATACTTTTTGCGAATTCGCCGCGCGGCCAATCCTGGCCACCATGCGGCAGTTCGCATGATTGACGCCGCCGGGTTCGCCTGATTCGCGCCGCCCAGTTTGCGTGAATTGTATTGACTTTCTATGTAAACTTGCCGTGCGGCCGAAAAAATTTGCGCCCGGTCTGAACACATTGTGTCATCTGAAGATCTTTCTGATCAAAAGCTATCAAAAGAATTTAACTTTCACCAAACAATGTTGCCGCCAATGTTTCACCATAAAACAGGAAGTCCTCATAACTCTTACATACGTTATTCGATTTACCCCAAATTGCTCACGCTGGATGAAGGTCGTGTCCTCAACACATCTATGCGTCGGTATTGAGTCACACTTAGAGCGCCACCTACTGGTGACAGGAAGTTTCTCTCAGAAATAGCAGAAATAGTTTCTCCGAAATAGCACACCCTTTAACAGCGCCACACCAAGACATGCGTGGGGTGCAAGGGCCTGCTCAATGCTGCTCGCAGTGCTAGTTGTGTGTTGAAAGCTGTCTGGTGATTTCTTTCTAAACATTTGTTTTGCATTCTTTTAGATGCCTCGTACCAAGTCCTCCCGCCTTTCGGATGCAGCCAGGCAGAGAATGGCGGCCCAACGCATCGTCATGGTTGGACCTCAGAATCTTCCTGGCCCTGTTGAACGTATGTTCCCAATTGTTTATGCATTACATATTGATTAAAGGTGGGGTAGGTAGTTTGATGTCAACAAGGCCTCCCATTGGTCATCTTTTTCAAAAGAACCTGCCCCTCCTTCCTGTCAATCATGATGTAGTCCCTCCCTCCAAACATGACTGGTAGGTGTGGCGAGATAGAGAGCCTGATTGGTCAATACATTCGGGCGCGATGCATTTTTTAAATTGAAAATACAGAGGCAGCGGTAAACACGGAGATCCAAGTTTATTCTCCAAGCACTTCTGTTACTGAAAGGATATTATGCCAATTTTACCAAATAAAGCCAAAAGCAAACTACATATCCCACCTTTAACTGCATAATATTGTTTTTCCATTATTTTAATGTTGTTTGTTGACATGTTTTTCTGTGTGTGTTTTGAACTCTTCTGTGTATGTTTATAAATAGGTCATGGTGCAGGTTACCGTCACCGAGTTAGACAATGGCCAATTTCTAGCTGGACTGGGCGCAGTCACAAATTGGTCATTCCACCTGAGGATCCAGACAACGAGGTAAATACTATTTTCATAATGTATTCACAAATACTTGATTTGAGGAATTATATATGATTTTTATTTATTTTCAAATAAATAACCTTTCTGTTACAGTTTGTTCTTGTTGTGGGAGCCTCCCATCTACGTGCCATTGTAGATGGTTTTGTGAAGATGCCAGAGGGACGCATCTCCTTTGGCTTCATGTCAACGCCGGGGGCCTGTGCGTCGGAGTTGAGGACCGAGTTGTTGCATGCCGCAATAACTCCGAGACCCGATGCAGTTTGCGTCATGGCCCCGAGCAACAATCTTACCGCCAGCCGTACTGTTGAGGAGGCAGGAGCTGACTTCCGGAAGCTCCTGCGCAGTGCCCTTAGTCTCTCGACTCAGGTATGCTTTGTAGTAGTTTAAAATAATAACATTGTTTTAATGATTTTGAAATTATGAGGGAATAAAATGCTAACAACAAGTATTGTTTATAAGGTCTTTGTCCAGGACTTCATACCCCGATTGAATGTTGACGCGGGTTTGCAGCAACTTACGCGTCAAGAGTTTCATCGTGTGGCAGCCAGCATGAGTAAGTTGGAAAAAAAAAGTTTTCAGTGTTAGTTCAGTTATGTATATGTCTTTTTAGCCAAACTGATTGAATAAATATGTAAATTCAGGTCTTTGCTATGATTTCGAATTCAGAATTAATATATGTAGATATTTAAATTCTTCATGTGTTCTTTTTTCAAAGACATCAAGTACTTCTCCACTGCTGAGCACTTCCCGTTCAACCACCTTGAGCTGTGGAGCAGGGATGGTGTAAGTACAACGTGTTATTTTAATATTGCCAGTTGAAAAATTTGATGTATACTTACACTTTGTATTGATCTTAGTAGTGTAGTTCATTGCAGATTCATATAGACTTGAAAAGTTCTGTTGTTAAAGTATATTCATTACTTATTCACAGGTCCATCTCAGTGACGATGGCGGCATGGAGATTCTGGTTCAGTTGCTGTGGCAGTCTGCCTACCTGCAGCTGAACCCACCATCGCCAGCTCCACAGGTTCCTCCCAGGACATCGCCCCCTGTGAGAGGTTTTGTGCCAAAGGTGGTCGTCACGGGAGAGGTCAGTGTGCCACGTCCGTCAAACCCTTTTGAGTGGAAACTCGTTGGCAAGCGCAAGAAGGTGAGTCTCTTTCTCTTTGAAACTTTTTCAAGTAGATGATTTTTTCTGAGCAGTTTAAGATGGTAATGATTAAGTGATACCTATTTGTTCCAATACATGCTGAGTATAATTGACTTTTGAACAAGACAAATCAATTACAGGTTGTTAAAAACTATAGCCTTTATTTTTTTTCACAGGTGGATGCAACATCTGTGGTGTTGGAGGAGATCATCCCTGTGAACCCCGTTTGGTTCAGCAGTGCCACGCTCGATGCAATGGAGAGAGCTTCTCCATCTCATCTGTCTAGCCCTGTGGGCCCACCTGTTCCACAAGGCAAACGGGTAATTTGTAATATGCAAATTGTATGTTTGAGGCATTTCAATGTTTGTTATTTGTCCTGACACAGAACAAGTTAACACCATTTAAGACTGTTATATAATATAGAACACTATATAGTTTGTTCCAAATACTTCTTGAAAAAGTGTTTTTTGTTTCCCATTAGATCAAGCCTAAAGTGGACTGTCGGCAGAAAGCAGTTGCCTCGAAAAGGAAACGTCCACAGCGGCAGGTTTGTAATTTATTTCAATGTAATATTTTAGTATTCTAATTGTTTTTACAGTCTGAGTAAATGGGTAGTTGGTTAAAATGTTTGAAATATTCACTAATTGTGAAACAATGATAAGTGTACAGTTTTTTTTAATGTATTTTTCTTTCCACTAGGTTGAGGCTGAATCAAGTGTTGTACCAGTGTCTTGTGAGGCCTCACCTGGCTGTCCTCTGACAGACGTTCTGCCGACAGAGGTTGGAGGACCTATTGAGTTTTTTACTTGAGCGTGCAAAGTGTTTTCATTGTTCCTGCAGTATAAAGCTATACCTCATTATTATGTTAGATCATTAAGAGACAGTATTAATTGGTAGCTTCAAGGCCTTCATTATATGCACAGATGTAAATGATAATGTAGTTCCTGTCACAAGAGACTTGTAACACAGTATTTTGTTAAGGCAGTTCAATCAAGTTTTTTTGTCTGCTGTTTTATTCCTAGGTTGAGGCAACACCAATGATTGTGGAGGTGTCTTCCCAGGACTCACCTACCAGTGTCGTGCATGTGGTTGCCATGGAGGAGGTTAGTACTTAGGTCCAGTGCCAATATCCCACTTAGTCCTATTCTTTTTATCTTACTCCTAGATTTTGTGCATGTCTGTTGTGTAAAAGGTTGGTGCACCTATTGGGTTTTTTACTTGGCAATGCAAAGTTTTTTCATGGTTCTTGCAGTAAAAAGCTAAACATCATTATTATGTTATATAATTAACAGACTATTAATTGGTAGCTTCAAGACCTTTGTTATATGCACAGATTGAACTAATAATGTAGTTGCTGCCACAAGAGACTTGTAACGCAGTACTTTGTTAATGCAGTTCATTCAGTTTTTTTGTCTGCTGTGTTATTCCTAGGTTGAGGCAACACCAAGGGTTGTGGGGGTGTCTTCCCAGGATTCACCTACCAGTGTACTTGAAGCGGTTGCAAGGGAGGAGGTTGGGTCTTTGCTCCAGTCCCAATGTTCCACTCAGCCCTACCCCTTTTATCTTACGCCTAGATTTTGTGAATGTCTGGTGTAGGTCATATAACTAGGACCTGGGATGTTTAACCAGTCTGCAAAATGAGTGATTTCCAATGTTGCTTTCAAATGTAAAGCTATCACAAGCTTTCATAGTACAATTTGACTTGTGAGCAGAATTATTTTGCCAAACATAGTTGCCGTTAACACAGAAAAAAGGGATATAACACACATTTTAAGTTGAAAGATGTAACCATTCAATTGCTTTAACCATTTAATTGACATATCCTTTAAATTACCAACAGCCAAATGTATACTAAAAGAGTTCTGTCAAAATATTATAGTACAATGAATTATTTTAGGTTGTGGCAACGTGTGTCTTCTTGAGGTATCTTCATATGCAGCACCTACAGTACCAGGAGGTTGGTGTAGGTAAACTTGTGGATGTGGTTTCTGGCAGATTGGCAGGTAACATCTTTTTTTGTAGGTGGAGGCAACCCCGTTTGCTGTGGACGTGCCTATCCAGGCAGCACGTACCAGGCCCGTGGAAGTGGTGGGAATGGAGGAGGTCGATGCAGGTAAGGTTGTGGATGTTTCTGCCAGAGGTAAGAGTGTTGTGAAAAATGTCCTTCCAAATAGTGTTATAGGTTCATTTCATCAGGGTGATTCTCGCTTTGAAAATGCAGGAGTTCAGTGTATGGCAATAGGTTTGACAG
The DNA here is from genome assembly GCF_949987555.1 of Borostomias antarcticus. Lineage (NCBI taxonomy): Eukaryota > Metazoa > Chordata > Actinopteri > Stomiiformes > Stomiidae > Borostomias > Borostomias antarcticus. The sequence continues at coordinate 11,352,337 of NC_140250.1, forward strand.
CTTTAGCAAAACATGCAGTTGAAAGTGTTTTTTCATGGCAGACAGAGGATCTTGACACAGTTTTAGTTTTAGGTGATGAGTTGTACAAGTCTGTGAGAGGCAATATGATTTGTGGAAAATCAGGACCATTTAGTGTTTCAAATGTGCCCAAGCAGTCAGTTATTGATGAATATGGTGATGTTTATGGAGTATCAAGACTATTGAGTGTTCCTGATTTGCCCAAGCAGTCAGTTATTGGTGGACATAATTTCAAGTTTGAGTATGGTGATGTTGTATCTGGTGATGTAAATATTGTTGATGGAGAATTTATCCAGGCTGGTGTATTGAAGTCTCTGCTAAATGGTTTGGATGACATGTTTGCAAAATATGACACATGTCTTCTAACATTGTGTAGTAACACGTGTGCAATAATTTGTGAAAGTAGACGCTATGCAATTGTTGATTCTCATGCGCGTTGTGCTGCTGGAATGGTAGATCCCCCTGGTAAAAGCCTTATTGTGTATTTTAGTTGTCTTAAAGATGTTTTTAGTTACATACACAAATTGTCTTTGTCACTCAGTAGTGGAGATAGGCCTTTTGAGATTTCTGGGGTTAGAGTCATTTACGCAGACCCAAATACAAGCAGTTTGAAATCACAGTTTGCAGGAGTGAAGTCTATAGAATCTGCTGAGACTTTTGAAATGGTAGAATTGGGTTTAGGTTCATCATCATTGGAACATGGTATTGCATCAGCAGGCAGGATCGGTACTAAGTGTAAGATTACAGGGCAAACTTGTGGATCTAAGAAAAGGAAAATAGATATTAGTGCAGATGTTAGTGCAGATGTCATGTTTATTAGTGATGTGGCTTCTAAAAAGCTACAGTTTGATCCTCTTGGTAATGAAGTTGCACAGTCTTTATGTACACAGTTGAATATAGAGTATGAAAAATCTGATGCACAAGTGTTAAGAGCAGTTGGTTTGTTGGGATCTCCGTGTAAGAATGAGAAAATAGTGGCTGATGGCAATTGTTTCTTTCGAGCAATCTCCCTAGCTGTGAGCGGCACACAGAAGAACCACAGGAAAATCAGACTGGCTGTTGTTAAACAACTGAAAAATAAGGCAGTGGATTATAAACATATTTTGAGAAGTGAATTTTCATCAGTGGCCGAGTACATTCAGATTTCCAAGATGCAATATGTTGGCAGTTGGGCAACCGAAGTGGAAATTCAAGCAGCAACAGATTGTCTAGGAGTTAATATTTTTACTTATTATGATAACCGGTGGCTAGAATATAGCTGTAAGTATAGGTGTTTGTCAAAACAGGGCATCTACTTGCAAAATTGCAATGGCAACCATTATGAAACTGTTGTGTGTGTTCATCAGCCTCAGTTGCAAAGCTGTTATGGTTATTGTAACGTGAATACATCCTTCTCCAAAGTGTACAATACCAGACAAAGTGCAGAGAGCAGTTTATGTAAAGTCACAGAGCATGAGAACATGAAAACAGTTGTGTGTACAGGTGGTTTGAGTCCAGTTGGAATTTCAAGTTCTGTGAGTGAAGAAGTAGTGTATATTGAGGATGATGTAAATCAGCAAACAGATTGTGGTGTTGTGGATGAGTCAAGTAAGCTAGCATTCAAATTTAGTCCTATTTGCACTGAATTTGCAAAAACATTATGTAGCAAATTGAATGTGGAGTTTGAAAGACATGATTTACAAGTGCATACAGAATATGGGTCTTTAGGTGTTGTGTGTAAAACAAAGGGAATTCTAGAGGATGGAAATAGTTTTTTTAGATCAGTATCTCAAGTTATTTGTGGCTCTCAAAAAGGTCATCTGAAAATTAGACATGCTGTTGTTAAGTACATGGAAATTCATAGTGCAGAACACATGGAGTATTTGGATAAGGAATATGATTCAGTGGCAGAGTATATTAACAAGTCGCAAATGAGGTATGTTGGTAGTAGTGCAACCAATATAGAAATTCAAGAAACAGCAAATGCTTTTGGAGTAGACATATTTATATATAGTGGTAAAACATGGTTGAAATACAGTAGCTTTTGCTCAATGGTTACAAATGAAGGCATTTACTTAAAACATGAGAATAATAATTTTGAACCAGTATTGTGTGTTTATGGTGATAAGCATATTTGTATAAATTTGTGTGAGGCAGGTAATTCATTAAAGACAGGTACAAGGAATCCAAAAGTCCAGACGCAGAGCACTGCAAATATTAATGTTATTTTTTCCAAGTATTTGGAAAAGAAGAAGAATTTCCAAAAGAAAATGAAATATCAGAACAGTGTTCTGTACAGGGAAATGTTAAAGGAAATGTTTAGAAATAAATATCAGGGAGATGATTTTCATAGGGAGAAAATTAGACGTATGAGAAGAGTCAAATATCAGGGAGATGAGTTGCATAGGGACAAAATTAGAGGTAGGAAGAGAGTCAAATATCAGGGAGATGAGTTGCATAGGGACAAAACTAAACAAAAGAGTATAAAGAAGTATCAGGAAGATGTGTTCTTTAAAGAGAATGTGAAATCCATGAGTATTAAAAAGTATCAGGAAGATGTGTTCTTTAAAGAGAATGTGAAATCCATGAGTATTAAAAAGTATCAGGAAGATGTGTTCTTTAAAGAGAGTGTGAAATCCATGAGTATTAAGAAGTATCAGGAAAATCTTCAGCATAAGATTCATGTTGCAGCTTTTAACAAATTGAAGAGGAAAGAAATTAAATATAAGCAGAAGGAGTTTGATTTTGTTAAGGAGAGGTTTTTAGATAAGGTGAAATATGGGCCTGATTTTGTGTGTTGTGTTTGTCATAGACTGTTGTTTAAAAATCAGGTTACAAGGTGCCAACGGGCTGATTACAGTAAGAATAAAGCAATGGCTTCATTTGCAGATAAATGTTTAACTGAAGACTATTTACACAAATGTAATGAGGACTGTGCAACGCCGTGTCAGTTGGATATAGCTAGAGGTCAGCTGTGGATTTGCCACTCGTGTCATAGTAAGATTAAAAGAGGTGTACTGCCACCTGAATGTGCAATGAACAGTTTGAGACCTGATCCCATTCCACCAGAGTTAGCATGTTTGAATAGCTTAGAACAGCATTTGATAGCTTTACATATACCATTTTTGAAAATGTTAGCCTTGCCTAAAGGCGGACAAAATGGAGTACATGGACCAGTGACATGTGTTCCAGCAAATATTGTGCAGACTAGCAATGTACTGCCTCGTTCTAATATGGAAGGATCTCTGTGTCGCATAAAATTAAAACGTAAGCTAACTTATAAAGGGCATTATGAATATAAGTTTGTTGACACTATGCGTGTGAGGCGAGCATTGCAATATTTAAAACAAACAAATGTGCATTATAGAGATGTAGAGTTTAATGAAGAGTGGCTGAATGAGTTTTGTAGGGAGCCAGATGAGGTTTCAGGGAAGGAGCCTGATAGTACTATAGATGAAGCAGATGTTGGTGAAGATGAGCTTTTGCATGATAGACAACAACATTGTATGTTTCAAGACACGTGTCTTATGCCTGTTGACATTGGTCAGGAAGTGCTCGATCAATATTTTGATGGTGTATTGAATCTTGCACCAGCAGAAGGGAATAATCCTGTTAAATTGCTTTCTGATTATACAAACGAAGCCAAATGTTTTCCAGTGTTGTTTCCACAGGGATGTAATACATATCAAGAGAGAGCAAATCGTTTGACATTATCGCAATATTTTAATAATAGAATTCAACATGCCGATGGTAGGTTTGCACAAAATGTGGAATATATCTTTTTTGCTCAGTATATGTCAGAGATAGAACAGGTTATGTCAAGTGTGTCTGTAGCATTACGGAAAGGAAAATGCCATGGTTCTCGAGGAGTACATGCTCAGGAAAAAGTTCAGTTAAACCATGAAGAATCTTTGAAAAAGTTGTTGGAGTTTGATGATGGGTATCGTTTTCTTAAACCAATTCGAGGTACACCAGCTTTTTGGCAAGGAGCACAGAAATACCTTCTCGCTTGTGTCCGTCAGCTCGGCGTGCCAACTTGGTTTTGTTCGTTTTCTTCGGCTGATGTGCGTTGGAAAAATCTTCTTAATAGTATTTTGAAACAGGAAGGTAGAACACAGACAGTAGAAGATTTAGAGTGGGCAGAGAGGTGTGACCTATTGCGTCGGAATTCTGTGACTGCAGCTAGGATGTTTGATTTTCGCTGGCATTGTTTCTTGAGGGAGGTACTTATGTCGCCATTGCATCCAATTGGTAAAATTGTTGATTACTTTTATCGAGTAGAATTTCAGCAGCGCGGATCACCTCATGTCCATTGCCTGTTTTGGATTGAGAATGCACCATTGATTGATAAAAACACAGATGAAGAGGTAGTTGAATTTATTGATAAATATGTAACATGTGAGTTACCAGTAGAAGATGACACATTACGTGAAATTGTCACATCTGTGCAGCAACATTCAAAGCGACATTCAAAAACGTGTAAAAAGAACAAGACGGTTTGTCGTTTCAACTTTCCAAGGCCTGCATCTAGTCGTACATTTATATGTCGGAAAACAGAAGATGAAGAAAAAGTATGTATTTGTCAGGGAGAGGAGACAGGGAGTTCTGCAGTGTGTGCAGCATGTGGAAAACCGCGTCAGAAAGAGTCAAGTAAAATGAAAAGAGATCACGCATCAAATATAGTGTCAAAAATCAAGGAAGCTTTGTCTGATGAGAATAATACCCATGATAGTGTTGAAGATTTGTTTCAAAGTGTAGGGATTAATCAAGCAACTTTTGAGGCTGCATATCAAAGTTTAGCAAGAAATACACATATTGTGTTAAAGAGACAGGTTAATGAAGTTTGGGTAAATCAGTATAGTAAGCCTCTATTAAAATGTTGGTCGGCCAATCTAGACATTCAGTATGTAGTCGATGCATACGCATGTGTTGTTTACATAATTTCGTACATTTCAAAGGCAGAAAGGGAGATGGGACTTTTGTTAGCTAACGCCCAAAGAGAAGCTTCAAAGGAGAAAAATGTTGAGGCAAGAGATGCACTGAGAAATCTAGGCAGTGTCTATCTCCATAACAGAGATGTGTGTGCTCAAGAAGCTGTGTATAGATTAACAAATATGCATCTGAAGGAATGTTCAAGGAAAGTATTTTTTGTACCCACAGGCGAGAATATAGTAAGAATGAGTTTGCCATTAAGTGTGTTGAAGCAAAAGGCAGCATCAGAAGACATAAACGCAGACGATATTTGGATGACTAGTTTTGTTGATCGTTACAAGAATAGGCCAAACGATAGTGTTTTTAATGACATGTGCATGGCAACATTTGCATCTGAATATCGTGTTTTGAGTAAAAATGAAAAATGTAAGACGCAGATTAAATTAAACAAAGGTTTTGGAACTGTTGCTAAAAGAACACGTACAAAACCTGCAGTTGTTCGTTATGCGCGCTTTTCTGAAACCAAAAGTCCGGAATTATTTCATCAGAGTATCATGCAGTTGTTCTTGCCATATCGTTTAGATAAGCAGCTAAAACCTCCAAGCTGTGAAACATTTCAACAGTTTTACAAGAATGGGCATGTTAGGTTTAGTGATGGATTAAGACATTCAGTAAAGTCAGTTGTTGATTTAAACAGAAGTAAGTTTGAAATTGAAGCAGATGAATTGGATAATATCGAGAGTAGTATTGATACAGATGGTGTTTTAGAAGATGCCTGGTGTGAACTGTGCCCAGAGCAAGAGTTGGAGCGTTTACAGTGTGAGCAGGAACAGAAAGACAAAGAAGAGATAGTTGAAGAACACGAGGAAAATATTCCAGATTTAGCATTAAATAGACAAAAAGTAGCACATTTGGAAAAGCAAAATAATATTATGTGTAGAAATGATGGTTTGGCTTTAATTAGATCTTTAAATGAGACTCAGCTGTCTATTTTTTATCAGATTCGACAATGGTGCTTAGCAAAAGTAATAGGGAAAAACCCAGATCCATTCCATTTATTTATTACAGGGGGTGCAGGAACGGGAAAAAGCCATTTAATAAAAGCCATGCAGTATGAAGCCATGAGATTATTGTCAACAGTCTGTCGTCATCCTGACAATATTTGTGTTTTGTTAACAGCTCCTACGGGGATAGCTGCATACAATTTGCGTGCCGCAACCATTCACCACACATTTAGCATAGGAAAAGATGTTCGTTTACCGTACACACCTTTGGGTGAAGAAAAGGTGAATTCTTTGCGTGTTAAATTTAGTGATCTTCAAATTTTGATAATAGATGAAATATCAATGGTTGATCACAGGCTGTTGTCTTATATTAATGGAAGATTAAGACAGAGTAAACAAAGTCTCTCCCCATTTGGAAACGTTAGTGTAGTTGCTGTTGGAGATTTTTACCAGTTACCTCCAGTAAAAGGGAAACCGCTGTATGAAGACAATCTAGGTATAAACTTGTGGTCTACTCTATTTAAGGTTGTGGAATTAAAAGAAATAGTTAGACAAAAAGATAATGTGTTTGCAGAGTTGTTAAACAGAGTAAGAACCTGTGTAAAGAAGACCCCGATGTTAAAAAGCGACATAAAAATATTAAAACGTTGTGAGACTGGTGAAGAGAGTTCAGCTTTGCACATATTTCCAACAAATAAACAGGTTAATGAGCATAATGTAGAACAACTGTTTAAAACATGTCCTGAATATGTCCAGATAGATGCTCAGGATTATGTAAATAATACAAAAACAGGGAAACTAGAATTGAAAACTGGACATCATAGCAAAACCTATGACACATGTTTGGCTGAACAACTATTGTTAGGTAAGGATGCGCGTGTAATGTTGTGCAAAAATGTGGATGTTATGGACGGTCTTGTTAATGGGGTATGCGGTACTGTGACACATATAGTTTCTTCTGAAAATAAGACATTTCCTCAAAAAGTTTATATTAAGTTTGATGATGACCATGTTGGTGCGGAGAGGAGGAAATCTGCAGGTGGTTCAGAGGGTTCTACGGGTATTGAGCCAGAGGAAGAGAAGGTAACAAAGAAAGGTGGTTTGCGACGACAGTTTCCGCTTAAACTTGCTTGGGCTTGCACGGTACATAAAGTACAAGGTGTTACTGTGGATAATGCTGTGGTGTGTCTTAAAAGAATATTTACTGCAGGACAGGCATATGTGGCATTAAGTCGTGTTAGAAATTTGTCAGGTTTGGTGATTCAAAATTTTGAAGATAAAGTCTTATATTGTAGGGACAACATTAAGGATGCAATACAGAGTATGCCCCCATTTTTGATTGGAAGTAACAGGCCCAATTTTAGTCCAAATACTTTTAATGTCTTTTTGATGAATATTCAAAGTTTGACTCGACATGTATCAGATTTGGCATTGAGTACACAGCATTTGCAGCTTAACTGTATTGCTGTTACAGAAACATGGTTACCTGCTTCATCCTCATTTGAAACAGTAAACATTGATGGTTTTACTTTTCATAGTTGTCCACGAAGTTTATCATACAGTAGCAATAACCCAGCACTATTGTCATTACAAGGACAACAACATGGTGGAGTTGGATTGTACAGTGCAGACAATTTGGCATATGACATTATCAAAGGACTACATGTCAATTTGGAATGTTTGATTTACAACTGTGTTGAGTATAACATATTGATAGCAGTCATTTATCGTCCACCATCTTATCCCATGTCTTTGTTTAAAGAAAATCTAGCCAAATTACTTGATTGGCTAGAGCCAAAAAGCAACACCATTACAGTCATGGGCGATTTCAATGACGATATTTTGAAATCATCAACTATCTGCAAATTTCTAACCGACAAAGGATATGTTCAACATGTGACAGGACCAACAACAGAAAAAGGGACATTAATTGACCACATTTATGTAAAAACTACACATTATGAAATAGAATCAATAGTGTTGCCAATGTATTTCAGTGATCATGAAGCAGTAGTTTGTTCTTTTAAACAGGTTTTGATAACATCCGAGAGTGAGTAAAGATTTGTAACAGTTGCAAATGAACATATTTTAGTTATCATGAGGCAGTTTGTTCTTTTAAATATAGCGCTTTTCATCATTTATTGTATTTATATTTATTGAATGATATTTATTTGAGTAATATTTATTGAATATTTATTGACTGTATAGAATATATATTTATTGAGTAATGAGTTTATATTTATCGAATGATATTTATTTTATATTTATTGAATGATATTTATTGAGTAATTGAGTATATTTATTGAGTGATATTTTATTTATTGAGTAATCCGATTTGTAACAGTTTTAGATGTGTCATTTTGAGGTTTCGTTTCCTGCATTACAACAGCATTTAAAAGTTAAATATATATTGTGAAACATTAGGTTCATTGAAGCACATTCAAAACTACAGTAATTACATGATATTCTACATTAGGTGAACAAATTAACCCATTGATGCACAACATATGCACATCCCTTCTATTACACAACATGGGTCTAAAGCAACCCTCATTTGTTGTAGTAGTAGTAGTAGTAGTTATTGTTATCAGTAGTAGTATAGTTGCAGTAGTAGTAGTAGTAAATAGTAGTAATATTATTTAATAATATTATTGTTATTAGTAGTAATGGTAGTAGTAGTCATAGTAGTGGTAGCGGTAGTAGTAGTGGTAGCAGTAGTAGAAGTAGTAGATATATTTTTCAGTTATACAGTATATCATAGAAACACTCAGATATAAATGACAACAGAAAATGGACATGGGTCATTTTAGACCCATGTTGTGCATCAAAGGGTTAAAAAGCCATTATTTGGCATTTTTTCACAAAATAAAATAGTGCCATATATGCTGTTGCTAATGCAGGTTTTGCTTTCCCTGTCATGAACTGCCAAAAAGCAAAAGGCACTGGTGTTGGACTTCCAGTAGGAATGGGGTTCAATTCCCTGGAGTGCCTGATGGTTTGGTATTTACATGAAAGCTCCGATAATTTTCTCTCATCTAATTGTCTCTAACGATGGTCTCCAATTTCAATAAAACTAAAACAACTTGTAGCAACTCAATACATAGAATATGTGTAGACATTCTCATCCCAATAATGCATATTACTAATTAATCATCTTCTGTCTCCCCTAGATGTGTTTTACCTTCTGTCTCCTCTGTTGTCCTGTCACTTTCTGCAGGTGTTTCTTCCTCCTGAGCTGTAGAGTGTGGATCAATAATGGCAAACCACATACTACCACCATGTGCCTGCTCAATATGGGCTCTACACTCAGTGCAACAATTGGTTAACTGTGGAATCTGCATTGGCCTCTCCGTCTCTCTCTCATCCAGGATTCTCTCGCTTTCCTTCTCTCTTGCCTTCTCCAGGTCAAGAACATTGTGTTCAGGATGCAACCTTGGTGAAGCGTGATCAATTTGGCACAAATTGGATAATGTATGTAGGAGTTATGAGGACTTCCTTTTTCAGTCAGTAGATGGCGCCAAGTATGACTCAATTGTGACACAGATGTGTGCAGGACGGAACCTTGATGAAGCATGAGAAATCTGAGGCAAATTGGATAATGTATCGAGGAGTTATGAGGACTTACTGTTTCAACAGTAGGTGGCGCTGTAAGTGTGACTCAATACCGATGCAAAGATGTGTTCAGGATGCGACCTTCATGAAGCGTGAGCAATTTGGTGTAAATCGGATAATGTATGTAGGAGTTATGTGGACTTCCTGTAAGCAGTAGATGGCGCTATAAGTATGACTCAATGCTGACGCCCAGATGTGTTCAGGATGCGACCTTCATCAACCCTGAGCAATTTGGAGTAAATGGGATAACGTATGTAGGAGTTATGAGGACTTCCTCTTTCACCAGTAAGTGGTGTAAGCTGTAAGTGTTACTCAATACCGATGCATAGATGTGTTCAGGACAGAACGGTCGTGAAGCGTGAGATATATCGGACAAATTGGATAATGTATGTAGGAGTTATGAGGACTTCCTGTTTCACCAATAGGTGGCGGTATACGTATGACGCAATACTGACACATAGCAGCAGTGAGCTGTGAGTAGGCGTGACTCAATACCGAAGCATAGATGTGTTCAGGACGGTACCTTGATGAAGCATGAGAAATGTTGAGTAAATTTGATAACGTATGTAGGAGTTATGAGGACTTCCTGTTTCACCAGTAGGTGGCGCTGTAGGTATGACGCAATACTGACTTACAGAAGTGTTCAAGATGCGACCTTCATCAAGCATGAGCAATTTGGAGTAAATCGGATAACATATGTAGGAGTTATGAGTACTTCCTGTTTCACCAGTAGGTGGCGCTGTAAGTGTGACTCAATACCGACGCATAGATGTGTTCAGAAGGTGACCTTCACGAAGCGTCAGCAATTTGGTGCAAATCGGATGATGTATGCAGGAGTTATGAGGACTTCCTGTTTCACCAATAGGTGGCGCTATTCGTATGACGCAATACTGACACATAGATGTGTTCAGGACAGAACCGTCATGAAGCGTGAGCTATATCGGACAAATTGGATAATGTATGGAGGAGTTATGAGGACTTCCTGTTTCACCAATAGGTGGCGCTATAAGTATGACGCAATACTGAAACATAGATGTGTTCAGGACAGAACCGTCATGAAGCGTGAGATATATCGGACAAATTGGATAATGTATGGAGGAGTTATGAGGACTTCCTGTTTCACCAATAGGTGGCGCTATACGTATGACGCAATACTGACACATAGATGTGTTCAGGACAGAACCGTCATGAAGCGTGAGATATATCGGACAAATTGGATAATGTATGGAGGAGTTATGAGGACTTCCTGTTTCACCAATAGGTGGCGCTATAAGTATGACGCAATACTGACACATAGATGTGTTCAGGACAGAACCGTCATGAAGCGTGAGATATATCGGACAAATTGGATAATGTATGGAGGAGTTATGAGGACTTCGTGTTTTATGGCGAAATGTCAAACTTTGGCAGGGCGCCACGGCAAGGGTGTTTGGTGAAAACTCAATTTTTTTGATAACTTTTGATCACAAAGGTCTTAAGATGAAGCTGACCCGATATGAAGTTGATCGGATGAAATCTGTAGGAGGAGTTCGTCGAAGTACGAGGCATGGAAATGGTCAAAACAAGGACAAAATGGCACATTAAGAGCAAAATGGCGGACTTCCTGTTGCATGTTGGGTATAGCTCCAAGAGACATTTAAGTGTGGCTCGATGAAATACATATGCCCACCGAATTTCGTTAGCCTACATCAAACTGAAAGGTGGGGCTCGCCATTTTAAACTTTCCAGGGGGCGCTCTTGAGCCGTTTTGCCACGCCCATTTCCGTCACCCAAAGATTATCAAATTTTTCACCGGGACTGACGTATCTGCAAAGTTTCATCCGTTTTCATCGATGTTCAGGCCGCCTAAAAGGCATTTGTTTGGAGTAAAGGAGAAGGAGAAGAATAATAATAATAATCCTTCGAGTTTCAATAGGGCCTCGCACCGCCAGTGCTCGGGCCCTAACTAGTGCTGCGAGCAGCAGTGAGCGGGCCCTCGCACCCCACGCGGGTCGGGGTGTGGCGCCGTTAAAGGGTGTGCTATTTCGGTGTCCAGTACTGACAGAAACTTCCTGTCACCAGTAGGTGGCGCTCTAAGCGTGACTCAATACCGACGCATAGATGTGTTCAGGACAGTACCTTGATGAAGCGTGAGAAATGTTGTGTAAATCGGACAAAGTATGTAGGAGTTATGAGGACTTCCTGTAAGCAGTAGGTGGCGCTGTAGGTATGACGCAATACTGACCTACAGATGTGTTGAAGATGCGACCTTCATCAAGCATGAGCAATTTGGAGTAAATCGGATAATGTATGTAGGAGTTATGAGTACTTCCTGTTTCACCAGTAGGTGGCGCTGTAAGTGTAACTCAATACCGACGCATAGATGTGTTCAGAAGGTGACCTTCATGAAGCGTCAGCAATTTGGTGCAAATCGTATGATGTATGCAGGAGTTATGAGGACTTCCTGTTTCACCAATAGGTGGCGCTATAAGTATGACGCAATACTGACACATAGATGTGTTCAGGACAGAACCATCATGAAGCGTGAGATAAATCGGACAAATCGGATAATGTATGGAGGAGTTATGAGGACTTCCTGTTTCACCAATAGGTGGCGCTATAAGTATGACGCAATACTGACACATAGATGTGTTCAGGACAGAACTGTCATGAAGCGTGAGACATATCGGACAAATCGGATAATGTATGGAGGAGTTATGAGGACGTACTGTTTCACCAATAGGTGGCGCTATAAGTATGACGCAATACTGACACATAGATGTGTTCAGGACAGAACAGTCATGAAGCGTGAGACATATCGGACAAATCGGATAATGTATGGAGGAGTTATGAGGACGTACTGTTTCACCAATAGGTGGCGCTATAAGTATGACGCAACACTGACACATAGATGTGTTCAGGACAGAACCGTCATGAAGCGTGAGACATATCGGACAAATCGGATAATGTATGGAGGAGTTATGAGGACGTACTGTTTCACCAATAGGTGGCGCTATAAATATGACGCAATACTGACACATAGATGTGTTCAGGACAGAACCGTCATGAAGCGTGAGATATATCGGACAAATCGGATAATGTATGGAGGAGTTATGAGGACATCGTGTTTTATGGCGAAATGTCAAACTTTGGTGGGGCGCCACGGCAAGGGTGTTTGGTGAAAACTCAATTTTTTTGATAACTTTTGATCACAAAGGTCTTAAGATGAAGCTGACCCGATATGAAGTTGATCGGATGAAATCTGTAGGAGGAGTTCGTCGAAGTACGAGGCATGGAAATGGTCAAAACAAGGACAAAATGGCACATTAAGAGCAAAATGGCGGACTTCCTGTTGCATGTTGGGTATAGCTCCAAGAGACATTTAAGTGTGGCTCGATGAAATACATATGCCCACCGAATTTTGTTCGCCTACATCAAACTGAAAGGTGGGGCTCACCATTTGAAACTTTCCAGGGGGCGCTCTTGAGCCGTTTTGCGACGCCCATTTCCGTCACCCATGAATTATCAAATTTTTCACCGGGACTGACGTATCTGCAAAGTTTCATCCGTTTTCATCGATGTTCAGGCCGCCTAAAAGGCATTTGTTTGGAGTAAAGAAGGAGAAGAAGGAGAATAATAATAATCCTTCGAGTTTCAATAGGGCCTCGCACCGCCAGTGCTCGGGCCCTAATAATAATAATAATCCTTCGAGTTTCAATAGGGCCTCGCACCGCCAGTGCTCGGGCCCTAATAATCCTTCGAAATACAATAGGGCCTCGCACCGCCAGTGCTCGGGCCCTAATAATAATCCTTCGAGTTTCAATAGGGCCTCGCACCGCCAGTGCTCGGGCCCTAATAATCCTTCGAGTTTCAATAGGGCCTCGCACCGCCAGTGCTCGGGCCCTAATAATAATCCTTCGAGTTTCAATAGGGCCTCGCACCGCCAGTGCTCGGGCCCTAACTAGTGCTGCGAGCAGCAGTGAGCGGGCCCTCGCACCCCACGCGTGTCGGGGTGCTGCGCCGTTAAAGGCTGTGCTATTTCGGTGTGCAGTACTGAGAGAAACTTCCTGTCACCAGTAGGTGGCGCTCTAGGCGTGACTCAATACCGAAGCATAGATGTGTTCAGGACGGTACCTTGATGAAGCGTGAGAAATGTTGAGTAAATCGGATAACGTATGTAGGAGTTATGAGGACTTCCTGTTTCACCAGTAGGTGGCGCTGTAAGTGTGACTCAATACCGACACATAGATGTGTTCAGGACAGAACTGTCATGAAGCGTGAGATATATCGGACAAATCGGATAATGTATGGAGGAGTTATGGGGACTTCCTGTTTCACCAATAGGTGGCGCTATAAGTATGACGCAATACTGACACATAGATGTGTTCAGGACAGAACCGTCATGAAGCGTGAGATATATCGGACAAATTGGATAATGTATGGAGGAGTTATGAGGACTTCCTGTTTTACCAATAGGTGGCGCAATAAGTATGATGCAATACTGACACAAAGATGTGTTCAGGACAGAACCGTCATGAAGCGTGAGATATATCGGACAAATTGGATAATGTATGGAGGAGTTATGAGGACTTCCTGTTTCACCAATAGGTGGCGCTATAAGTATGACGCAATACTGACACATAGATGTGTTCAGGACAGAACCGTCATGAAGCGTGAGATATATAGGACACATTGGATAATGTATGGAGGAGTTATGAGGACTTCCTGTTTCACCAATAGGTGGCGCTATAAGTATGACGCAATACTGAAACATAGATGTGTTCAGGACAGAACCGTCATGAAGCGTGAGATATATCGGACAAATTGGATAATGTATGGAGGAGTTATGAGGACTTCCTGTTTCACCAATAGGTGGCGCTATAAGTATGACGCAATACTGACACATAGATGTGTTCAGGACAGAACCGTCATGAAGCGTGAGATATATCGGACAAATTGGATAATGTATGGAGGAGTTATGAGAACTTCGTGTTTTATGGCGAAATGTCAAACTTTGGCGGGGCGCCACGGCAAGGGTGTTTGGTGAAAACTCAATTTTTTTGATAACTTTTGATCACAAAGGTCTTAAGATGAAGCTGACCCGATATGAAGTTGATCGGATGAAATCTGTAGGAGGAGTTCGTCGAAGTACGAGGCATGGAAATGGTCAAAACAAGGTCAAAATGGCACATTAAAAGCAAAATGGCGGACTTCCTGTTGCATGTTGGGTATAGCTCCAAGAGACATTTTAGTGTGTCTCGATGAACTACTTATGCCCACCGATTTTCGTTCGCCTACATCAAACTGAAAGGTGGGGCTCGCCATTTTAATTTTTCCAGGGGGCGCTCTTGAGCCGTTTTGCCACGCCCATTTCCGTCACCCATGAATTATCAAATTTTTCACCGGGACTGACGTATCTGCAAAGTTTCATCCGTTTTCATCGATGTTCAGGCCGCCTAAAAGGCATTTGTTTGGAGTAAAGGAGAAGAAGGAGAAGGAGAAGAATAATAATAACTAGGGCTGCGAGCAGCAGTGAGCGGGCCCTCGCACCCCACGCGTGTCGGGGTGCTGCGCCGTTAAAGGCTGTGCTATTTCGGTGTGCAGTACTGAGAGAAACTTCCTGTCACCAGTAGGTGGCGCTCTAGGCGTGACTCAATACCGAAGCATAGATGTTTTCAGGACGGTACCTTGATGAAGCGTGAGAAATGTTGAGTAAATCGGATAACGTATGTAGGAGTTATGAGGACTTCCTGTTTCACCAGTAGGTGGCGCTGTGAGTGTGACTCAATACCGACACATAGATGGGTTCAGAAGGCCACCTTCATGAAGCGTCAGCAATTTGGTGCAAATCGGATGATGTATGCAGGAGTTAAGAGGACTTCCTGTTTCACCAATAGGTGGCGCTATACGTATGACGCAATACTGACACATAGATGTGTTCAGGACAGAACCATCATGAAGCGTGAGCCATATCGGACAAATCGGATAATAAATGGAGGAGTTATGAGGACTTCCTGTTTCACCAATAGGTGGCGCTATAAGTATGACGCAATACTGAAACATAGATGTGTTCAGGACAGAACCGTCATGAAGCGTGAGATATATCGGACAAATTGGATAATGTATGGAGGAGTTATGAGGACTTCCTGTTTCACCAATAGGTGGCGCTATAAGTATGACGCAATACTGACACATAGATGTGTTCAGGACAGAACCGTCATGAAGCGTGAGATATATCGGACAAATCGGATAATGTATGGAGGAGTTATGAGGACTTCCTGTTTCACCAATAGGTGGCGCTATAAGTATGACGCAATACTGACACATAGATGTGTTCAGGACAGAACCGTCATGAAGCGTGAGATATATCGGACAAATCGGATAATGTATGGAGGAGTTATGAGGACTTCCTGTTTCACCAATAGGTGGCGCTATAAGTATGACGCAATACTGACACATAGATGTGTTCAGGACAGAACCGTCATGAAGCGTGAGATATATCGGACAAATCGGATAATGTATGGAGGAGTTATGAGGACTTCCTGTTTCACCAATAGGTGGCGCTATAAGTATGACGCAATACTGACACATAGATGTGTTCAGGACAGAACCGTCATGAAGCGTGAGATATATCGGACAAATTGGATAATGTATGGAGGAGTTATGAGGACTTCGTGTTTTATGGCGAAATGTCAAACTTTGGCGGGGCGCCACGGCAAGGGTGTTTGGTGAAAACTCAATTTTTTTGATAACTTTTGATCACAAAGGTCTTAAGATGAAGCTGACCCGATATGAAGTTGATCGGATGAAATCTGTAGGAGGAGTTCGTCGAAGTACGAGGCATGGAAATGGTCAAAACAAGGACAAAATGGCACATTAAGAGCAAAATGGCGGACTTCCTGTTGCATGTTGGGTATAGTTTCAAGAGACATTTTAGTGTGTCTCGATGAAATACATATGCCCTCCGAATTTCGTTCGCCTACATCAAACTGAAAGGTGGGGCTCGCCATTTTAAACTTTCCAGGGGGCGCTCTTGAGCCGTTTTGCCACGCCCATTTCCGTCACCCATGAATTATCAAATTTTTCACCGGGACGGACGTATCTGCAAAGTTTCATCCGTTTTCATCGATGTTTAGGCCGCCAAAAAGGCATTTGTTTGGGGAGAAGAACAAGAAGAACAAGGAGAACTAGTGCTGCGAGCAGCAGTGAGCGGGCCCTCGCACCCCACGCGTGTCGGGGTGCTGCGCCGTTAAAGGCTGTGCTATTTCGGTGTGCAGTATTGAGAGAAACTTCCTGTCACCAGTAGGTGGCGCTCTAGGTGTGACAATACCGAAGCATAGTTGTGTTCAGGACGGTACCTTGATGAAGCGTGAGAAATGTTGAGTAAATCGGATAATGTATGTAGGAGTTATGAGGACTTCCTGTTTCACCAGTAGGTGGCGCTGTAGGTATGACGCAATACTGACCTACAGATGTGTTCAAGATGCGACCTTCATCAAGCATGAGCAATTTGGAGTAAATCGGATAATGTATGTAGGAGTTATGAGTACTTCCTGTTTCACCAGTAGGTGGCGCTGTAAGTGTAACTCAATACCGACGCATAGATGTGTTCAGAAGGTGACCTTCATGTAGCGTCAGCAATTTGGTGCAAATCGGATGATGTATGCAGGAGTTATGAGGACTTCCTGTTTCACCAATAGGTGGCGCTATAAGTATGACGCAATACTGACACATAGATGTGTTCAGGACAGAACCGTCATGAAGCGTGAGATAAATCGGACAAATCGGATAATGTATGGAGGAGTTATGAGGACTTCCTGTTTCACCAATAGGTGGCGCTATAAGTATGACGCAATACTGACACATAGATGTGTTCAGGACAGAACCGTCATGAAGCGTGAGATATATCGGACAAATTGGATAATGTATGGAGGAGTTATGAGGACTTCCTGTTTCACCAATAGGTGGCGCTATAAGTATGACGCAATACTGACACATAGATGTGTTCAGGACAGAACCGTCATGAAGCGTGAGATATATCGGACAAATTGCATAATGTATGGAGGAGTTATGAGGACTTCCTGTTTCACCAATAGGTGGCGCTATAAGTATGACGCAATACTGACACATAGATGTGTTCAGGACAGAACCGTCATGAAGCGTGAGATATATCGGACAAATTGGATAATGTATGGAGGAGTTATGAGGACTTCCTGTTTCACCAATAGGTGGCGCTATAAGTATGACGCAATACTGACACATAGATGTGTTCAGGACAGAACCTTCATGAAGCGTGAGATATATCGGACGAATTGGATAATGTATGTAGGAGTTATGAGGACTTCCTGTTTCACCAATAGGTGGCGCTATAAGTATGATGCAATACTGAAACATAGATGTGTACAGGACAGAACCGTCATGAAGCATGAGATATATCGGACAAATTGGATAATGTATGTAGGAGTTATGAGGACTTCGTGTTTTATGGCGAAATGTCAAACTTTGGCAGGGCGCCACGGCAAGGGTGTGTGGTGAAAACTCAATTTTTTTGATAACTTTTGATCACAAAGGTCTTAAGATGAAGCCGACCCGATATGAAGTTGATCGGATGAAATCTGTAGGAGGAGTTCGTTGAAGTACGAGGCATGGAAATGGTCAAAACAAGGACAAAATGGCACATTAAAAGCAAGATGGCGGACTTCCTGTTGCATGTTGGGTATAGCTCCAAGAGACATTTTAGTGTGTCTCGATGAACTACATATGCCCACCGAATTTCGTTCGACTACATCAAACTGAAAGGTGGGGCTCGCCATTTTAAATTTTCCAGGGGGCGCACTTGAGCCGTTTTGCCACGCCCATTTCCGTCACCCATGAATTATCAAATTTTTTACCGGGACTGACGTATGTGCAAAGTTTCATCCATTTTCATCGATGTTAAGGCCGCCAAAAAGGCATTTGTTTGGGGAGAAGAAGAAGGAGAAGAAGGAGAAGAAGAATAATAATAATAATCCTTCGAGTTTCAATAGGGCCTCGCACCGCCAGTGCTCGGGCCCTAACTAGGGCTGCGAGCAGCAGTGAGCGGGCCCTCGCACCCCACGCGTGTCGGGGTGCGGCGCCGTTAAAGGGTGTGCTATTTCGTTGTCCAGTACTGAGAGAAACTTCCTGTCACCAGTAGGTGGCGCTCTAAGCGTGACTCAATACCGACGCATAGATGTGTTCAGGACGGTACCTTGATGAAGCGTGATGAATGTTGTGTAAATCGGACAATGTATGTAGGAGTTATGATGACTTCTTGCTTGACCTGTAGGCGGCGCTCAATACTGACCTACAGATGTGTTCAGGACTCGACCTTCATCAACCATGAGCAATTTGGAGTAAATCGGATAACATATGTAGGAGTTATGAGGACTTCCTGTTTTATGGTGATACATTGAAATTCGCTGCGGCACCACTGTCATGAATATATGTGTGAAGTGCATTTGAACGCCAGCTCCATAATAGGCCTAATAATAAATATTAGAGATTATAGCCTACAGCCTTTAAACACTAAAACAAGAGAACCAACACAATTGTATGACTTGAAAACTTTATCTGTGAAGACAATGCCATGATATAACAACGTAACACATTTTCTATTAGCCTGGCTACTACTGTAGAAATGCCATAGCCTGGCGCATGAGTCAATTTGACTCTCTGGCAGTTATAGGTATAGAGCGCCCCCCTGCGATTCTAGTGTTATATACCCCTAAATATCCATAATATAATTTGATTACATTACCTTTATTTTTACACAGAACAAAATGAACATATCCACGTTCTATGGGAAGCGAACAGGTGGACTTCAAACCAGGGTTCCACCCGTTGAAAGTGATGACAGCTGTCTCAGTGACAGTGGGGGGAGCGATGAAGACTACACTCCTAATATACCAGGTGATGAAAACAGCAGTAATAATGCTATAATGTTGTGTAGTTTAAAGTTTTTGTTGTTTACCTATGGCCATATATTTGTAAATGTAACCATGTGTACAAATCAAATCAAGCTTGGAGGGACATAGCTCCTACCCCTATATATATTTTCCTGAGGGAAGCAAAAAACAAGTACAAGTATGTATATAATGTAAATAGTGATTTCTTTCTGGTGATCAAAGCAACAGTAGTGAGAGTACAGACAACAACAGCAGCAGCAGTGATGAAGACTCCGATGGAAATCATCAGGATGCACTTCCTAGCACCAGTGCTACTGCTGCAAGAGGGAGATCAGCTGCTAGTACAATAAGAAAAACACAAAAGGTAGCATGGAAACTGAAGCAACAGAACTCTACAAAAGAAATTCCAATATGGGAATCTGCTCTTTCGGATGCTGATGAGATCAGACTGCCCATTCAATACTTCCGGGACTTTTTTGATGTTGATCTTTTGGGTAGGAATGTGGAACAAAGCAATCTGTATTGCACACAGCAAAATCCAAATCCTGCCCTCAAATTGGATCAGAAGGAATTTGAGCAGTTTATTGGCACTGTAGTGTACATGAGTGTCATCCGTTTACTTAGGTCAAGAATGTACTGGTCCAGTGCATGTCGAATAGCTCAAGTGGCTGATGTGATGTCCCGAGACAGATGGGAAGAAATAAAACATTTCATTCATTTCAATGACAACATTGCACCCGTCAACGGTGATAGACTTTTCAAAATCAGGACACTTGTTGATTCACTTCTCCCCAAATTTCAGGCTCTCCCTCAAGATCAAATGTTGTCTCTTGATGAGCAAATGGTGCCATTCAAAGGCAGATCAAGTCTGAAGCAATATCTCCCCAAGAAGCCATACAAATGGGGATACAGAATCTTTGTGCTTTGCGACACAAAAGGAATGGTGCATGCATTTGACATTTTTGCAGGGAAAATTGATCCTGCACTAGGAGAACCAGATATTGGGGCAAGTGGAAACATTGTGCTCATTGTGGTTGAAGGTGGGAGGCAACGCTGCAAACTCCCAAAATGTAAGGGCCAGACCATATTCAAATGTGCAAAGTGCAATGTTCATCTGTGCCTCAACAAAAACAACAACTGCTTTCGTGAATTCCACGTGTAAGACTCAGCAGTTACTGCATGCTCACTCTCTACATCACAACAAGGACAGTGAAGCAGACAGAGAATGAGTAAAGATGTATCAAGGACAGTCAAACAATATGATTAAACATGTAACAAGAACAGAGTATTAGTACCCGTACCAATACTCTGTAGTACCCCCTTCCCCTCACCCTACCCCGGGTCTGTATCCTCTTCCTACCCCCATCCTACCCCTGACCCCTGCCTCTACCTGGACCCAGGCACACTCACACTCACTCACACACACACTGACAGACACCAGTCCTGGGCTCAGATCCCCTTCCCCTAACCCTAACCCGGGTCCGTATCCTTTTCCTACCCCCCACCCTACCCCAACCCCTGCCTCTATCTGGGCCCAGGCACGCACACACACACACACACACACACACACACACACACCTCTCCCATGATGCTCTTAGCCTTTCTTGCTCTGAAAATGTAGTTTGACGTAATGTATCGCTCTATATATGGCTCTGTGTGCTACTAACCCTGTTCTGCCTCCCCTCTCCCTAGTGCGTCTCTCTCTCCCTCCTATCTTCTAACCAGGTCCAGTGGATGCCCCACTGTCACCAGTAGACCACCCTGAGTCCGATAGATACCCCTGTGTCTGCTGCAGATGTCGTAGCAAATTAGTTAACACACACACACGCACACACAGACATACAACAGTCCACTTCCGGCCTTAGGCCTGGGTCCAGTACCCCCTTCCCCTCACCCTACCCCGGGTCCGTATCCTCTTCCTACCCCCACCCTACCCCTGACCCCTGCCTCTACCTGGACCCAGGCACACTCACATACACACTGACAGACACCAGTCCTGGGCTCAGATCCCCTTCCCCTCAACCTAACCCGGGTCCGTATCCTTTTCCTACCCCCCACCCTACCCCAACCCCTGCCTCTATCTGGGCCCAGGCACATTTATGCACACACAGGCATACACCAATGTTTGCCATGTCTCTCCTATGATGTTATTAGCCTCTCTTACCTTGAAAATGTAATTGAATGTTATTTATTGCTCTATAAATGTTCTTAGCCGGTAGACAAACATACTCCAGGAGCTTGCTCGATGGCCTCGCTGAGAGGGGTCAGGGAAGAATTTTTACAGCTCACTTATCTGGCCCCCGGGTGATTACTGTTTTTTTGCTTCTCTCTGGAATATGTAGGGGTGGGATGTCTGCCCACCTCCCTTGTTCTCTGTAAAGCGCATTGTGTTGCCTCTGGGTATGAAATGCGTTATATAAATAAAACTTTGATTGATTGATTGATTAGTAAACATGTAGGCCTACAGTAATAAGGACAGTGAAACAGTATGAGTAAACATGTAACATGTCAAGTGTATGAGTAAATAATAAAATAATATTTTTAATCTTTATAAATTATGCCTGTTGTTGCTAATTTGCATCAGACCCAAATGCTTATTTTATGCCTGTTTTCGCTAATTTGCATCATAGCCAAATGTATATCTATTCTATGTGCTATTGTGAAATTAATCATCTCCACTTAATTAAGCATCAGCTTGAAGGCAAAAACACACACAAAATAATTTAATATAATTATTAATAAATTCAGGCATCAAGGGGATATACATAGTAGTATTAGCCTAGTAGTAGTATAATTATTAAGTATATGTGTATTATTAATATTATTATCATTATTATTATTGTAGTGGTGTGAATAAAATGATTGTTCGGCTGACACTCCTGATTGGTTCATTTGAATTTTGAAAATAGCGCCTCTGGGCGTAGCCTATAAATACCTTCGACTTCCTCTCAACGGGCGTCACTGAGTTTTCGAACTTCTGTGATAACCGAGCGAGATAGCGACTGTATCTGCTTTTGCATTACACAGCTTTCAAGCACAAACCCCCGATCTCCAGCAGCTCTCTTTCTTTCTTTCTTTCTTCTTTTCTTTCTTTACATCGATTTTTGAGGACTACGTGGACTTGATAGAACGCAGTAAGTAATAATGAGTGTCGTTATAGTGTGTAGCTAAGGTAGCTTGTTAGCCTAGCCTAGCTATTGTTGGATAGCTAATGTGTAACTTAGCTAGGCATTTTCCGACATTTTGTCTTTATATTTGTAAACGAGTGAGGGTTACTTTGTGTTAAAAGTGTGTTGTGTAGCTCATTTATTATATTTTTTGCTATTAGCTTTAGAGCTATTGGGCTTCATATAGTTAGCATTGAGATCTTGCTAGCATCATTTGAATTCGCCTGCCAACGGCTTTTAGCCTTGTCTACTATGTAGGAATTACATGACAAAAAGAGGGCCGGTTTAAATACATATTCGGAGACATTACCAATTGCGAGTATATTCGTCCTCATTATGGTTTGGTATCGGCTATAAAAGCAACAATAGTAGGGCCCTATTAACGCCGACCCTCGAGTACCCTATTAACTGCCAAAAACGGCGACAATTATTAATTTCTGCATTGTACTAGCCGCATTTTAAACTGCAACGGAAAAGTAACCGACTGTCCTACAATTGGATATCATATAAAGTATACGTTCATTATGTTCAGCTTTGTATGAAGGTGGCCATATATATACATTGTGACGGTGAGAGAATTGGCATGCCCGGAGGCACGTTGGCATGGCCCTCTATGAACGAATAGCGGAACGCTCCCTGACATACTGTAATGTCTGTAGCCTACATTTCCACGCACCATCTGCCAAATGTTTACTTCAGCTGTTATCAGCCAACTACAGATATCATTTGGTTGAGTCTGTGAAACATTTGGTGCGCCTCTGTACATTTCCAAATGCCTGCGCTGCTGCGGCAATAGGCCTAACTTGAGGCTCACAATCTCATCTTTTTTGTATACGGAAGCCATAGGCTTAATGATGTGTAGATTTTTACTTCATAAAAAGAGTGTGCAGTGGCATCATAACCGGGAGATAATGTCTGCAAATTCAAGTAAAACGCAGACTTTGCTTATCCAGTGCGAATGTGCCATAACGAAATGCAGACGACAGGGGATAATTTCTAAATCACCGAGGTCCCCAGATAATACTTGTCCCGTGCGAATAGGGCTTTAAGTTTGTATTTTATATATTCTGTCAGTTCTTATTCTGCATAGGCTATATATATAAGCTAACAACTATAACACATTTTTGGACAAAAGTGACTTCTCAGTTTTCCTTTCTTGTAATCATGTGTAGGCTAATAGCCTACTTAGAATTCGGACTTGGAATGTTGTTACTTGAATCTAAAATGTAGCTGAGGAATCTCGGTTGGAGCCATCAAATTTCCCCTTTGCAAAAGGTATTGTTGTTCATAGATTGGATTATATTAGGCTAAGGATAGTCCCTATATTTTATTTGGCTCAATAAAATTGTAAAACACAACATTCCCGTGATGCGTTATATAGGCTTCAAATAACATTCATTTTCATAAACTTTATTGTGCACTCGTGATGTAATTCGCTAATGTACGGTAGATAGATGTGCGCAATGTTGCAACTGTCCTTTTTAAAAGTATAATTTTACTGTAATCGGTAAACTACTGGGTGAGCGGAGCGCACGCCAAGAGACGGTTTAGACCGCGCTTCGCCAAGTGTCTCTTTGCTACTACGACCAGGCCAGGTCCAGCCTGGGTTATGGGCGGGCGACTTAGTCAGGTCCAGCCTGGTTTATGTGCTTGGCTGTTTTTTTTTCTGTCTGATAAATTAAGATAGTTGAAGCAGGGCTCAGACAATAGGAAGCCATGCTGCTCAATTCAATATCTTAACTTCAATGGCCCAATTGCGCATTAATATTCACAACCCCACTAATAGTCACTGTTACTGTAGATGTAAATAAAGTAGGCTAATGTGGCTTTTGATGAAGTAGGCTAAAGTAGACTAATGTAACAGTCAGTCAACAGCAAGTGAAGAATGTAGACTATTTCTTTCACCACCATCACTGCATCCATGTATCTATAAATATAAGCACACTTATGCTGTGTTCCGACTGGGCGTGGTGGGCCGCCCAGTTCGCCCGACCGAAGGGCTCACCGCGCAGCGAATTTTCCAAAATGTCAATTTTTTTTTACTTTTTGCGAATTCGCCGCGCGGCCAATCCTGGCCACCATGCGGCTGTTCGCATGATTGACGCCGCCGGGTTTGCCTGATTCGCGCCGCCCAGTTTGCGTGAATTGTATTGACTTTCTATGTAAACTTGCCGTGCGGCCGAAAAAATTTGCGCCCGGTCTGAACACATTATTGTGTCATCTGAAGATCTTTCTGATCAAAAGCTATCAAAAGAATTTAACTTTCACCAAACAATGTTGCCGCCAATGTTTCACCATAAAACAGGAAGTCCTCATAACTCTTACATACGTTATTCGATTTACCCCAAATTGCTCACGCTGGATGAAGGTCGTGTCCTCAACACATCTATGCGTCGGTATTGAGTCACACTTAGAGCGCCACCTACTGGTGACAGGAAGTTTCTCTCAGAAATAGCAGAAATAGTTTCTCAGAAATAGCACACCCTTTAACAGCGCCACACCAAGACATGCGTGGGGTGCAAGGGCCTGCTCAATGCTGCTCGCAGTGCTAGTTGTGTGTTGAAAGCTGTCTGGTGATTTCTTTCTAAACATTTGTTTTGCATTCTTTAAGATGCCTCGTACCAAGTCCTCCCGCCTTTCGGATGCAGCCAGGCAGAGAATGGCGGCCCAACGCATCGTCATGGTTGGACCTCAGAATCTTCCTGGCCCTGTTGAACGTATGTTCCCAATTGTTTATGCATTACATATTGATTAAAGGTGGGGTAGGTAGTTTGATGTCAACAAGGCCTCCCATTGGTCATCTTTTTCAAAAGAACCTGCCCCTCCTTCCTGTCAATCATGATGTAGTCCCTCCCTCCAAACATGACTGGTAGGTGTGGCGAGATAGAGAGCCTGATTGGTCAATACATTCGGGCGCGATGCATTTTTTAAATTGAAAATACAGAGGCAGCGGTAAACACGGAGATCCAAGTTTATTCTCCAAGCACCTCTGTTACTGAAAGGATATTATGCCAATTTTACCAAATAAAGCCAAAAGCAAACTACATATCCCACCTTTAACTGCATAATATTGTTTTTCAATTATTTTAATGTTTGTTGACATGTTTTTCTGTGTGTGTTTTTAACTCTTCTGTGTATGTTTATAAATAGGTCATGGTGCAGGTTACCGTCACCGAGTGAGACAATGGCCAATTTCTAGCTTGACTGGGCGCAGTCACAAATTGGTCATTCCACCTGAGGATCCAGACAACGAGGTAAATACTATTTTCATAATGTATTCACAAATACTTGATTTGAGGAATTATATATGATTTTTATTTATTTTCAAATAAATAACCTTTCTGTTACAGTTTGTTCTTGTTGTGGGAGCCTCCCATCTACGTGCCATTGTAGATGGTTTTGTGAAGATGCCAGAGGGACGCATCTCCTTTGGCTTCATGTCACTGTGGACTTCAGGAAGAACAGGCCTCCCCTACTACCAGTGACCATCAGGGGGGAGGATGTGGAGGTGGTCCAGTCTTACAAGTATCTTGGGGTACACTTGAATGACAAACTTGACTGGTCCACCAACACAGAGGCTCTCTACAAGAAGAGCCAGAGCCGCCTGTTCTTCCTGAGGAGACTGCGGTCCTTTAATGTCTGCAGCAAAATGCTGCAGATGTTTTACAGCTCCGTGGTGGCCGGTGCCCTCTTGTACGGCGTTGTTTGCTGGGGAGGAGCCATCAAGGACAAGGAGGCGGGCCGGCTCACTAAGGTGATCAAAAAAGCCGGCTCGATCCTCGGTCTGCAGTTGGACTCACTGGTGGAGGTGGCTGAGAGGAGGACCCTGAAGAAGGTTCTATCAATCATGGACAACCCACAGCACCCACTACACCAGTCACTGATGGCACACAGGAGCACTTTCAGTAACAGACTCACCACCATGCACTGCACCACAGAACGCTCGAGGAAGTCCTTCCTCCCAACAGCCATTAGATTATTCAACTCCACACAATCTGGGCGTGGCCACAGGGATTGCACTTATTAATAATGCACCATTATGACACTATGGCTTTTAACTGGAGATCACTTGGTGTACAACACATCCATTGTTTTTAACAACGTACATGTCTGATGTTTTTGGTCTGTCCTTATCTTGTATGTTTCTATATGTGTATTGTTGTCTTGTGTTGTTTTTATGGCTTTATGAGCTACGTGGCATTTTAATTTCCTTCGGGATAAATAAAGTGAATCAAATCAAATCAAATCAAATCAACGCCGGGGGCCTGTGCGTCGGAGTTGAGGACCGAGTTGTTGCATGCCGCAATAACTCCGAGACCCGATGCAGTTTGCGTCATGGCCCCGAGCAACAATCTTACCGCCAGCCGTACTGTTGAGGAGGCAGGAGCTGACTTCCGGAAGCTCCTGCGCAGTGCCCTTAGTCTCTCGACTCAGGTATGCTTTGTAGTAGTTTAAAATAATAACATTGTTTTAATGATTTTGAAATTATGAGGGAATAAAATGCTAACAACAAGTATTGTTTATAAGGTCTTTGTCCAGGACTTCATACCCCGATTGAATGTTGACGCGGGTTTGCAGCAACTTACGCGTCAAGAGTTTCATCGTGTGGCAGCCAGCATGAGTAAGTTGCAAAAAAAAAAGTTTTCAGTGTTAGTTCAGTTATGTATATGTCTTTTTAGCCAAACTGATTGAATAAATATGTAAATTCAGTTCATTGCTATGATTTCGAATTCAGAATTAATATATGTAGATATTTAAATTCTTCATGTGTTCTTTTTTCAAAGACATCAAGTACTTCTCCACTGCTGAGCACTTCCCGTTCAACCACCTTGAGCTGTGGAGCAGGGATGGTGTAAGTACAACATGTTATTTTAATATTGCCAGTTGAAAAAATTGATGTATACTTACACTTTGTATTGATCTTAGTAGTGTAGTTCATTGCAGATTCATATAGACTTTAAAAGTTCTGTTGTTAAAGTATATTCATTACTTAATTCACAGGTCCATCTCAGTGACGATGGCGGCATGGAGATTCTGGTTCAGTTGCTGTGGCAGTCTGCCTACCTGCAGCTGAACCCACCATCGCCAGCTCCACAGGTTCCTCCCAGGACATCGCCCCCTGTGAGAGGTTTTGTGCCAAAGGTGGTCGTCACGGGAGAGGTCAGTGTGCCACGTCCGTCAAACCCTTTTGAGTGGAAACTCGTTGGCAAGCGCAAGAAGGTGAGTCTCTTTCTCTTTGAAACTTTTTCAAGTAGATGATTTTTTCTGAGCAGTTTAAGATGGTAATGATTAAGTGATACCTATTTGTTCCAATACATGCTGAGTATAATTGACTTTTGAACAAGACAAATCAATTACAGGTTGTTAAAAACTATAGCCTTTATTTTTTTTCACAGGTGGATGCAACATCTGTGGTGTTGGAGGAGATCATCCCTGTGAACCCCGTTTGGTTCAGCAGTGCCACGCTCGATGCAATGGAGAGAGCTTCTCCATCTCATCTGTCTAGCCCTGTGGGCCCACCTGTTCCACAAGGCAAACGGGTAATTTGTAATATGCAAATTGTATGTTTGAGGCATTTCAATGTTCGTTATTTGTCCTGACACAGAACAAGTTAACACCATTTAAGACTGTTATATAATATAGAACACTATATAGTTTGTTCCAAATACTTCTTGAAAAAGTGTTCTTTGTTTCCCATTAGATCAAGCCTAAAGTGGACTGTCGGCAGAAAGCAGTTGCCTCGAAAAGGAAACGTCCGCAGCGGCAGGTTTGTAATTTATTTCAATGTAATATTTTAGTATTCTAATTGTTTTTACAGTCTGAGTAAATAGGTAGTTGGTTAAAATATTCACTAATTGTGAAACAATGATAAGTGTACAGTTTTTTTAATGTATTTTTCTTCCCACTAGGTTGAGGCTGAATCAAGTGTTGTACCAGTGTCTTGTGAGGCCTCACCTGGCTGTCCTCTGACAGACGTTCTGCCGACAGAGGTTGGAGGACCTATTGAGTTTGTTACTTGAGCGTGCAAAGTGTTTTCATTGTTCCTGCAGTATAAAGCTATACCTCATTATTATGTTAGATCATTAAGAGACAGTATTAATTGGTAGCTTCAAGGCCTTCATTATATGCACAGATGTAAATGATAATGTAGTTCCTGTCACAAGAGACTTGTAACACAGTATTTTGTTAAGGCAGTTCAATCAATTGTTTTTGTCTGCTGTTTTATTCCTAGGTTGAGGCAACACCAATGATTGTGGAGGTGTCTTCCCAGGACTCACCTACCAGTGTCGTGCATGTGGTTGCCATGGAGGAGGTTAGTACTTAGGTCCAGTGCCAATATCCCACTTAGTCCTATTCTTTTTATCTTACTCCTAGATTTTGTGCATGTCTGTTGTGTAAAAGGTTGGTGCACCTATTGGGTTTTTTACTTGGCAATGCAAAGTTTTTTCATGGTTCTTGCAGTAAAAAGCTAAACATCATTATTATGTTATATAATTAACAGACTATTAATTGGTAGCTTCAAGACCTTTGTTATATGCACAGATTGAACTAATAATGTAGTTGCTGCCACAAGAGACTTGTAACGCAGTACTTTGTTAATGCAGTTCATTCAGTTTTTTTGTCTGCTGTGTTATTCCTAGGTTGAGGCAACACCAAGGGTTGTGGGGGTGTCTTCCCAGGATTCACCTACCAGTGTACTTGAAGCGGTTGCAAGGGAGGAGGTTGGGTCTTTGCTCCAGTCCCAAAGTTCTACTCAGCCCTACCCCTTTTATCTTACGCCTAGATTTTGTGAATGTCTGGTGTAGTTCATATAACTAGGACCTGGGATGTTTAACCAGTCTGCAAAATGAGTGATTTCCAATGTTGCTTTCAAATGTAAAGCTATCACAAGCTTTCATAGTACAATTTGACTTGTGAGCAGAATTATTTTGCCAAACATAGTTGCCGTTAACACAGAAAAAGGGATATAACACACATTTTAAGTTGAAAGATGTAACCATTCAATTGCTTTAACCATTTAATTGACATATCCTTTAAATTACCAACAGCCAAATGTATACTAAAAGAGTTCTGTCAAAATATTATAGTACAATGAATTATTTTAGGTTGTGGCAACGTGTGTGTCTTCTTGAGGTATCTTCATATGCAGCACCTACCAGGAGGTTGGTGTAGGTAAACTTGTGGATGTGGTTTCTGGCAGATTGGCAGGTAACATCTTCTTTTTTTGTAGGTGGAGGCAACCCCGTTTGCTGTGGACGTGCCTATCCAGGCAGCACGTACCAGGCCCGTGGAAGTGGTGGGAATGGAGGAGGTCGATGCAGGTAAGGTTGTGGATGTTTCTGCCAGAGGTAAGAGTGTTGTGAAAAATGTCCTTCCAAATAGTGTTATAGGTTCATTTCATCAGGGTGATTCTCGCTTTGAAAATGCAGGAGTTCAGTGTATGGCAATAGGTTTGACAGCTTTAGCAAAACATGCAGTTCAAAGTGTTTTTTCATGGCAGACAGAGGATCTTGACACAGTTTTAGTTTTAGGTGATGAGTTGTACAAGTCTGTGAGAGGCAATATGATTTGTGGAAAATCAGGACCATTTAGTGTTTCAGATGGGCCCAAGCAGTCAGTTATTGATGAATATGGTGATGTTTATGGAGTATCAAGACTATTGAGTGTTCCTGATTTGCCCAAGCAGTCAGTCATTGGTGGACATAATTTCAAGTTTGAGTATGGTGATGTTGTATCTGGTGATGTAAATATTGTTGATGGAGAATTTATCCAGGCTGGTGTATTTAAGTCTCTGCTAAATGGTTTGGATGACATGTTTGCAAAATATGACACATGTCTTCTAACATTGTGTAGTAGCACGTGTGCAATAATTTGTGAAAGTAGACGCTATGCAATTGTTGATTCTCATGCGCGTTGTGCTGCTGGAATGGTAGATCCCCCTGGTAAAAGCCTTATTGTGTATTTTAGTTGTCTTAAAGATGTTTTTAGTTACATACACAAATTGTCTTTGTCACTCAGTAGTGGAGATAGGCCTTTTGAGATTTCTGGGGTTCGAGTCATTTACGCAGACCCAAATACAAGCAGTTTGAAATCACAGTTTGCAGGAGTGAAGTCTATAGAATCTGCTGAGACTTTTGAAATGGTAGAATTGGGTTTAGGTTCATCATCATTGGAACATGGTATTGCATCAGCAGGCAGGATCGGTACTAAGTGTAAGATTACAGGGCAAACTTGTGGATCCAAGAAAAGGAAAATAGATATTAGTGCAGATGTTAGTGCAGATGTCATGTTTATTAGTGATGTGGCTTCTAAAAAGCTACAGTTTGATCCTCTTGGTAATGAAGTTGCACAGTCTTTATGTACACAGTTGAATATAGAGTATGAAAAATCTGATGCACAAGTGTTAAGAGCAGTTGGTTTGTTAGGATCTCCGTGTAAGAATGAGAAAATAGTGGCTGATGGCAATTGTTTCTTTCGAGCAATCTCCCTAGCTGTGAGCGGCACACAGAAGAACCACAGGAAAATCAGACTGGCTGTTGTTAAACAACTGAAAAATAAGGCAGTGGATTATAAACATATTTTGAGAAGTGAATTTTCATCAGTGGCCGAGTACATTCAGATTTCCAAGATGCAATATGTTGGCAGTTGGGCAACCGAAGTGGAAATTCAAGCAGCAACAGATTGTCTAGGAGTTAATATAGTTACTTATTATGATAACCGGTGGCTAGAATATAGCTGCAAGTATAGGTGTTTGTCAAAACAGGGCATCTACTTGCAAAATTGCAATGGCAACCATTATGAAACTGTTGTGTGTGTTCATCAGCCTCAGTTGCAAAGCTGTTATGGTTATTGTAAAGTGAATACATCCTTCTCCAAAGTGTACAATACCAGACAAAGTGCAGAGAGCAGTTTATGTGAAGTCACAGAGCATGAGAACATGAAAACAGTTGTGTGTACAGGTGGTTTGAGTCCAGTTGGAATTTCAAGTTCTGGTAGTGAAGACGTAGTGTATATTGAGGATGATGTAAATCAGCAAACAGATTGTGATGTTGTGGATGAGTCAAGTAAGCTTGCATTTAAATTTAGTCCTATTTGCACTGAATTTGCAAAAACATTATGTAGCAAATTGAATGTGGAGTTTGAAAGACAGGATTTACAAGTGCATACAGAATATGGGTCTTTGGGTGTTGTGTGTAAAACAAAGCAAATTCTAGAGGATGGAAATAGTTTTTTTAGATCAGTATCTCAAGTTATTTGTGGCTCTCAAAAAGGTCATCTGAAAATTAGACATGGTGTTGTTAAGTACATGGAAATACATAGTGCAGAACACATGGAGTATTTGGATAAGGAATATGTTTCAGTGGCAGAGTATATTAACAAGTCGCAAATGAGGTATGTTGGTAGTAGTGCAACCAATATAGAAATTCAAGCAACAGCAAATGCTTTTGGAGTAGACATATTTATATATAGTGGTGAAACATGGTTGAAATACAGTAGTTTTTGTTCAATGGTTACAAATGAAGGAATTTACTTAAAACATTATGAGAATAATCAATTTGAACCAGTATTGTGTGTTTATGGTGATAAGCATATTTGTATAAATTTGTGTGAGGTAGGTAATTCATTAGAGACACCATACACAGGTACAAGGAATCCAAAAGTCCAGACGCAGAGCACTGCACATATTAATGTTATTTTTTCCAAGTATTTGGAAAAGAAGAAGAAATTCCAAATGAAAATGAAATATCAGAATAGTGTTCTGTACAGGGACATGGTAAAGGAAATGGTTAGAAATAAATATCATGGAGATGAGTTGCATAGGGACAAAATTATAGTTAGGAAGAGAGTCAAATATCAGGGAGATGAGTTGCATAGGGACAAAATTAGAGGTAGGAAGAGAGTCAAATATCAGGGAGATGAGTTGCATAGGGACAAAATAAGAGTTAGGAGAAGAGTCAAATATCAGGGAGATGAGTTGCATAGGGACAAAGTTAAACAGAAGAGTATAAAGAAGTATCAGGAAGATGTGTTCTTTAAAGAAAATGTGAAATCCATGAGTATAAAGAAGTATCAGGACGATGTGTTCTTTAAAGAGAGTGTGAAATCCATGAGTATTAAGAAGTATCAGGACGATGTGTTCTTTAAAGAGAGTGTGAAATCCATGAGTATTAAGAAGTATCAGGAAAATATTCAGCATAAGATTCATGTTGCAGCTTTTAACAAATTGAAGAGGAAAGAATTTAAATGTAAGCAGAAGGAGTTTGATTTTGTTAAGGAAAGGTTTTTAGATAAGGTGAAAGATGGGCCTGATTTTGTGTGTTGTGTTTGTCATAGACTGTTGTTTAAAAATCAGGTTACAATGTGTCAACGGGCTGATTACAGTAAGAATAAAGCAATGGCTTCATTTGCTGATAAATGTTTAACTGAAGACTATTTACACAAATGTAATGAGGACTGCGCAACGCTTTGTCAGTTGGATATAGCTAGAGGTCAGCTGTGGATTTGCCACTCGTGTCATAGTAAGATTAAAAGAGGTGTACTGCCACCTGAATGTGCAATGAACAGTTTGAGACTTGATCCCATTCCACCAGAGTTGGCATATTTGAATAGCTTAGAACAGCATTTGATAGCTTTACATATACCATTTTTGAAAATGTTAGCCTTACCTAAAGGAGGACAAAATGGAGTACATGGACCAGTGACATGTGTTCCAGCAAATATTGTGCAGACTAGCAATTTGCTGCCTCGTTCTAATATGGAAGGATCTTTGTGTCGTATAAAATTGAAACGTAAGCTAACTTATAAAGGGCATTATGAATATAAGTTTGTTGACACTATGCGTGTGAGGCGAGCATTGCAATATTTAAAACAAACAAATGTGCATTATAGAGATGTAGAGTTTAATGAAGAGTGGCTGAATGAGTTTTGTAGGGAGCAAGATGAGGTTTCAGGGAAGGAGCCTGATAGTACTATAGATGAAGCATCTTCAGATGTTGGTGAAGATGAGCTTTTGCATGATAGACAACAACATTGTATGTTTCAAGACACGTGTCTTATGCCTGTTGACATTGGTCAAGAAGTGCTCGATCAATATTTTGATGGTGTATTGAATCTTGCACCAGCAGAAGGGAATAATCCTGTTAAATTGCTTTCTGATCATACAAATGAAGCCAAATGTTTTCCAGTGTTGTTTCCACAGGGATGTAATACATATCATCAAGACAGAGCAAATCGTTTGACATTATCGCGATATTTTAATAACAGAATTCAACATGCTGATGGTAGGTTTGCACAAAATGTGGAATATATATTTTTTGCTCAGTATATGTCAGAGATAGAACAGGTTATGTCAAGTGTGTCTGTAGCATTACGGAAAGGAAAATGCCATAGTTCTCGAGGAGTACATGCTCAGGAAAAAGTTATGTTAAACCATGAAGAATCTTTGAAAAAGTTGTTGGAGTTTGATGATGGGTATCGTTTTCTTAAACCAATTCGAGGTACACCAGCTTTTTGGCAAGGAGCACAGAAAGACCTTCTTGCTTGTGTCCGTCAGCTCGGCGTGCCAACTTGGTTTTGTTCATTTTCTTCAGCTGATGTACGTTGGAAAAATCTTCTTAATAGTATTTTGAAACAGGAAGGTAGAACACAGACAGTAGAAGATTTAGAGTGGGCAGAGAGGTGTGACCTATTGCGTCGGAATTCTGTGACTGCAGCTAGGATGTTTGATTTTCGCTGGCATTGTTTCTTGAGGGAGGTACTTATGTCGCCATTGCATCCAATTGGTAAAATTGTTGATTACTTTTATCGAGTAGAATTTCAGCAGCGCGGATCACCTCATGTCCATTGCCTGTTTTGGATTGAGAATGCACCATTGATTGATAAAAACACAGATGAAGAGGTAGTTGAATTTATTGATAAATATGTAACATGTGAGTTACCAGCAGAAGATGAAGATAACACATTACACGAAATTGTCACATCTGTGCAGCAACATTCAAAGCGCCACTCAAAAACATGTAAAAAGAAAAAGACCGTTTGTCGTTTCAATTTTCCACGGCCTGCATCTAGTAGTACATTTATATGTCGGAAAACAGAAGATGAAGAAAAGGTATGTATTTGTCAGGGAGAGGAGACAGGGAGTTCTGCATTGTGTGCAGCATGTGGAAAACCGCGTCAGAAAGAGTCAAGTAAAATGAAAAGAGATCACGCATCAAATATCATGTCAAAAATCAAGGAGGCTTTGTCTGATGAGAATAATACCCATGATAGTGTTGAAGATTTGTTTCAAAGTGTAGGGATTAATCAAGCAACTTTTGAGGCTGCATATAAAAGTTTAGCAAGAAATACACATATTGTGTTAAAGAGGCAGGTTAATGAAGTTTGGGTAAATCAGTATAGTAAGCCTCTATTAAAATGTTGGTCGGCCAATCTAGACATTCAGTATGTAGTCGATGCATATGCATGTGTTGTTTACATAATTTCGTACATTTCAAAGGCAGAAAGGGAGATGGGACTTTTGTTAGCTAACGCCCAAAGAGAAGCATCAAAGGAGAAAAATGTTGAGGCAAGAGATGCACTGAGAAATCTAGGTAGTGTCTATCTCCATAACAGAGATGTGTGTGCTCAAGAAGCTGTGTATAGGTTAACAAATATGCATCTAAAGGAATGTTCAAGGAAAGTATTTTTTGTACCCACAGGCGAGAATATAGTAAGAATGAGTTTGCCATTAAGTGTGTTGAAGCAAAAGGCAGCATCAGAAGACATAAACACAGATGATATTTGGATGACTAGTTTTGTTGATCGTTACAAGAATAGGCCAAACGACAGTGTTTTTAATGACATGTGCATGGCAACATTTGCATCCGAATATCGTGTTTTGAGTAAAAATGAAAAATGTAAGACGCAGATTAAATTAAACAAAGGTTTTGGAACTGTTGCTAAAAGAACACGGACAAAACCTGCAGTTATTCGTTATGCGCGCTTTTCTGAAACCAAAAGTCCAGAATTATTTCATCAGAGTATTATGCAGTTGTTCTTGCCATATCGTTTAGATAAGCAGCTAAAACCTCCAAGCTGTGAAACATTTCAACAGTTTTACAAGAATGGGCATGTTAGGTTTAGTGATGGATCAAGACATTCAGTAAAGTCAGTTGTTGATTTAAACAGAAGTAAGTTTGAAATTGAAGCAGATGAATTGGATAATATCGAGAGTAGTATTAATACAGATGGTGTTTTAGAAGATGCCTGGTGTGAACTGTGCCCAGAGCAAGAGTTGGAGCGTTTACAGTGTGAGCAGGAACAGAAAGACAAAGAACGGATAGTTGAAGAACACGAGGAAAATATTCCAGATTTAGCATTAAATAGACTAAAAGTAGCACATTTGGAAAAGCAAAATAATATAATGTGTAGAAATGATGGTTTGGCTTTAATTAGATCTTTAAATGAGACTCAGCTGTCTATTTTTTATCAGATTCGACAATGGTGCCTAGCAAAGGTAATAGGGAAAAACCCAGATCCATTCCATTTATTTATTACAGGGGGTGCAGGAACGGGAAAAAGCCATTTAATAAAAGCCATTCAGTATGAAGCCATGAGATTATTGTCAACAGTCTGTCGTCATCCTGACAATATTTGTGTTTTGTTAACGGCTCCTACGGGGATAGCTGCTTACAATTTGCGTGCCGCAACCATTCACCACACATTTAGCATCGGAAAAGATGTTCGTTTACCGTACACACCTTTGGGTGAAGAAAAGGTGAATTCTTTGCGTGTTAAATTTAGTGATCTTCAAATTTTGATAATAGATGAAATATCAATGGTTGATCACAGGCTGTTGTCTTATATTAATGGAAGATTAAGACAGAGTAAACAAAGTCTCTCCCCATTTGGAAACGTTAGTGTAGTTGCTGTTGGAGATTTTTACCAGTTACCTCCAGTAAAAGGGAAACCGCTGTATGAAGACAATCTAGGTATAAACTTGTGGTCTACTCTATTTAAGGTTGTGGAATTAAAAGAAATAGTTAGACAAAAAGATAATGTGTTTGCAGACTTGTTAAACAGAGTAAGAACCCGTGTAAAGAAGACCCCGATGTTAAAAAGCGACATAGAAATATTAAAACGTTGCGAGACTGGTGAAGAGAGTTCAGCTTTGCACATATTTCCGACAAATAAACAGGTAAATGAGCATAATGTAGAACAACTGTTTAAGACATGTCCTGAATATGTCCAGATAGATGCTCAGGATTATGTAAATAATACAAAAACAGGGAAACTAGAATTGAAAACTGGACATCATAGCAAAACATATGACACATGTTTGGCTGAACAACTTTTGTTAGGTAAGGATGCGCGTGTAATGTTGTGCAAAAACGTGGATGTTATGGACGGTCTTGTTAATGGGGTATGCGGTACTGTGACACATATAGTTTCTTCTGAAAATAAGAAATTTCCTCAAAAGGTTTATATTAAGTTTGACGATGACCATGTTGGTGCGGAGAGGAGGAAATCTGCAGGTAGTTCAGAGGTTTTTATGGGTTCTACAGGTATTGAGCCTGAGGAAGAGAAGGTAACTAAGAAAGGTGGTTTGCGACGACAGTTTCCGCTTAAACTTGCTTGGGCTTGCACGGTACATAAAGTACAAGGTGTTACGGTGGATAATGCTGTAGTGTGTCTTAAAAGAATATTTACTGCAGGACAGGCATATGTGGCATTAAGTCGTGTTAGAAATTTGTCAGGTTTGGTGATTCAAAATTTTGAAGATAAAGTCTTATATTGTAGGGACAACATTAAGGATGCAATACAGAGTATGCCCCCATTTTTGATTGGAAGTAACAGGCCCAATTTTAGTACACATACTTTTAATGTCTTTTTGATGAATATTCAAAGTTTGACTCGACATGTATCAGATTTGGCATTG
The DNA here is from genome assembly GCF_949987555.1 of Borostomias antarcticus. Taxonomy (NCBI): domain Eukaryota; kingdom Metazoa; phylum Chordata; class Actinopteri; order Stomiiformes; family Stomiidae; genus Borostomias; species Borostomias antarcticus. The sequence goes on from NC_140250.1 coordinate 11,389,871, forward strand.
TGTACACAGCATTTGCAGCTTAACTGTATTGCTGTTACAGAAACATGGTTATCTGCTTCATCCTCATTTGAAACAGTAAACATCGATGGTTTTACTTTTCACAGTTGTCCACGAAGTTTATGTTACAGTAGCAACAACCCAGCACTAATGTCATTACAAGGACAACAACATGGTGGAGTTGGATTGTACAGTGCAGACAATTTAGCATATGACATTATCAAAGGACTACATGTCAATTTGGAATGTTTGATTTACAACTGTGTTAAGTATAACATATTGATAGCAGTCATTTATCGTCCACCATCGTATCCCGTGTCTTTGTTTAAAGAAAATCTAGCCAAATTACTTGATTGGCTAGAGCCAAAAAGCAACACCATTACAGTCATGGGCGATTTCAATGACGACATTTTGAAATCATCAACTATCTGCAAATTTCTAACCGACAAAGGATATGTTCAACATGTGACAGAACCAACCACAGAAAAAGGGACGTTAATTGATCACGTTTATGTAAAAACGACACATTATGAAATAGAATCAGTAGTGTTGCCAATGTATTTCAGTGATCACGAGGCAGTTGTTTGTTCTTTTAGATATAGAGGTTTTGATATTTATTGAATGATATTTATTTATTTATTTAGTAATTGAGTGATATTTATTGAATATGTATGGAATATTTATTTATTAATTAATTGAGTTTATATTTATTGAATGGTATCTATTTATTGAGTAATTGAATTTATATTTATTGAGTGATATTTATTGAATATGTATTGAATATTTATTTATTGAGTAATTGAGTTTATATTTATTGAATTATATTTATTGAATATTTATTGAATGCTATTTATTGAATAATTTAGTTTATATTTATTGAGTAATCTGATTTGTAAAAGTTGTAGATGTGTCATTTTGAGGTTTCGTTTCCTGCATTACAACAGCATTTAAAAGTGAAATATAT